>NW_027616402.1:0-377000 GCF_964187855.1 Myxine glutinosa
GAAAAAACACTTTTCGCACTTGTATGGTGCAGGAAACCACTTTTGCACTTGTATTAGTGTGGAAAAAACACTTTTCGCACTTGTGTTAGTGTTGAAAAACCACCTTTCGCACTTGTGTTAGTGTTGAAAAACCACTTTTCGCACTTGTGTTAGTGTTGAAAAACCACTTTTCGCACTTGTGTTGGTGCCGGAAACCACTTTTGCACTTATATTAATGTGGAAAAACCACTTTTCGCACTTGTGTTAGTGTTGAAAAACCACTTTTCGCACTTGTGTTAGTGTTGAAAAGCCACTTTTTGCACTTGTGTTGGTGCAGGAAACCACTTTTGCACTTGTATTAGTGTGGAAAAAACACTTTTTGCACTTGTGATAGTGTTGAAAAACCACTTTTCGCACTTGTGTTAGTGTTGAAAAACCACTTTTCGCACTTGTGTTGGTGCAGGAAACCACTTTTGCACTTGTATTCGTGTGGAAAAACCACTTTTCGCACCTGTGTTAGTGTTGAAAAACCACTTTTCGCACTTGTGTTAGTGTTGAAAAACCACTTTTCGCACTTGTGTTAGTGTTGAAAAACCATTTTTCGCACTTGTGTTGGTGCAGGAAGCCACTTTTGCACTTGTATTAGTGTGGAAAAACCACTTTTCGCACTTGTGTTAGTGTTGAAAAACCACTTTTCGCACTTGTGTTAGTGTTGAAAAACCGCTTTTCGCACTTGTGTTGGTGCAGGAAACCACTTTTGCACTTGTATTAGTGTGGAAAAAACACTTTTTGCACTTGTGATAGTGTTGAAAAACCACTTTTCGCACTTGTGTTAGTGTTGAAAAACCACTTTTCGCACTTGTGTTGGTGCAGGAAACCACTTTTGCACTTGTATTAGTGTGGAAAAACCACTTTTCGCACTAGTGTTAGTGTTGAAAAACCACTTTTCACACTTGTGTTAGTGTTGAAAAACCACTTTTCGCACTTGTGTTAGTGTTGAAAAACCACTTTTCGCACTTGTGTTAGTGTTGAAAAACCACTTTTCGCACTTGTGTTTGTGCAGGAAACCACTTTTGCACTTGTATTAGTGTGGAAAAAACACTTTTCGCACTTGTGTTAGTGTTGAAAAACCACTTTTCGCACTTGTGTTAATGTTGAAAAACCACTTTTCGCACTTGTGTTAGTGTTGAAAAACCACTTTTCGCACTTGTGTTGGTGCAGGAAACCACTTTTGCACCTGTATTAGTGTGGAAAAACCACTTTTCGCACTTGTGTTAGTGTTGAAAAACCACTTTTCGCACTTGTGTTAGTGTTGAAAAACCACTTTTTGCACTTGTGTTGGTGCAGGAAACCACTTTTGCACTTGTATTAGTGTGGAAAAATCACTTTTTGCACTTATGATAGTGTTGAAAAATCACTTTTCGCACTTGTGTTAGTGTTGAAAAACCACTTTTCGCACTTGTGTTTGTGGAGGAACCACTTTTGCACTTGTATTAGTGTGGAAAAAACACTTTTTGCACTTGTGATAGTGTTGAAAAACCACCTTTCGCACTTGTGTTAGTGTTGAAAAACCACTTTTCGCACTTGTGTTAGTGTTGAAAAACCACTTTTCGCACTTGTGTTGGTGCCGGAAACCACTTTTGCACTTATATTAATGTGGAAAAACCACTTTTCACACTTGTGTTAGTGTTGAAAAACCACTTTTCGCACTTGTGTTAGTGTTGAAAAACCACTTTTTGCACTTGTGTTGGTGCAGGAAACCACTTTTGCACTTGTATTAGTGTGGAAAAAACACTTTTTGCACTTGTGATAGTGTTGAAAAACCACTTTTCGCACTTGTGTTAGTGTTGAAAAACCACTTTTCGCACTTGTGTTGGTGCAGGAACCCACTTTTGCACTTGTATTAGTGTGGAAAAACCACTTTTCGCACTTGTGTTAGTGTTGAAAAAACACTTTTCGCACTTGTGTTAGTGTTGAAAAACCACTTTTCGCACTTGTGTTGGTGCAGGAAACCACTTTTGCACTTGTATTAGTGTGGAAAAACGACTTTTCGCACCTGTGTTAGTGTTGAAAAACCACTTTTCGCACTTGTGTTAGTGTTGAAAAACCACTTTTCGCACTTGTGTTAGTGTTGAAAAACCATTTTTCGCACTTGTGTTGGTGCAGGAAACCACTTTTGCACTTGTATTAGTGTGGAAAAACCACTTTTCGCACTTGTGTTAGTGTTGAAAAACCACTTTTCGCACTTGTGTTAGTGTTGAAAAACCAACTTTTCGCACTTGTGTTGGTGCAGGAAACCACTTTTGCACTTGTATTAGTGTGGAAAAAACACTTTTTGCACTTGTGATAGTGTTGAAAAACCACTTTTCGCACTTGTGTTAGTGTTGAAAAACCACTTTTCGCACTTGTGTTGGTGCAGGAAACCACTTTTGCACTTGTATTAGTGTGGAAAAACACTTTTCGCACTGGTGTTAGTGTTGAAAAACCACATTTCGCACTTGTGTTAGTGTTGAAAAACCACTTTTCGCACTTGTGTTAGTGTTGAAAAACCACTTTTCGCACTTGTGTTTGTGCAGGAAACCACTTTTGCACTTGTATTAGTGTGGAAAAAACACTTTTCGCACTTGTGTTAGTGTTGAAAAACCACTTTTCGCACTTGTGTTAATGTTGAAAAACCACTTTTCGCACTTGTGTTAGTGTTGAAAAACCACTTTTCGCACTTGTGTTGGTGCAGGAAACCACTTTTGCACCTGTATTAGTGTGGAAAAACCACTTTTCGCACTTGTGTTAGTGTTGAAAAACCACTTTTCGCACTTGTGTTAGTGTTGAAAAACCAATTTTCGCACTTGTGTTGGTGCAGGAAACCACTTTTGCACTTATATTAGTGTGGAAAAAACACTTTTTGCACTTGTGATATTGTTGAAAAACCACTTTTCGCACTTGTGTTAGTGTTGAAAAACCACTTTTCGCACTTGTGTTGGTGCAGGAAACCACTTTTGCACTTGTATTAGTGTGGAAAAACCACTTTTCGCACTTGTGTTAGTGTTGAAAAACCACTTTTCGCACTTGTGATAGTGTTGAAAAACCACTTTTCGCACTTGTGTTAGTGTGAAAACCACTTTTCGCACTTGTGTTGGTGCAGGAAACCACTTTTGCACTTGTATTCGTGTGGAAAAACCACTTTTCGCACTTGTGTTAGTGTTGAAAAACCACTTTTCGCACTTGTGATAGTGTTGAAAAACCACTTTTCGCACTTGTGTTAGTGTGAAAACCACTTTTCGCACTTGTGTTGGTGCAGGAAACCACTTTTGCACTTGTATTAGTGTGGAAAAACCACTTTTCGCACTTGTGTCAGTGTTGAAAAACCACTTTTTGCACTTGTGTTAGTGTTGAAAAACCACTTTTCGCACATGTGTTGGTGCAGGAAACCACTTTTGCACTTGTATTAGTGTGGAAAAAACACTTTTTGCACTTGTGATAGTGTTGAAAAACCACTTTTCGCGCTTGTGTTAGTGTTGAAAAACCACTTTTCGCACTTGTGTTGGTGCAGGAAACCACTTTTGCACTTGTATTAGTGTGGAAAAAACACTTTTTGCACTTGTGATAGTGTTGAAAAACCACTTTTCGCACTTGTGTTATTGTTGAAAAACCACTTTTCGCACATGTGTTGGTGCAGGAAACCACTTTTGCACTTGTATTAGTGTGGAAAACCACTTTTCGAACTTGTGTTGGTGCAGGAAACCACTTTTGCACTTGTATTAGTGTGGAAAATACACTTTTTGCACTTGTGATAGTGTTGAAAAATCACTTTTCGCACTTGTGTTAGTGTTGAAAAACCACTTTTCGCACTTGTGTTGGTGCAGGAAACCACTTTTGCACTTGTATTAGTGTGGAAAAAACACTTTTTGCACTTGTGATAGTGTTGAAAAACCACTTTTCTCACTTGTGTTAGTGTTGAAAAACCACTTTTCGCACTTGTGTTGGTGCAGGAAACCACTTTTGCACTTGTATTAGTGTGGAAAAACTACTTTTCGCACTTGTGTTAGTGTTGAAAAACCACTTTTCGCACTTGTGTTAGTGTTGAAAAACCACTTTTCGCACTTGTGTTAGTGTTGAAAAACCACTTTTCGCACTTGTGTTGGTGCAGGAAACCACTTTTGCACTTGTATTAGTGTGGAATAAACACTTTTTGCACTTGTGATAGTGTTGAAAAACCACTTTTCCTACTTGTGTTAGTGTTGAAAAACCACTTTTCGCACTTGTGTTGGTGCAGGAAACCACTTTTGCACTTGTATTCGTGTGGAAAAACCACTTTTCGCACTTGTGTTAGTGTTGAAAAACCACTTTTCGCACTTGTGTTGGTGCAGGAAACCACTTTTGCACTTGTATTAGTGTGGAAAAACCACTTTTTACACTTGTGTTAGTGTTGAAAAACCACTTTTCACACTTGTGTTAGTGTTGAAAAACCACTTTTCGCACTTGTGTTGGTGCAGGAAACCACTTTTGCACTTGTATTAGTATGGAAAAAACACTTTTTGCACTTGTGATAGTGTTGAAAAACCACTTTTCGCACTCGTGTTAGTGTTGAAAAACCACTTTTCGCACTTGTGTTGGTGCAGGAAACCACTTTTGCACTTGTATTAGTGTGGAAAAAACCACTTTTCGCACTTCTGTTAGTGTTGAAAAACCACTTTTCGCAATTGTGTTAGTGTTGAAAAACCACTTTCCGCACTTGTGTTGGTGCAGGAAACCACTTTTGCACTTGTATTAGTGTGGAAACAACACTTTTTGCACTTGTGATAGTGTTGAAAAACCACTTTTCTCACTTGTGTTAGTGTTGAAAAACCACTTTTCGCACTTGTGTTGGTGCAGGAAACCACTTTTGCACTTGTATTAGTGTGGAAAAAACACTTTTTGCACCTGCGATAGTGTTGAAAAACCACTTTTCGCACTTGCGTTAGTGTTGAAAAACCATTTTTCGCACTTGTGTTGGTGCAGGAAACCACTTTTGCACTTGTATTAGTGTGGAAAAACCACTTTTCGCACTTGTGTTTGTGTTGAAAAACCACTTTTCGCACTTGTGTTAGTGTTGAAAAACCACTTTTCGCACTTGTGTTGGTGCAGGAAACCACTTTTGCACTTGTATTAGTGTGGAAAAAACACTTTTTGCACTTGTGATAGTGTTGAACAACTACTTTTCGCACTTGTGTTAGTGTTGAAAAACCACTTTTCGCACTTGTGTTGGTGCAGGAAACCACTTTTGCACTTGTATTAGTGTGGAAAACCACTTTTCGAACTTGTGTTAGTGTTGAAAAACCACTTTTCGCACTTGTGTTAGTGTTGAAAAACCACTTTTCGCACTTGTGTTAGTGTTGAAAAACCACTTTTCGCACTTGTGTTGGTGCAGGAAACCACTTTTGCACTTGTATTAGTGTGGAAAAAACACTTTTCGCACTTGTGTTAGTGTTGAAAAACCACCTTTCGCACTTGTGTTAGTGTTGAAAAACCACTTTTCGCACTTGTGTTAGTGTTGAAAAACCACTTTTCGCACTTGTGTTGGTGCCGGAAACCACTTTTGCACTTATATTAATGTGGAAAAACCACTTTTCGCACTTGTGTTAGTGTTGAAAAACCATTTTTCGCACTTGTGTTAGTGTTGAAAAGCCACTTTTTGCACTTGTGTTGGTGCAGGAAACCACTTTTGCACTTGTATTAGTGTGGAAAAAACACTTTTTGCACTTGTGATAGTGTTGAAAAACCACTTTTCGCACTTGTGTTAGTGTTGAAAAACCACTTTTCGCACTTGTGTTGGTGCAGGAAACCACTTTTGCACTTGTATTCGTGTGGAAAAACCACTTTTCGCACCTGTGTTAGTGTTGAAAAACCACTTTTCGCACTTGTGTTAGTGTTGAAAAACCACTTTTCGCACTTGTGTTAGTGTTGAAAAACCATTTTTCGCACTTGTGTTGGTGCAGGAAGCCACTTTTGCACTTGTATTAGTGTGGAAAAACCACTTTTCGCACTTGTGTTAGTGTTGAAAAACCACTTTTCGCACTTGTGTTAGTGTTGAAAAACCGCTTTTCGCACTTGTGTTGGTGCAGGAAACCACTTTTGCACTTGTATTAGTGTGGAAAAAACACTTTTTGCACTTGTGATAGTGTTGAAAAACCACTTTTCGCACTTGTGTTAGTGTTGAAAAACCACTTTTCGCACTTGTGTTGGTGCAGGAAACCACTTTTGCACTTGTATTAGTGTGGAAAAACCACTTTTCGCACTAGTGTTAGTGTTGAAAAACCACTTTTCACACTTGTGTTAGTGTTGAAAAACCACTTTTCGCACTTGTGTTAGTGTTGAAAAACCACTTTTCGCACTTGTGTTAGTGTTGAAAAACCACTTTTCGCACTTGTGTTTGTGCAGGAAACCACTTTTGCACTTGTATTAGTGTGGAAAAAACACTTTTCGCACTTGTGTTAGTGTTGAAAAACCACTTTTCGCACTTGTGTTAATGTTGAAAAACCACTTTTCGCACTTGTGTTAGTGTTGAAAAACCACTTTTCGCACTTGTGTTGGTGCAGGAAACCACTTTTGCACCTGTATTAGTGTGGAAAAACCACTTTTCGCACTTGTGTTAGTGTTGAAAAACCACTTTTCGCACTTGTGTTAGTGTTGAAAAACCACTTTTTGCACTTGTGTTGGTGCAGGAAACCACTTTTGCACTTGTATTAGTGTGGAAAAATCACTTTTTGCACTTATGATAGTGTTGAAAAATCACTTTTCGCACTTGTGTTAGTGTTGAAAAACCACTTTTCGCACTTGTGTTTGTGGAGGAAACCACTTTTGCACTTGTATTAGTGTGGAAAAAACACTTTTTGCACTTGTGATAGTGTTGAAAAACCACCTTTCGCACTTGTGTTAGTGTTGAAAAACCACTTTTCGCACTTGTGTTAGTGTTGAAAAACCACTTTTCGCACTTGTGTTGGTGCCGGAAACCACTTTTGCACTTATATTAATGTGGAAAAACCACTTTTCACACTTGTGTTAGTGTTGAAAAACCACTTTTCGCACTTGTGTTAGTGTTGAAAAACCACTTTTTGCACTTGTGTTGGTGCAGGAAACCACTTTTGCACTTGTATTAGTGTGGAAAAAACACTTTTTGCACTTGTGATAGTGTTGAAAAACCACTTTTCGCACTTGTGTTAGTGTTGAAAAACCACTTTTCGCACTTGTGTTGGTGCAGGAACCCACTTTTGCACTTGTATTAGTGTGGAAACAACACTTTTTGCACTTGTGATAGTGTTGAAAAACCACTTTTCTCACTTGTGTTAGTGTTGAAAAACCACTTTTCGCACTTGTGTTGGTGCAGGAAACCACTTTTGCACTTGTATTAGTGTGGAAAAAACACTTTTTGCACCTGCGATAGTGTTGAAAAACCACTTTTCGCACTTGCGTTAGTGTTGAAAAACCATTTTTCGCACTTGTGTTGGTGCAGGAAACCACTTTTGCACTTGTATTAGTGTGGAAAAACCACTTTTCGCACTTGTGTTTGTGTTGAAAAACCACTTTTCGCACTTGTGTTAGTGTTGAAAAACCACTTTTCGCACTTGTGTTGGTGCAGGAAACCACTTTTGCACTTGTATTAGTGTGGAAAAAACACTTTTTGCACTTGTGATAGTGTTGAACAACTACTTTTCGCACTTGTGTTAGTGTTGAAAAACCACTTTTCGCACTTGTGTTGGTGCAGGAAACCACTTTTGCACTTGTATTAGTGTGGAAAACCACTTTTCGAACTTGTGTTAGTGTTGAAAAACCACTTTTCGCACTTGTGTTAGTGTTGAAAAACCACTTTTCGCACTTGTGTTAGTGTTGAAAAACCACTTTTCGCACTTGTGTTGGTGCAGGAAACCACTTTTGCACTTGTATTAGTGTGGAAAAAACACTTTTCGCACTTGTGTTAGTGTTGAAAAACCACCTTTCGCACTTGTGTTAGTGTTGAAAAACCACTTTTCGCACTTGTGTTAGTGTTGAAAAACCACTTTTCGCACTTGTGTTGGTGCCGGAAACCACTTTTGCACTTATATTAATGTGGAAAAACCACTTTTCGCACTTGTGTTAGTGTTGAAAAACCATTTTTCGCACTTGTGTTAGTGTTGAAAAGCCACTTTTTGCACTTGTGTTGGTGCAGGAAACCACTTTTGCACTTGTATTAGTGTGGAAAAAACACTTTTTGCACTTGTGATAGTGTTGAAAAACCACTTTTCGCACTTGTGTTAGTGTTGAAAAACCACTTTTCGCACTTGTGTTGGTGCAGGAAACCACTTTTGCACTTGTATTCGTGTGGAAAAACCACTTTTCGCACCTGTGTTAGTGTTGAAAAACCACTTTTCGCACTTGTGTTAGTGTTGAAAAACCACTTTTCGCACTTGTGTTAGTGTTGAAAAACCATTTTTCGCACTTGTGTTGGTGCAGGAAGCCACTTTTGCACTTGTATTAGTGTGGAAAAACCACTTTTCGCACTTGTGTTAGTGTTGAAAAACCACTTTTCGCACTTGTGTTAGTGTTGAAAAACCGCTTTTCGCACTTGTGTTGGTGCAGGAAACCACTTTTGCACTTGTATTAGTGTGGAAAAAACACTTTTTGCACTTGTGATAGTGTTGAAAAACCACTTTTCGCACTTGTGTTAGTGTTGAAAAACCACTTTTCGCACTTGTGTTGGTGCAGGAAACCACTTTTGCACTTGTATTAGTGTGGAAAAACCACTTTTCGCACTAGTGTTAGTGTTGAAAAACCACTTTTCACACTTGTGTTAGTGTTGAAAAACCACTTTTCGCACTTGTGTTAGTGTTGAAAAACCACTTTTCGCACTTGTGTTAGTGTTGAAAAACCACTTTTCGCACTTGTGTTTGTGCAGGAAACCACTTTTGCACTTGTATTAGTGTGGAAAAAACACTTTTCGCACTTGTGTTAGTGTTGAAAAACCACTTTTCGCACTTGTGTTAATGTTGAAAAACCACTTTTCGCACTTGTGTTAGTGTTGAAAAACCACTTTTCGCACTTGTGTTGGTGCAGGAAACCACTTTTGCACCTGTATTAGTGTGGAAAAACCACTTTTCGCACTTGTGTTAGTGTTGAAAAACCACTTTTCGCACTTGTGTTAGTGTTGAAAAACCACTTTTTGCACTTGTGTTGGTGCAGGAAACCACTTTTGCACTTGTATTAGTGTGGAAAAATCACTTTTTGCACTTATGATAGTGTTGAAAAATCACTTTTCGCACTTGTGTTAGTGTTGAAAAACCACTTTTCGCACTTGTGTTTGTGGAGGAAACCACTTTTGCACTTGTATTAGTGTGGAAAAAACACTTTTTGCACTTGTGATAGTGTTGAAAAACCACCTTTCGCACTTGTGTTAGTGTTGAAAAACCACTTTTCGCACTTGTGTTAGTGTTGAAAAACCACTTTTCGCACTTGTGTTGGTGCCGGAAACCACTTTTGCACTTATATTAATGTGGAAAAACCACTTTTCACACTTGTGTTAGTGTTGAAAAACCACTTTTCGCACTTGTGTTAGTGTTGAAAAACCACTTTTTGCACTTGTGTTGGTGCAGGAAACCACGTTTGCACTTGTATTAGTGTGGAAAAAACACTTTTTGCACTTGTGATAGTGTTGAAAAACCACTTTTCGCACTTGTGTTAGTGTTGAAAAACCACTTTTCGCACTTGTGTTGGTGCAGGAACCCACTTTTGCACTTGTATTAGTGTGGAAAAACCACTTTTCGCACTTGTGTTAGTGTTGAAAAAACACTTTTCGCACTTGTGTTAGTGTTGAAAAACCACTTTTCGCACTTGTGTTGGTGCAGGAAACCACTTTTGCACTTGTATTAGTGTGGAAAAACGACTTTTCGCACCTGTGTTAGTGTTGAAAAACCACTTTTCGCACTTGTGTTAGTGTTGAAAAACCACTTTTCGCACTTGTGTTAGTGTTGAAAAACCATTTTTCGCACTTGTGTTGGTGCAGGAAACCACTTTTGCACTTGTATTAGTGTGGAAAAACCACTTTTCGCACTTGTGTTAGTGTTGAAAAACCACTTTTCGCACTTGTGTTAGTGTTGAAAAACCACTTTTCGCACTTGTGTTGGTGCAGGAAACCACTTTTGCACTTGTATTAGTGTGGAAAAAACACTTTTTGCACTTGTGATAGTGTTGAAAAACCACTTTTCGCACTTGTGTTAGTGTTGAAAAACCACTTTTCGCACTTGTGTTGGTGCAGGAAACCACTTTTGCACTTGTATTAGTGTGGAAAAACCACTTTTCGCACTGGTGTTAGTGTTGAAAAACCACTTTTCGCACTTGTGTTAGTGTTGAAAAACCACTTTTCGCACTTGTGTTAGTGTTGAAAAACCACTTTTCGCACTTGTGTTTGTGCAGGAAACCACTTTTGCACTTGTATTAGTGTGGAAAAAACACTTTTCGCACTTGTGTTAGTGTTGAAAAACGACTTTTCGCACTTGTGTTAATGTTGAAAAACCACTTTTCGCACTTGTGTTAGTGTTGAAAAACCACTTTTCGCACTTGTGTTGGTGCAGGAAACCACTTTTGCACCTGTATTAGTGTGGAAAAACCACTTTTCGCACTTGTGTTAGTGTTGAAAAACCACTTTTCGCACTTGTGTTAGTGTTGAAAAACCAATTTTCGCACTTGTGTTGGTGCAGGAAACCACTTTTGCACTTATATTAGTGTGGAAAAAAACACTTTTTGCACTTGTGATATTGTTGAAAAACCACTTTTCGCACTTGTGTTAGTGTTGAAAAACCACTTTTCGCACTTGTGTTGGTGCAGGAAACCACTTTTGCACTTGTATTAGTGTGGAAAAACCACTTTTCGCACTTGTGTTAGTGTTGAAAAACCACTTTTCGCACTTGTGATAGTGTTGAAAAACCACTTTTCGCACTTGTGTTAGTGTGAAAACCACTTTTCGCACTTGTGTTGGTGCAGGAAACCACTTTTGCACTTGTATTCGTGTGGAAAAACCACTTTTCGCACTTGTGTTAGTGTTGAAAAACCACTTTTCGCACTTGTGATAGTGTTGAAAAACCACTTTTCGCACTTGTGTTAGTGTGAAAACCACTTTTCGCACTTGTGTTGGTGCAGGAAACCACTTTTGCACTTGTATTAGTGTGGAAAAACCACTTTTCGCACTTGTGTCAGTGTTGAAAAACCACTTTTTGCACTTGTGTTAGTGTTGAAAAACCACTTTTCGCACATGTGTTGGTGCAGGAAACCACTTTTGCACTTGTATTAGTGTGGAAAAAACACTTTTTGCACTTGTGATAGTGTTGAAAAACCACTTTTCGCGCTTGTGTTAGTGTTGAAAAACCACTTTTCGCACTTGTGTTGGTGCAGGAAACCACTTTTGCACTTGTATTAGTGTGGAAAAAACACTTTTTGCACTTGTGATAGTGTTGAAAAACCACTTTTCGCACTTGTGTTATTGTTGAAAAACCACTTTTCGCACATGTGTTGGTGCAGGAAACCACTTTTGCACTTGTATTAGTGTGGAAAAAACACTTTTCGCACTTGTGATAGTGTTGAAAAACCACTTTTCGCGCTTGTGTTAGTGTTGAAAAACCACTTTTCGCACTTGTGTTGGTGCAGGAAACCACTTTTGCACTTGTATTAGTGTGGAAAA
Organism: Myxine glutinosa; assembly: GCF_964187855.1. Lineage (NCBI taxonomy): Eukaryota > Metazoa > Chordata > Myxini > Myxiniformes > Myxinidae > Myxine > Myxine glutinosa. The sequence goes on from NW_027616402.1 coordinate 11,663, forward strand.
ACCACTTTTCGCACTTGCGTTAGTGTTGAAAAACCACTTTTCGCACTTGTGTTAGTGTTGAAAAACCACTTTTCGCACTTGTGTTGGTGCAGGAAACCACTTTTGCACTTGTATTAGTGTGGAAAAACCACTTTTCGCACTAGTGTTAGTGTTGAAAAACCACTTTTCACACTTGTGTTAGTGTTGAAAAACCACTTTTCGCACTTGTGTTAGTGTTGAAAAACCACTTTTCGCACTTGTGTTAGTGTTGAAAATCCACTTTTCGCACTTGTGTTAGTGTTGAAAAACCACTTTTCGCACTTGTGTTGGTGCAGGAAACCACTTTTGCACTTGTATTAGTGTGGAAAAAACACTTTTTGCACTTGTGATAGTGTTGAAAAACCACTTTTCTCACTTGTGTTAGTGTTGAAAAACCACTTTTCGCACTTGTGTTGGTGCAGGAAACCACTTTTGCACTTGTATTAGTGTGGAAAAACTACTTTTCGCACTTGTGTTAGTGTTGAAAAACCACTTTTCGCACTTGTGTTAGTGTTGAAAAACCACTTTTCGCACTTGTGTTAGTGTTGAAAAACCACTTTTCGCACTTGTGTTGGTGCAGGAAACCACTTTTGCACTTGTATTAGTGTGGAATAAACACTTTTTGCACTTGTGATAGTGTTGAAAAACCACTTTTCCTACTTGTGTTAGTGTTGAAAAACCACTTTTCGCACTTGTGTTGGTGCAGGAAACCACTTTTGCACTTGTATTCGTGTGGAAAAACCACTTTTCGCACTTGTGTTAGTGTTGAAAAACCACTTTTCGCACTTGTGTTGGTGCAGGAAACCACTTTTGCACTTGTATTAGTGTGGAAAAACCACTTTTTACACTTGTGTTAGTGTTGAAAAACCACTTTTCACACTTGTGTTAGTGTTGAAAAACCACTTTTCGCACTTGTGTTGGTGCAGGAAACCACTTTTGCACTTGTATTAGTATGGAAAAAACACTTTTTGCACTTGTGATAGTGTTGAAAAACCACTTTTCGCACTCGTGTTAGTGTTGAAAAACCACTTTTCGCACTTGTGTTGGTGCAGGAAACCACTTTTGCACTTGTATTAGTGTGGAAAAAACCACTTTTCGCACTTCTGTTAGTGTTGAAAAACCACTTTTCGCAATTGTGTTAGTGTTGAAAAACCACTTTCCGCACTTGTGTTGGTGCAGGAAACCACTTTTGCACTTGTATTAGTGTGGAAACAACACTTTTTGCACTTGTGATAGTGTTGAAAAACCACTTTTCTCACTTGTGTTAGTGTTGAAAAACCACTTTTCGCACTTGTGTTGGTGCAGGAAACCACTTTTGCACTTGTATTAGTGTGGAAAAAACACTTTTTGCACCTGCGATAGTGTTGAAAAACCACTTTTCGCACTTGCGTTAGTGTTGAAAAACCATTTTTCGCACTTGTGTTGGTGCAGGAAACCACTTTTGCACTTGTATTAGTGTGGAAAAACCACTTTTCGCACTTGTGTTTGTGTTGAAAAACCACTTTTCGCACTTGTGTTAGTGTTGAAAAACCACTTTTCGCACTTGTGTTGGTGCAGGAAACCACTTTTGCACTTGTATTAGTGTGGAAAAAACACTTTTTGCACTTGTGATAGTGTTGAACAACTACTTTTCGCACTTGTGTTAGTGTTGAAAAACCACTTTTCGCACTTGTGTTGGTGCAGGAAACCACTTTTGCACTTGTATTAGTGTGGAAAACCACTTTTCGAACTTGTGTTAGTGTTGAAAAACCACTTTTCGCACTTGTGTTAGTGTTGAAAAACCACTTTTCGCACTTGTGTTAGTGTTGAAAAACCACTTTTCGCACTTGTGTTGGTGCAGGAAACCACTTTTGCACTTGTATTAGTGTGGAAAAAACACTTTTCGCACTTGTGTTAGTGTTGAAAAACCACCTTTCGCACTTGTGTTAGTGTTGAAAAACCACTTTTCGCACTTGTGTTAGTGTTGAAAAACCACTTTTCGCACTTGTGTTGGTGCCGGAAACCACTTTTGCACTTATATTAATGTGGAAAAACCACTTTTCGCACTTGTGTTAGTGTTGAAAAACCATTTTTCGCACTTGTGTTAGTGTTGAAAAGCCACTTTTTGCACTTGTGTTGGTGCAGGAAACCACTTTTGCACTTGTATTAGTGTGGAAAAAACACTTTTTGCACTTGTGATAGTGTTGAAAAACCACTTTTCGCACTTGTGTTAGTGTTGAAAAACCACTTTTCGCACTTGTGTTGGTGCAGGAAACCACTTTTGCACTTGTATTCGTGTGGAAAAACCACTTTTCGCACCTGTGTTAGTGTTGAAAAACCACTTTTCGCACTTGTGTTAGTGTTGAAAAACCACTTTTCGCACTTGTGTTAGTGTTGAAAAACCATTTTTCGCACTTGTGTTGGTGCAGGAAGCCACTTTTGCACTTGTATTAGTGTGGAAAAACCACTTTTCGCACTTGTGTTAGTGTTGAAAAACCACTTTTCGCACTTGTGTTAGTGTTGAAAAACCGCTTTTCGCACTTGTGTTGGTGCAGGAAACCACTTTTGCACTTGTATTAGTGTGGAAAAAACACTTTTTGCACTTGTGATAGTGTTGAAAAACCACTTTTCGCACTTGTGTTAGTGTTGAAAAACCACTTTTCGCACTTGTGTTGGTGCAGGAAACCACTTTTGCACTTGTATTAGTGTGGAAAAACCACTTTTCGCACTAGTGTTAGTGTTGAAAAACCACTTTTCACACTTGTGTTAGTGTTGAAAAACCACTTTTCGCACTTGTGTTAGTGTTGAAAAACCACTTTTCGCACTTGTGTTAGTGTTGAAAAACCACTTTTCGCACTTGTGTTTGTGCAGGAAACCACTTTTGCACTTGTATTAGTGTGGAAAAAACACTTTTCGCACTTGTGTTAGTGTTGAAAAACCACTTTTCGCACTTGTGTTAATGTTGAAAAACCACTTTTCGCACTTGTGTTAGTGTTGAAAAACCACTTTTCGCACTTGTGTTGGTGCAGGAAACCACTTTTGCACCTGTATTAGTGTGGAAAAACCACTTTTCGCACTTGTGTTAGTGTTGAAAAACCACTTTTCGCACTTGTGTTAGTGTTGAAAAACCACTTTTTGCACTTGTGTTGGTGCAGGAAACCACTTTTGCACTTGTATTAGTGTGGAAAAATCACTTTTTGCACTTATGATAGTGTTGAAAAATCACTTTTCGCACTTGTGTTAGTGTTGAAAAATTACTTTTCGCACTTGTGTTTGTGGAGGAAACCACTTTTGCACTTGTATTAGTGTGGAAAAAACACTTTTTGCACTTGTGAAAGTGTTGAAAAACCACCTTTCGCACTTGTGTTAGTGTTGAAAAACCACTTTTCGCACTTGTGTTAGTGTTGAAAAACCACTTTTCGCACTTGTGTTGGTGCCGGAAACCACTTTTGCACTTATATTAATGTGGAAAAACCACTTTTCACACTTGTGTTAGTGTTGAAAAACCACTTTTCGCACTTGTGTTAGTGTTGAAAAACCACTTTTTGCACTTGTGTTGGTGCAGGAAACCACTTTTGCACTTGTATTAGTGTGGAAAAAACACTTTTTGCACTTGTGATAGTGTTGAAAAACCACTTTTCGCACTTGTGTTAGTGTTGAAAAACCACTTTTCGCACTTGTGTTGGTGCAGGAACCCACTTTTGCACTTGTATTAGTGTGGAAAAACCACTTTTCGCACTTGTGTTAGTGTTGAAAAAACACTTTTCGCACTTGTGTTAGTGTTGAAAAACCACTTTTCGCACTTGTGTTGGTGCAGGAAACCACTTTTGCACTTGTATTAGTGTGGAAAAACGACTTTTCGCACCTGTGTTAGTGTTGAAAAACCACTTTTCGCACTTGTGTTAGTGTTGAAAAACCACTTTTCGCACTTGTGTTAGTGTTGAAAAACCATTTTTCGCACTTGTGTTGGTGCAGGAAACCACTTTTGCACTTGTATTAGTGTGGAAAAACCACTTTTCGCACTTGTGTTAGTGTTGAAAAACCACTTTTCGCACTTGTGTTAGTGTTGAAAAACCACTTTTCGCACTTGTGTTGGTGCAGGAAACCACTTTTGCACTTGTATTAGTGTGGAAAAAACACTTTTTGCACTTGTGATAGTGTTGAAAAACCACTTTTCGCACTTGTGTTAGTGTTGAAAAACCACTTTTCGCACTTGTGTTGGTGCAGGAAACCACTTTTGCACTTGTATTAGTGTGGAAAAACCACTTTTCGCACTGGTGTTAGTGTTGAAAAACCACTTTTCGCACTTGTGTTAGTGTTGAAAAACCACTTTTCGCACTTGTGTTAGTGTTGAAAAACCACTTTTCGCACTTGTGTTTGTGCAGGAAACCACTTTTGCACTTGTATTAGTGTGGAAAAAACACTTTTCGCACTTGTGTTAGTGTTGAAAAACGACTTTTCGCACTTGTGTTAATGTTGAAAAACCACTTTTCGCACTTGTGTTAGTGTTGAAAAACCACTTTTCGCACTTGTGTTGGTGCAGGAAACCACTTTTGCACCTGTATTAGTGTGGAAAAACCACTTTTCGCACTTGTGTTAGTGTTGAAAAACCACTTTTCGCACTTGTGTTAGTGTTGAAAAACCAATTTTCGCACTTGTGTTGGTGCAGGAAACCACTTTTGCACTTATATTAGTGTGGAAAAAACACTTTTTGCACTTGTGATATTGTTGAAAAACCACTTTTCGCACTTGTGTTAGTGTTGAAAAACCACTTTTCGCACTTGTGTTGGTGCAGGAAACCACTTTTGCACTTGTATTAGTGTGGAAAAACCACTTTTCGCACTTGTGTTAGTGTTGAAAAACCACTTTTCGCACTTGTGATAGTGTTGAAAAACCACTTTTCGCACTTGTGTTAGTGTGAAAACCACTTTTCGCACTTGTGTTGGTGCAGGAAACCACTTTTGCACTTGTATTCGTGTGGAAAAACCACTTTTTGCACTTGTGTTAGTGTTGAAAAACCACTTTTCGCACTTGTGATAGTGTTGAAAAACCACTTTTCGCACTTGTGTTAGTGTGAAAACCACTTTTCGCACTTGTGTTGGTGCAGGAAACCACTTTTGCACTTGTATTAGTGTGGAAAAACCACTTTTCGCACTTGTGTCAGTGTTGAAAAACCACTTTTTGCACTTGTGTTAGTGTTGAAAAACCACTTTTCGCACATGTGTTGGTGCAGGAAACCACTTTTGCACTTGTATTAGTGTGGAAAAAACACTTTTTGCACTTGTGATAGTGTTGAAAAACCACTTTTCGCGCTTGTGTTAGTGTTGAAAAACCACTTTTCGCACTTGTGTTGGTGCAGGAAACCACTTTTGCACTTGTATTAGTGTGGAAAAAACACTTTTTGCACTTGTGATAGTGTTGAAAAACCACTTTTCGCACTTGTGTTATTGTTGAAAAACCACTTTTCGCACATGTGTTGGTGCAGGAAACCACTTTTGCACTTGTATTAGTGTGGAAAAAACACTTTTCGCACTTGTGATAGTGTTGAAAAACCACTTTTCGCGCTTGTGTTAGTGTTGAAAAACCACTTTTCGCACTTGTGTTGGTGCAGGAAACCACTTTTGCACTTGTATTAGTGTGGAAAAACCACTTTTCGCACTTGCGTTAGTGTTGAAAAACCACTTTTCGCACTTGTGTTAGTGTTGAAAAACCACTTTTCGCACTTGTGTTGGTGCAGGAAACCACTTTTGCACTTGTATTAGTGTGGAAAAACCACTTTTCGCACTAGTGTTAGTGTTGAAAAACCACTTTTCACACTTGTGTTAGTGTTGAAAAACCACTTTTCGCACTTGTGTTAGTGTTGAAAAACCACTTTTCGCACTTGTGTTAGTGTTGAAAATCCACTTTTCGCACTTGTGTTTGTGCAGGAAACCACTTTTGCACTTGTATTAGTGTGGAAAAAACACTTTTCGCACTTGTGTTAGTGTTGAAAAACCACTTTTCGCACTTGTGTTAATGTTGAAAAACCACTTTTCGCACTTGTGTTAGTGTTGAAAAACCACTTTTCGCACTTGTGTTGGTGCAGGAAACCACTTTTGCACCTGTATTAGTGTGGAAAAACCACTTTTCGCACTTGTGTTAGTGTTGAAAAACCACTTTTCGCACTTGTGTTAGTGTTGAAAAACCACTTTTTGCACTTGTGTTGGTGCAGGAAACCACTTTTGCACTTGTATTAGTGTGGAAAAATCACTTTTTGCACTTATGATAGTGTTGAAAAATCACTTTTTGCACTTGTGATAGTGTTGAAAAACCACCTTTCGCACTTGTGTTAGTGTTGAAAAACCACTTTTCGCACTTGTGTTAGTGTTGAAAAACCACTTTTCGCACTTGTGTTGGTGCCGGAAACCACTTTTGCACTTATATTAATGTGGAAAAACCACTTTTCGCACTTGTGTTAGTGTTGAAAAACCACTTTTCGCACTTGTGTTAGTGTTGAAAAACCACTTTTTGCACTTGTGTTGGTGCAGGAAACCACTTTTGCACTTGTATTAGTGTGGAAAAAACACTTTTCGCACTTGTGTTAGTGTTGAAAAACCACCTTTCGCACTTGTGTTAGTGTTGAAAAACCACTTTTCGCACTTGTGTTAGTGTTGAAAAACCACTTTTCGCACTTGTGTTGGTGCCGGAAACCACTTTTGCACTTATATTAATGTGGAAAAACCACTTTTCGCACTTGTGTTAGTGTTGAAAAACCACTTTTCGCACTTGTGTTAGTGTTGAAAAACCACTTTTTGCACTTGTGTTGGTGCAGGAAACCACTTTTGCACTTGTATTAGTGTGGAAAAAACACTTTTTACACTTGTGATAGTGTTGAAAAACCACTTTTCGCACTTGTGTTAGTGTTGAAAAACCACTTTTCGCACTTGTGTTGGTGCAGGAACCCACTTTTGCACTTGTATTAGTGTGGAAAAACCACTTTTCGCACTTGTGTTAGTGTTGAAAAAACACTTTTCGCACTTGTGTTAGTGTTGAAAAACCACTTTTCGCACTTGTGTTGGTGCAGGAAACCACTTTTGCACTTGTATTAGTGTGGAAAAACGACTTTTCGCACCTGTGTTAGTGTTGAAAAACCACTTTTCGCACTTGTGTTAGTGTTGAAAAACCACTTTTCGCACTTGTGTTAGTGTTGAAAAACCATTTTTCGCACTTGTGTTGGTGCAGGAAACCACTTTTGCACTTGTATTAGTGTGGAAAAACCACTTTTCGCACTTGTGTTAGTGTTGAAAAACCACTTTTCGCACTTGTGTTAGTGTTGAAAAACCACTTTTCGCACTTGTGTTGGTGCAGGAAACCACTTTTGCACTTGTATTAGTGTGGAAAAAACACTTTTTGCACTTGTGATAGTGTTGAAAAACCACTTTTCGCACTTGTGTTAGTGTTGAAAAACCACTTTTCGCACTTGTGTTAGTGTTGAAAAACCACTTTTCGCACTTGTGTTAGTGTTGAAAAACCACTTTTCGCACTTGTGTTAGTGTTGAAAAACCACTTTTCGCACTTGTGTTTGTGCAAGAAACCACTTTTGCACTTGTATTAGTGTGGAAAAACCACTTTTCGCACTTGTGTTAGTGTTGAAAAACCACTTTTCGCACTTGTGTTAATGTTGAAAAACCACTTTTCGCACTTGTGTTAGTGTTGAAAAACCACTTTTCGCACTTGTGTTGGTGCAGGAAACCACTTTTGCACCTGTATTAGTGTGGAAAAACCACTTTTCGCACTTGTGTTAGTGTTGAAAAACCAATTTTCGCACTTGTGTTGGTGCAGGAAACCACTTTTGCACTTATATTAGTGTGGAAAAAACACTTTTTGCACTTGTGATATTGTTGAAAAACCACTTTTCGCACTTGTGTTAGTGTTGAAAAACCACTTTTCGCACTTGGGTTGGTGCAGGAAACCACTTTTGCACTTGTATTAGTGTGGAAAAACCACTTTTCGCACTTGTGTTAGTGTTGAAAAACCACTTTTCGCACTTGTGATAGTGTTGAAAAACCACTTTTCGCACTTGTGTTAGTGTGAAAACCACTTTTCGCACTTGTGTTGGTGCAGGAAACCACTTTTGCACTTGTATTCGTGTGGAAAAACCACTTTTCGCACTTGTGTTAGTGTTGAAAAACCACTTTTTGCACTTGTGATAGTGTTGAAAAACCACTTTTCGCACTTGTGTTAGTGTGAAAACCACTTTTCGCACTTGTGTTGGTGCAGGAAACCACTTTTGCACTTGTATTAGTGTGGAAAAACCACTTTTCGCACTTGTGTCAGTGTTGAAAAACCACTTTTTGCACTTGTGTTAGTGTTGAAAAACCACTTTTCGCACATGTGTTGGTGCAGGAAACCACTTTTGCACTTGTATTAGTGTGGAAAAAACACTTTTTGCACTTGTGATAGTGTTGAAAAACCACTTTTCGCGCTTGTGTTAGTGTTGAAAAACCACTTTTCGCACTTGTGTTGGTGCAGGAAACCACTTTTGCACTTGTATTAGTGTGGAAAAAACACTTTTTGCACTTGTGATAGTGTTGAAAAACCACTTTTCGCACTTGTGTTATTGTTGAAAAACCACTTTTCGCACATGTGTTGGTGCAGGAAACCACTTTTGCACTTGTATTAGTGTGGAAAAAACACTTTTCGCACTTGTGATAGTGTTGAAAAACCACTTTTCGCACTTGTGTTAGTGTTGAAAAACCACTTTTCGCACTTGTGTTGGTGCAGGAAACCACTTTTGCACTTGTATTAGTGTGGAAAAACCACTTTTCGCACTTGCGTTAGTGTTGAAAAACCACTTTTCGCACTTGTGTTAGTGTTGAAAAACCACTTTTCGCACTTGTGTTGGTGCAGGAAACCACTTTTGCACTTGTATTAGTGTGGAAAAACCACTTTTCGCACTAGTGTTAGTGTTGAAAAACCACTTTTCACACTTGTGTTAGTGTTGAAAAACCACTTTTCGCACTTGTGTTAGTGTTGAAAAACCACTTTTCGCACTTGTGTTAGTGTTGAAAAACCACTTTTCGCACTTGTGTTTGTGCAGGAAACCACTTTTGCACTTGTATTAGTGTGGAAAAAACACTTTTCGCACTTGTGTTAGTGTTGAAAAACCACTTTTCGCACTTGTGTTAATGTTGAAAAACCACTTTTCGCACTTGTGTTAGTGTTGAAAAACCACTTTTCGCACTTGTGTTGGTGCAGGAAACCACTTTTGCACCTGTATTAGTGTGGAAAAACCACTTTTCGCACTTGTGTTAGTGTTGAAAAACCACTTTTCGCACTTGTGTTAGTGTTGAAAAACCACTTTTTGCACTTGTGTTGGTGCAGGAAACCACTTTTGCACTTGTATTAGTGTGGAAAAATCACTTTTTGCACTTATGATAGTGTTGAAAAATCACTTTTTGCACTTGTGATAGTGTTGAAAAACCACCTTTCGCACTTGTGTTAGTGTTGAAAAACCACTTCTCGCACTTGTGTTAGTGTTGAAAAACCACTTTTCGCACTTGTGTTGGTGCCGGAAACCACTTTTGCACTTATATTAATGTGGAAAAACCACTTTTCGCACTTGTGTTAGTGTTGAAAAACCACTTTTCGCACTTGTGTTAGTGTTGAAAAACCACTTTTTGCACTTGTGTTGGTGCAGGAAACCACTTTTGCACTTGTATTAGTGTGGAAAAAACACTTTTCGCACTTGTGTTAGTGTTGAAAAACCACCTTTCGCACTTGTGTTAGTGTTGAAAAACCACTTTTCGCACTTGTGTTAGTGTTGAAAAACCACTTTTCGCACTTGTGTTGGTGCCGGAAACCACTTTTGCACTTATATTAATGTGGAAAAACCACTTTTCGCACTTGTGTTAGTGTTGAAAAACCACTTTTCGCACTTGTGTTAGTGTTGAAAAACCACTTTTTGCACTTGTGTTGGTGCAGGAAACCACTTTTGCACTTGTATTAGTGTGGAAAAAACACTTTTTGCACTTGTGATAGTGTTGAAAAACCACTTTTCGCACTTGTGTTAGTGTTGAAAAACCACTTTTCGCACTTGTGTTGGTGCAGGAACCCACTTTTGCACTTGTATTAGTGTGGAAAAACCACTTTTCGCACTTGTGTTAGTGTTGAAAAAACACTTTTCGCACTTGTGTTAGTGTTGAAAAACCACTTTTCGCACTTGTGTTGGTGCAGGAAACCACTTTTGCACTTGTATTAGTGTGGAAAAACGACTTTTCGCACCTGTGTTAGTGTTGAAAAACCACTTTTCGCACTTGTGTTAGTGTTGAAAAACCACTTTTCGCACTTGTGTTAGTGTTGAAAAACCATTTTTCGCACTTGTGTTGGTGCAGGAAACCACTTTTGCACTTGTATTAGTGTGGAAAAACCACTTTTCGCACTTGTGTTAGTGTTGAAAAACCACTTTTCGCACTTGTGTTAGTGTTGAAAAACCACTTTTCGCACTTGTGTTGGTGCAGGAAACCACTTTTGCACTTGTATTAGTGTGGAAAAAACACTTTTTGCACTTGTGATAGTGTTGAAAAACCACTTTTCGCACTTGTGTTAGTGTTGAAAAACCACTTTTCGCACTTGTGTTAGTGTTGAAAAACCACTTTTCGCACTTGTGTTAGTGTTGAAAAACCACTTTTCGCACTTGTGTTAGTGTTGAAAAACCACTTTTCGCACTTGTGTTTGTGCAGGAAACCACTTTTGCACTTGTATCAGTGTGGAAAAACCACTTTTCGCACTTGTGTTAGTGTTGAAAAACCACTTTTCGCACTTGTGTTAATGTTGAAAAACCACTTTTCGCACTTGTGTTAGTGTTGAAAAACCACTTTTCGCACTTGTGTTGGTGCAGGAAACCACTTTTGCACCTGTATTAGTGTGGAAAAACCACTTTTCGCACTTGTGTTAGTGTTGAAAAACCAATTTTCGCACTTGTGTTGGTGCAGGAAACCACTTTTGCACTTATATTAGTGTGGAAAAAACACTTTTTGCACTTGTGATATTGTTGAAAAACCACTTTTCGCACTTGTGTTAGTGTTGAAAAACCACTTTTCGCACTTGGGTTGGTGCAGGAAACCACTTTTGCACTTGTATTAGTGTGGAAAAACCACTTTTCGCACTTGTGTTAGTGTTGAAAAACCACTTTTCGCACTTGTGATAGTGTTGAAAAACCACTTTTCGCACTTGTGTTAGTGTGAAAACCACTTTTCGCACTTGTGTTGGTGCAGGAAACCACTTTTGCACTTGTATTCGTGTGGAAAAACCACTTTTCGCACTTGTGTTAGTGTTGAAAAACCACTTTTCGCACTTGTGATAGTGTTGAAAAACCACTTTTCGCACTTGTGTTAGTGTGAAAACCACTTTTCGCACTTGTGTTGGTGCAGGAAACCACTTTTGCACTTGTATTAGTGTGGAAAAACCACTTTTCGCACTTGTGTCAGTGTTGAAAAACCACTTTTCGCACATGTGTTGGTGCAGGAAACCACATTTGCACTTGTATTAGTGTGGAAAAAACACTTTTTGCACTTGTGATAGTGTTGAAAAACCACTTTTCGCGCTTGTGTTAGTGTTGAAAAACCACTTTTCGCACTTGTGTTGGTGCAGGAAACCACTTTTGCACTTGTATTAGTGTGGCAAAAACACTTTTTGCACTTGTGATAGTGTTGAAAAACCACTTTTCGCACTTGTGTTATTGTTGAAAAACCACTTTTCGCACATGTGTTGGTGCAGGAAACCACTTTTGCACTTGTATTAGTGTGGAAAAAACACTTTTCGCACTTGTGATAGTGTTGAAAAACCACTTTTCGCGCTTGTGTTAGTGTTGAAAAACCACTTTTCGCACTTGTGTTGGTGCAGGAAACCACTTTTGCACTTGTATTAGTGTGGAAAAACCACTTTTCGCACTTGCGTTAGTGTTGAAAAACCACTTTTCGCACTTGTGTTAGTGTTGAAAAACCACTTTTCGCACTTGTGTTGGTGCAGGAAACCACTTTTGCACTTGTATTAGTGTGGAAAAAACACTTTTTGCACTTGTGATATTGTTGAAAAACCACTTTTCGCACTTGTGTTAGTGTTGAAAAACCACTTTTCGCACTTGTGTTGGTGCAGGAAACCACTTTTGCACTTGTATTGGTGTGGAAAATACACTTTTTGCACTTGTGATAGTGTTGAAAAATCACTTTTCGCACTTGTGTTAGTGTTGAAAAACCACTTTTCGCACTTGTGTTGGTGCAGGAAACCACTTTTGCACTTGTATTAGTGTGGAAAAAACACTTTTTGCACTTGTGATAGTGTTGAAAAACCACTTTTCTCACTTGTGTTTGTGTTGAAAAACCACTTTTCGCACTTGTGTTGGTGCAGGAAACCACTTTTGCACTTGTATTAGTGTGGAAAAACTACTTTTCGCACTTGTGTTAGTGTTGAAAAACCACTTTTCGCACTTGTGTTAGTGTTGAAAAACCACTTTTCGCACTTGTGTTAGTGTTGAAAAACCACTTTTCGCACTTGTGTTGGTGCAGGAAACCACTTTTGCACTTGTATTAGTGTGGAATAAACACTTTTTGCACTTGTGATAGTGTTGAAAAACCACTTTTCCTACTTGTGTTAGTGTTGAAAAACCACTTTTCGCACTTGTGTTGGTGCAGGAAACCACTTTTGCACTTGTATTCGTGTGGAAAAACCACTTTTCGCACTTGTGTTAGTGTTGAAAAACCACTTTTCGCACTTGTGTTGGTGCAGGAAACCACTTTTGCACTTGTATTAGTGTGGAAAAACCACTTTTCACACTTGTGTTAGTGTTGAAAAACCACTTTTCGCACTTGTGTTAGTGTTGAAAAACCACTTTTCGCACTTGTGTTGGTGCAGGAAACCACTTTTGCACTTGTATTAGTGTGGAAAAAACACTTTTTGCACTTGTGATAGTGTTGAAAAACCACTTTTCGCACTCGTGTTAGTGTTGAAAAACCACTTTTCGCACTTGTGTTGGTGCAGGAAACCACTTTTGCACTTGTATTAGTGTGGAAAAAACCACTTTTCGCACTTCTGTTAGTGTTGAAAAACCACTTTTCGCAATTGTGTTAGTGTTGAAAAACCACTTTTCGCACTTGTGTTGGTGCAGGAAACCACTTTTGCACTTGTATTAGTGTGGAAAAAACACTTTTCGCACTTGTGATAGTGTTGAAAAACCACTTTTCGCACTTGTGTTAGTGTTGAAAGTAGTGTAATAATGTTGCTTCTGGGACACCTCCGTTTAACATGGGAAATCCCTATCTAATGTCATTTACCCCCTTGTCTTTTTCAAAAATCATAAACACCTCTATTTCTCCCACCCTCATCTTTATGAACCTTTTGTCTGTAGTACCTATCCTTAATGTTGTTCATTAGACCACTCAAACACTACAAATATTTGTTTTCTCTTATAGACCTATCATCCTTCTTCTACATATCATCTGGCAGATTAATCTTTGACCCATTCACTTCCATATTAATTCTTTCCCTCCCTCATTGACCCTAAACACCTATATTTCTCTCACCCTTTTCTTTACGAACCTTCTAACCTTTTGACATGCTATCCTTATTCATTAGACCACTTAAACACCTGTGATCCTTCTGACCTTATGGACCTTTTAACCTTTTACTCTTAATATCATCTGGTGAATATAACCCACTCAAACAACGACCCTACAAATATTTGTTTATGCGTGGGAAATAATTTAATTCTCCTACAACTCTCTTCACCATCTAATATATTAACAAAAAATATGTTTGAGTTTGGTTCTTTATTAAGATATTTTAACTGAGCTAAGATAAAATGGTAAACCTCCCTCAATGTTCTTGCTTGAGCGCCTCCAGTGCCACATACCATTTTTAAATTAAAGTATATATTTTCCTGACAACCATCAAAGTTTTCCGTCCACTCAAAAATATTTCCATCTTTTTTACCCAATTCACCGGTATTTAAATTAATTCTCTTATTTGTTTTGTGAACTTTTTTACCAGTTGCCTTTTCAATTATACCTATTTGATATTTTTCACATTCATTATGTTTTCCATTTATATACCAAGGTTGATTACACCTCCACTCTTTAGTCTGGTTGATACTTGGTTCTATCATTTATATAATAGTAAAAAAGGCGGCGGTAGCCCGTTAAAATCCCCAACCCCCCCCCCCCCTTTTTAACTTATCACTTATATATATCTTATCACTTATATATATCTTATCACTTATATATATATCTTATCACTTATATACTTATATAACCATAAGGGAGACTATCAATTCCATTTTCTAAAATAAACCTCTTATCATCAAAAGCCCCCAATGCTTTCGTATTTATCTCTTCTGAATATAATTGATGTTTATAACTTCTTATTCCATTAATCTTTCTAAACTCTTCTTTCTTTGTTGTTAAACAGTTATAATAATCCTTAAAGTTTATTGTTTCTTTAATAACATTTTTCTTTACACCTTTTAACTTCTTATCAGTCTTTTCAACGTTATTCACAATGTATTTATAAGCATAAGCCTTTGACCTCAATCCCACAAATTCACTCATAACATTTCCTCCTAATTCATCCTTGAACTTTCCAATCACCTTTTTATTTTTAGAAGAGAACAACTCACTCTCTGGACTGTAATTACTCGTGTCATAGATATTAATGTCTCTTTTCATGTCTGAATAAACATCGTTGGTATTAATTTTCAAAATAAAACTATCTGTATCCATATAAAGTAGATTAACATCATTTTGATATTTCTTCCTCAAGTTATTATAAAAGTAATCATACATTAATGACTTTGATAAATCAAGAATTGTTGTTCCAATATAAATAGGTTTGTTCATTTCAATACTCTCTTTAATCAAATGGATCGCACAAAAGTTCTCAGTAAAGACCTCAGCTCGAGTAAAACTCGGTCTATTAATTAATTTTGATGCTTGTTCCCAAGATGTTGATAGTCTGATATTTTGTCTTTTCCTCACATTCTCCATAGTCTTACCAAAGACCGCATTATTCATCAATTTATAAAAGTCTTTCTCAAAATCTGTTTTTGACTCTGTTCTTCTTTGTGTATTAAAATCAATGTACCCCTTTAACCAATGACTTTGATTGAACTTTAGAACCCTATGGATCTTCTCTACTCTTAGACCTTTTGATAAATATTGTCGCAAATTTCTTTGGTGTAGAACATAATTTTTCTTGTTATATAATGTAGTAAGTAATTTTTCTGTTGATTCACCTATATCAAACGATCGTTGATAATCACTCAACCATTCTTTCTTTGGACTTGCTTTCTCACAAGCAAATGGGAGATCTTTGTGTAGGTTATGGAGTTCCTCTGGATATTTTAAATCAATTTCAAAATAATAACCAACTTTTTCTTCATCCAATTCTTTTTGTGTAGAGATACATACATCTTGTAAAACGTTTTTGTAGTCTTTTTCCTTTACCCATCTAAGTTTTCCATAAGGAAGAGCCTGAGACATTGCCCAGCCATACAGGTTGTTCGCGTCATAGTACATCAAGTAAGAACTCTCTTTCGTTGGATCATAATTTGGAAGATATTTGTTATTTGCTTTTGCGTATCTACTCGAGCAGACTTGTGAAATTCCACCTCTTTTTGCCTTTTCAATCATCAAAAGCATATCAACATCGGTTATCAAATCCAAATCTTGTTTTGTCATTTTCAACATCGCACTCCAGGCCAATCCAGGTGCTGTGTAGTAGTGAGCAGGATCCAATCCATATCCAGTGCGACAAACAGATCTAAAGGCTTCAAATACATCGGCCAATAAAAGCACATCAGTTTTGAGATACAAATCGTGATACTCGCCAAGATTCTTGATGTTATATTTTTCCCAAACATTTTGTGCGTGTACATAATCTTTATCAGATATATGACTATTATTTAATTTGTTATAGAAATTTTCTTTTGAAGGAAGTTGTGTTTCATTGAATCTCTCAAATGAGTCCATATAGTCATAGGGGTAAATTCCCTTTTGTGTTAGAAAATCTTTATCTAAAAAATACTCTGAAAGACATGGAAACTCTTTTAGATTTTGAACCAAGTTAACCAATGGACTTGCCATGAATTTAAATGTATCAAGAAATCTGATATGAGTAATAGGAGATGTGTGAATTGTTTTTGTGAATGAAATGTATTTCTGATCCGTGTTTGGAATTGCTGAGATACTTCCAGAAGTCTTTGAGAGTTCCTTGATAAATAGATGTGTATCATAATGAGCGTTGTTATGAAGAAAGACAGGAATGAAAGAGGGGAGTTGATAATTAATATTACAACTTTGATGAGCCGGACCTCTATATTTACCAGTGAGATGACAATGGTCTCTAACCTTTAGACCTTTACCAATTTTCTCCTCACAAATATGACAGACATTGTTTTTTATAAATTCCCTTTTTTCTTTACTTGTTAAGGACATTGGTTTATTGGTTTCTCTCATTATCTTGGTTAATCGAACACAGTCTTTTTCTAGTCGTTTCACAAACTCCTCTGGGGTATTTGAGCCTCTATACATCTCTAACTTGTTATATTTATCACCAACGGATGATTTGATATAATAACAAAAACCACAAGGAGTATGTTTTTGATATTTATTTGTGTATGATTCTTTTGGATCTTGAGAAGCAGTATCAATTTTTTCTAAAATACTTTCAAAATCAGCATATATAACAAATGGATGTTTGATCTTTTTATTTTCATCTTTGAATGTGATCTTTGAGCCTTCTTTAGGCATATTGATTACCGTTGATTTATGTTCGCCACAATAATTTGAATGTTTATCTAATCTTTCTTGTGAATTGAAGAAGTTAAGACAACGCAAACAAATATATATTTTATTTGTTCTCTTACAGACTTGTGGTTTTATTAATTTAGCAATATCTTTGATGTATGTATAATGTGAATTTTCGTCTGAATTAAAATATAGAAGATTAATATGAGTTTGTTTACAATTGTCAGAAAGCTTTAAAACCTGAATGTTGTTTGTTTCTGTTAGACCATAAACATTAACTGATAAATTATTCATCTTTTCAAATTTAGGAATATCATTTAAAGTCATCGGAAACTTTAGATCTTTCGTATTTAATGTATTCTCATATTTTTTATAATGAGATACTCTTTCATCATGAAAATGTGGAGGATGTAAGTGTGCTAAAATAGACCAGAGAAAACATTTATTGTCTTTATTTTTGATATTGATAACTGCTTTTCTATTTTTGATAACACTGGGTAAATCAATGTAAGAAGAAGCTTTTAGAGGATCTGATTTAAGAATATGAATGTCTATGTAAATAATTTTTCCTATATTGAATCCACTTCCTACGATTGAATTATCCACATCTTGCTCTTGTTTAATAAGTTCATCATAGACTCCTGATGTTTTAAAATCTTGATATGAAGATATAAAGTGTGGCTCAGTTCTCATGTATGGTGCATCTATAACTCCTTCATCCTTTGTCATTTCTAATTTTACTCCCATATAAAATTTAAGTGGTTTCATTTCCTTTAGTGTTTTTTCAATCAACGTTTGAACAGCAGGTTTAACTATTTCTACAGCATCAACTATAGACTCTGGTTCAGGAGGTTTGAAGTTAAAGACTCTTATTTTAATATGTCCTTTGAATGCTCCATCAGAGTTTTTAGTTGTGATAAAATTTGATAAATGTAGATTTGTTTTAAGATGTATTTTGAAGCCTTTCTTGAGGATATTTTTATTACATGTAGAACAGTGTTTTGTTTCAGGTGGAAGAGGGGAAAGTTTGTTTAAAATGTTGTATGTATGTTTTGCGGTGAGAATATGTTGTTTATAATATTTTACTTCCTTCTCGCAAGTATCACAATAAACCATATTTATAGCGTGAGAAAACGTGGTGTTTTATATATATCACTGTGCTTAAAATAAAACACTTTTGAGCTTTACAGCTCCGTTTTATATATATCGCTGTGCTTAAACTAAAACACTTTTTCACTCAGAATCATCTAAGTCATAACTATCACATGAATACTCAGAATCATACTCAGAGTCATCAATAAAGCTACTCTCATAACTATCATTTGAGCACAAACTATTAGTATCATAACTATCATCTGTGTTCAATGAAATACTATCATCACCATCGTCCAAGTTCAATGAAATACTATCATCACTATCGTCTGAGTTCAATGAAATAGTAAAATCTTCACTGCTGTATTGACTCATATTTAATTAGCAAGAAAAATATTCCCATCAATATCTATATACTTTCTTTCATTAACAGATTCAATCTCTACAATTTTTATATCAAAAGTTATCTTTAAATAATCTCTAACTATCATAGAACGAAATGACATTTCACCAGAAATATTAACATCATTCATTTTACTTAGATCTACACCCTTTGGATTATTAAAGAAAATACAAATGTCTCCTCTAGAATTATTAATGGTCTTATCATTCTTTTTCAAAGTATCGTGGTCAATCACTTTTTCAAGCTTTGAATAAATTGCCAGGAGTAGAGGAGAAACTTTTGTTAGATTTACTTTAATGGATGTCTTTCCAGGTATAGTTAGAGCTCTTCCTTTAAATGAAATAGAGGGGCTCATGTTATTTTCCATAACTGGTTTTACCCAAAAATTTCCATATTTATCTTTGTTCAATTTAACATCTTTGACATATTTTTCTATATCTTCCACCGAAGTAGAGATTGATTGAAATTTGTCTTTTGTGCTTTGAAACATTGTATTTATTAATGAATAAACTTGCGTTTAGTTTAAGTAAAAATTTACCACATAAATATGATAAGTTCTGAAGGATATTTAGAATTTCCAGACTCTCCATATGATAAATTAGAGAATTGTCCGGCTTGTGATAGAGTGGGGCTTAATGATGAGGATTCATATAAACAATGTATTTTCTGTGATTTAATTTTAATTAATGATAATAAGAAATATAAAAAAATATATAACTCTTTTAAATTAGAACCAAAAATGAATTACTTTACAAGATTAATAAGAGAGATGAATGTTAAGTATTGTGATGATAATACACCATTTCTTTCAAGGGAAGAGACTAATTGTATTGAGGAAATGTATAAGGGTTTAATGATATTTATTATTCAAAATAATTTTAATGGAAATGTTAATACAAGATACTATATAAATAAAATAATGGATTATTTTGAAATTAAACCCGAACTCAGGATAAAATATAGAGTTTCTCAAATAGCTCAAAAAAAGTTGGATAACTTGTTTTCCAAATATATAAATGAATGATTTTTTACCCGTTTGGGAAAATAAGATAAAATTTAATAACCATAAAAACATTCCAAATTCATTGAGATGTCTAATAGTTGGTTCAAGCGGATGTGGAAAAACCTGTTTACTTTTAAAGATGCTCCTTGGTTCTAATTTTTTAGATTATGATAATTTAATAATTTTTACAAAGTCAAGTTTTCAACCCGAGTATCAACTACTCTCACAGGGTTTTAATGCGGGTCTTAAAAAGGAAGACATTATCGGTTTATTTAAACTTCAAAACAAACTAAATGATTATAATATTGATGATATAATACAATTATTTTGTGATACACAGAAATCAAAATCGAAACCCATAACTTGTATTCTCAGTGATAATACGGATGATATACCTTCACCTCAAGATTTAGATAAATCAAAAAAGAACCTTGTCATCTTTGATGATTGTGTTAATGAGAGAAACCAAACAGTAATGGATAGCTACTATACAAGAGGGAGACATTCTTCTTGTAATTGTATATATCTTAGTCAATCATATTTTCAACTCCCTCGACACTCAATAAGAAACAATGCCAATACTTTTATTTTATTTAAGTTAAATTCAATAGATGTAAATAATTTTTGGAGAGATAATTGCTCTACGTTATGTAGTAAAAAAGAATTTGAAAATTATATGAAACACACGATTGGAAAATATAAATATATTGTTGTGAAACAAGATGAGATACTAAATGATATTTTTCAATAAATAAATACAGAAAATGAATACTGAAGAAAGAGAAAGAAAGTTTAAGGAACATCAACAATTAGTTTCAAAAGTTGTTAAACAACAGGAAGAGATAAAGAAGAAACGGAGACAGAAACTAACTGGTGAAGAAGCCTTTGAAAGAAAACAAGAGAAATTCTTTAAACCACTTTTGAAAACTCAACACCCTACAGTTCCCACGGTAGAATTTACTCCGAAAAAACTTCAAATGCTCAAAGATTTTAGTCAGATAACAAAACAAGAACTTGGTGAATTAGAATATGATGACGAGGGATTATTTCGGAAACTTGAGGAGGTAAATCAACCCCCTAATTATGTTGTGGAAGCTCTTCAAAACAATGAATATTCGGCGGGTTCAAAAACCAGAGCAGGTCTCATTCCAACAGAAGAACCAGCAGTGTTTCATCTTGTGGAAGAAAAGGTATTGATATTTAATGATGAATTGATGTTCTTGAGTTCTACTCAACCAAATGTTAAATTAACTCCAAGATTAATGTTTCTTCTAACAAACCCCGGATTCAGCGGTTCAAAATATTTTGAGGAACCACTTGATATGGAAAGAGAGGAAGATAGGGTATATATTGAGTTGCTAAATGCACTTGATTATGGAGTTTCTGTTGCTGGTAAAAGTAAGAAGAATGAGAAGGAGAAACATATTATTGATGCTTTAAGTAAGCTTGGTTCGGGTGTTAGTTTTCTTCCAAATGACCCATCACAATTAGTTAATAGGCTATTATTGTTGTTAGGTAGTAAGAAGGCTGGAAACAACAATTGTTTTAATGAATCCTCAGCCATTTTAGATCAGTTGATGAACATGAAAATAATTAATAAATGTCAATACAAAGATATTTTATTAGATATTAAATAAGATGAGAAGCACAATTCTTAGTTTTAATTTCACAACGAGCGATTACACAGCTTCATTCCCTTACCCACTACAACTTGACCCCCTTACCTCATATGAGGCATCTTTGTTGTCAATGGAAACTTACAATACCCTTTTTAATATCACAGAGAAAAACAACAAGTTTAGTTATAATCCAGGAAGTGGATATAAAACTATAACCGTTTCACCTGGAGCTTACGAGATTTCTCAAATATCTTCAGAAGTCTCTCGCCTTATGAAAGAAAAAGGTGATGAACCAAAAAATATTGTAATAGATATTCAAAAACACACTTCAAAATCAACTATTAAACTTAAAAATAATTATAAAGTTGATTTCACGATTGAAAATTCGTTCAGAGAGCTATTGGGGTTCTCTTCTAAAAAGATTGAAACTAACGGGACGTCTTACAGTGATAATGTCATTCAAATATCCTCCGGTATAAATTCAGTATTAATTCATTGTGATTTGATTGATGGTGCTTATAACGATGGAATAAGAACAAATACAATATTTTCATTCAGCGCATACTCAACCCCGATTGGTTATAAATTTAATATGGAACCAAAAAATCTTGTCTATTTACCTGTGTCAGGAAAAACCATATACAGAGTAAATTTTAGGATAACCGACCAAGATAATCGTATGATATCCTTTAATGATGAAATTATATCCATCAGAATTCACCTACGTGAAGTTTTTCAATAAATAAATAATGGTTATTGTGAGAAAACACGAGTTGGGAAAATATAAAATAATTACAGGGGATGGGATGTTCCTTTCACCATACTATAAGGGTGAAGGTATGTTTCTTGGGAGAGGATACTATAAACCAAAGCGACAACGGGGTGTGGGACATCAATTTAGAAATAAAGGAGATGGGATAATTGATACTCTAATGGGTATTGGTTCAACCATCCTTAAACATAAAGACCTAATTGGTTCAACTGCTTCTGCCGTGGGCTCCGTTGCGGGTGCTATAAAGAGTATAAAAGATGCTCAAAAGGAGTCTCATAAATTACAAGCAATCAAAGAAATTAAAAAAGGTAAAACTCAACTATCTTCACAAGAACGACAAAAAATCATTAAAATACTTGGGTCAGGGTTTCAACGATTTTAATGCTATATAAATACAAGTATGGAAGCGATTGATAGTATCTATGATTTGGATGATACGATTATCATTTCAAACTCTACTAAAAAGGAAGACTATTTTAAGGTAAATGCTATAACAGGAACAGACTGGAATTCAAACGGAACAAAAAGTTTTGAAATAAATAATCAACAAACTTACTTGAATATAGCTGATAGTTTCTTGCTGTGTACATTTAAATTCACTAAGGCTGCGAATAATACTAATGCTACACTCGTAAATGATTTCTTCTGGAAAATGTTTGATAGTGTCCGCCTGTATATTGGAACACAAGAGGTTGAAGCGGTTGATTATGTCTCTGCTACATCTGAAATGATGAAATTTACACTATATTCGTTTAGTGATAGAATGGGTAAGGGAGCTGTTGAAGGTTTTATTCCTGATATGTCAACGGGTACAAACGCAGACCCTGGTTATAGTCAAAGGAAGTCAATGTATAATGATGAAACAAAAGCAGTGAATAGTTTTACCGTAGCAGTACCTCTTAAAGGTATATTTGGATTTTGCGATTATGATAAAGTTTTGTATGGGCTTAAAATTAGATTTCAACTACAAAGGAATGATAATGTAAATAGGTTGCTTTTTGGGGATGAAAATGCTTTTGGAGAAAATAATAAATTTGTTATTAATGATTTGTGTTGGTATATCAGTGAATATACTCCTAATCTTAAAACGGAAGAGATGTTAAATAGAAGACTTAACTCAAAGAAACCGCTAAATGTATCATACCTTAAAAGAAGATGTCAACACGTTAAACTGGAACACACTACCTACACTTGGAATTTAGGTGTTCTTCAAGGAAAGCCACGATACCTCTGGCTCATTTTTAAAAAACCAGATGGAGAGGACGGTACTAATAAGAATAATGCCCTGAGTGATAATGCAAAGGTGAAACAACTTCGGGTTTCTCTTGATGGCACATTTTATCCGCGAGATAGATTGGAAATTGATTGGGAAAAAAATGATTATGCGGAAGCCTACAAGTCCTACCAAAAGGTGTGTGAAAGTAATGGTAATAATGATCCTATTTTGGATATGGTTGCGTTTCAAAAACTTTATACAATCTACGCAATTGACCTGAGTTCTCAAAAGGAAACTATAAAGTCTAATCGAGTGGATACTTCTCTATACATTGAAAGAGGGGAGAGTGAAGAGGTTAATGCATATTGTTTGCTTTTGGAGGAAACAGAATTACAGATTAATACAGATAATGGTGTTATGATTAATATCACATAGGTTTTTTCTCATAAATAAATGGTTGGGGTATATGTTAATCAAATCAATCTTAATAAATTAACATCTTGTATTCAAAATCAAAAGCCTTGTATTATTAATGTTAATACAATTCAAAGAAAAGGAGCTGTAAGAATTGATGTTTTACTCACACACACACAAGTAAAAACACTAAATGATGTTGGATCACTTAAAATTAAAATGACGAAACCTATGTTAAAGAAATATTCAATAGACGAGTCAAGAGGAGGATTTCTCCCGTTTCTAATTCCTTTATTTGCTGGTTTAAGTGCGGCGGGAGCATTGACTGGTGGTATTTCAGCAGCGGTAAAAACTGCTAACGAAAGGAAGGCACAACTAAAAGCTCAAAAAGAATTGGAAAGACATAACAAGGAGTTGGAGAAACAAATTAGTGGAAGTGGTGTAATTGTAGATTTTGCTCAAAAACTTGAAAGTCTACCTGATAAAGCTAGATTGTTGGTTGGAGATATGCTTTCCTCTATCGCTCAAGCGGGTGTTAAACTAACTAAACGGGGTAATGGATTGTATCTTTCTCATAAATAAATGGATAAATGGTTTAAACAATTTGGAAAGAATACAACGTCAAATATAGAACTAGCTAAGTATTGTAAAACACTAAAAATTGATAATGTGGTTATTTGTATGAGAGATGAATTAACACATATAAATAAGAATACAAAGAATATTATTATGAATTTAGACACACAGAATGGTTCTCATTGGGTTTGTATTCATAATAGTCAGGATAAATATTATTTTGATAGTTATGGTATGCCACCACCTGTTGAAGTAATACAATTCTTACAGAATGGTGTTTATCAAACATTCCAAGTTCAAGAAATTAATTCTAAATGTTGTGGCCAATTATGTTTATATGTATTATTTCAACTCAACAATAATGAAAATTTTTATGATATCATTTTTTATCTAATATAAATGACCTATGTTGGAAAAGATGGTTCTATCTTTGGAAAATCCTCTCAGGATATTGATTTATCAAATTATTATACAAAGGCACAGGCTGAACGACAAAAATATAGTGTAAGTAAAAATATTAATATGAAGAATACTTATAAATTAATCAATTATCCAAACCCTACAGATGCGAATGACTTGATTAGATTCAGTGATTTATCACAATATATATCTTTAAAGAAAACAGCACGTTTTGTGAAACAAGTAAAATTTACAACCACAACACCTGGTTATACTGACCATACACCTTTCCTCATTGAATTTAACTACCTGCTTACAATTAAATTTTATAAAGAAGGACATTTAGTTAATATGCGAATTAATAAATGGGGGTATGATATGCCTGATTTAGGGTATAATTGGTCTTTTTCAATAAACATAGAAGACCTACATGATTTAAATCAGTCTCGTAAAGAAGAATATTATCCACTTGGTGAAGATAAGGATTTATGTGGAAGTACAATTAGTAAACAACAAATACGTGATTTTAAGAAAATAAAAATATATGATAGTATAGCGATGGTTCGCATGACAAAGAAGGAAGGTAATGAGATAAGGATAGAAAGCCGAGGAATACAAACCGATTTGGTAGTGGGAAGATGGGGTGGTATTACCTGTCATAATATTAATCTCACATATATTTCTGATACATAAATGGCAGGAAGAAGACTACAAGAGAATTATAATTTTTGTATTCAAGGATACCTACAAGAAAAGGGTGCTCGGTATTACATACCTTATGATTTGGAGCATATACATGGGAATTTTGTCATAAAAAACTGGCCTTATACTGATATTGTTAAACCCACAAATAGAGACTTGTTTAAAATATTAAATAAAAATGAACTTCTCAAAGTTATGAAATATAAAACTCTTTTAGAAATCGTCAACAAATCTTATTGGTATCCTATTATGAGAAAAATAATTATAGATACAAGAATATCTCAAAATCCAGATGAGTATATGTATAATATTCTTTGGGGTTCAAACTCAAGGGTAGCAAGGGATGAGGAAGGAGTTGAAGAAGAGAAGGAGGAAAGAGAGAAAAAG
Organism: Myxine glutinosa; assembly: GCF_964187855.1. Lineage (NCBI taxonomy): Eukaryota > Metazoa > Chordata > Myxini > Myxiniformes > Myxinidae > Myxine > Myxine glutinosa. The sequence goes on from NW_027616402.1 coordinate 37,021, forward strand.
GAGAAGGAGGAAAGGGAGAGGGAGGAGAAGGAGGAGAGGGAGAAAAAGGAGGAGAAGGAGGAGAGGGAGAAAAAGGAGAAGGAGGAGAGGGAGAAAAAGGAGAAGGAGGAAAGGGAGAAAAAGGAGAAGGAGGAAAGGGAGAAAAGGGAGAAGGAGGAAAGGGAGAAAAGGGAGAAAAAGGAGAAGGAGGAGAGGGAGAAAATGGAGGAGGAGGAGAGGGAGCAAAGAGAGAGGGAGGAAAAATATAAAAAGATGGAAATCACTGAGATTCATAAAAGATTGAGTGTATTAAAGCAAATAAATCAATCTCAACGCACCGAAGAGGAAATTAAAGAATTAACAACTCTTATGAAGATAATGGTTTCAAAAATAAGAACGTCAATGTCTTCAATTTCAGAGATTTAAACGAGAAAGTGGTGAAGAAGAAGAAGAAGAAGAAGGAAAAGATTATGTGATTGATGATGTTGGTGTCATTGACTTTAGTTAGTTTTTATTTGTAAATAAATGGAGGAGAGAGTGAAGGCATTCCTTAGGATTCTTTATGTTTTAAAAATAAAGATTGAAATGTATATGTTGAAAACCAAAAAGGTTTTGATACTCTGTCGGAATTTTTCTGATAAATAAATATGAGTTATTGTCTCAAATGTAAAAAGAAAACTAAATCTAAAAATATCTCTTATGTTAAAGCTAAAAATAATAGAGTTTATCAAAAAGGAATATGTCAAGTATGTGGCTCTAAAAAGTGCCAATTCATCTCTCCTAAAAGAGGAGGAGACATACAAAAGTTTCTGTCAGGAAGTAAATTTACAACAACTGGAATTCCAGGGGAATTACACCTTCCAGGGTATTCTTTCTGTGGTCCAGGAACAAACTTGGATAAAAGATTAGATGAGGCTGACAATCCTAAACCTTGGTCTAAACCTACAAATAGGGTTGACGAAGTGTGTATGAAGCATGATATTGCTTATGGGAAAACCACTACGTTGACTGAAAAACATAAAGCCGACAGCGAAATGTTGTATAATTTGTCTTTGATACAAAATCCAACGTTGAGAGAGAAAGTTGATAGGTTTATTGTGAGAAATTTGATAAATGCTAAATTGAAACTTGGTCTTGGTTATTCCTCAAAAAACTATTAGGCTCTAATGATGCCATCAAGACTGAGGAGCTTTTGGCTGAAGAATTACACAAACCTATAATCACAAAGTTTAAAAGAAGGAAGGTTTATTCTAAATACACTGACCACATATGGTCCGCTGATTTAATTGAATTGAATAATGACAGGGGATACAGGTATGCTTTAACCGTTATTGATTTGAGGAGTAGATTTGCCTGGGTTGTCCCTTTAAAAAATAAAAGGGGTGATACTTTAATGTTAGCCTTTAAGCTAATATTTGATCGGGATAAAAGGAAACCAAAGAAGTTATGGACTGATGAGGGAACAGAGTTCTATAACAAAATATTCATGAAATTTCTTACGGGGAAGGGTATTAAATTATACAGCACCTTTAATGAAGGAAAGGCAGTTGTTATTGAGCGTTTTAATCGTACTTTAAAAGAGAAATTATATAAAAAATTCACACAACTCGGTTCTCAAAAATGGGTGTATTTAATTCAGGATATTGTAGATAATTACAATAATACAGTTCATTCATCAACACAATCAAAACCATCAGAAACATTTACAAAATTAGAATATGAAAAGGAGATTAATTTGAGAAAGCCCAAGTTTAAAGTTGGTGATATTGTAAGGATATACAAATGGAAAAGCCATTTTGAGAAAGGTTATACACAAAAATGGACTAATGAATTATTTATAATCGTTGATGTAATGGCTACAAACCCTTGGACTTACAAATTAAATGATATAAATCGAGAAGAAATCTTGGGTTCATTTTACTCGCAAGAATTACAAAAAACAAAGCTAATAATTCATTAAACAACATTTCTATTCACCCCACCCATATTAGCTAATTTAATTCGTGGTAATAATAAAAAAAAATTAAATAAATAAAAAATCATAAGCCACGCCCACACCGACCCCGCCCACACAGACCCCGCCCACACAGACCCCGCCCACACAGACCCCGCCCACACAGACCCCGCCCACACAGACCACACCCATCATCCCCCACCCTCCGTGCACCCCCACCCTTGACCCTTCACCCCCCTCATCCCACCCCCACCTTCCCCACACACACAAGGGGAGGGGAGGGGTGGGATGAGGGGGGTGAAGGGTCTATGGCAGGGGTGCACCTCCCCGTTCCCTCCTTTATTCTCTTTTTGTAATTAAGAATTAAATAATTGTAAACAAAACAAATATATATAAATATTGAAAACATTAAAATCTTTATATTATTAAAACATTTTTCTTGAGGTATACATTCAACTTCTCCCCAGCATAAGTCATCAATTTCTTCCCAGCACAAGTCAAAGGTTGGTTCAGCAGATGTCTTCAGGTTTTGAATCTCTTTCTATTAAAGACAAGAGGGGAGAGATATTTATTTCATATTTATGTTCCATGTCAAAGCGTCTTGAAAAGCGCTATACAAAATAAATGTATTATTATTATTATTATTAATATAGGGTCGGATGCCCTTCCTGACACCAACCCTGAATCACCTCTTACGATGCGCAGGGATATGGTGTACCTATTATAAACGGTGAACCACACACACGTACACACATGCTTACCTCGAAAAAATCCAGCTTAGCGTCCAGATCGTCGAGATGAAAATTAAGGATATCACAGGATGACAGGAAATAACCATTCCTATGGAGTCCAAAATCGTCCCACTCCAAGCTTTGGTCTTCGAGGCTGCAAACAAAATAAGGAGAAATTACTATGCTGAAGTAAGCTTGACAAAACATCACACACACGCACACACACACACATTCACAGATACATACACACACACATACACACACACACACATGCATAGATACATACACACAAGAACACACACATACACACACACACACATACACACACACACACACACACACAATCTCATTTTTTCATTTCTGTTCCTCACAATTCGATCTCTCTATTTTAATCACAGACACACATGCACACACATACACATACACACACACACATGCACACACACATGCACACACCTCTCGTTTTTTATTTTCTATCATACCTTTCACGTGAATTTTCTAAGAACGGTGAAACATTGAATTCATTCTGAGCCCACCATCTCGGAGGTAGGTTATTCAAACCCGTATTCAGTTCGTTGTGGAACTCTTGAGAAACAACTTGAAATTCTGCCAGGATATTTACAATATTTGAATTGCTGCAATGAATAGGAAAAATAAATTATTAGTTGTATAATTAATCACATACAAAGCTCTCATTAACAGTGTTTAATACCAAATGAACTTACCAATGTCCTGGCGAGTATTCTTCATCAGAGGAAAGACTGGAATAAGACAAGCTCATCTTCGTTCACAATGTTTAAATGTCCCATTCGGAGACCTCTCTTTTTATAATGAACAAAATGTATTTCGGGGAACTGAAGTGCTTGTCAGCTTTTGGAAACTGAGGGCGTGTGTTTGTGAAAAACAGGAAACAAGACAAAGAGAATTCCTTGGAAGTTATCCAAGTGAAACAACGTCATTTCTCAACAGTGAGCTATTAATTAGAAAAGGTTCGAGTGGTATATAAATGGAAAACAAAATGAATGTAAAAAATATCAAATAAGTATAATTGAAAAGGCAACTGGTAAAAAAGTTCACAAAACAAATAAGAGAATTAATTTAAATACCGGTGAGTTGGATGAGACGGTGAGGAGAGTTGTAGGAGAATTAAATTATTTCCCACGCATAAACAAATATTTGTAGGGTCGTTGTTTGAGTGGGTTATATTCACCAGATGATATTAAGAGTAAAAGGTTAAAAGGTCCATAAGGTCAGAAGGATCACAGGTGTTTAAGTGGTCTAATGAATAAGGATAGCATGTCAAAAGGTTAGAAGGTTCGTAAAGAAAAGGGTGAGAGAAATATAGGTGTTTAGGGTCAATGAGGGAGGGAAAGAATTAATATGGAAGTGAATGGGTCAAAGATTAATCTGCCAGATGATATGTAGAAGAAGGATGATAGGTCTATAAGAGAAAACAAATATTTGTAGTGTTTGAGTGGTCTAATGAACAACATTAAGGATAGGTACTACAGACAAAAGGTTCATAAAGATGAGGGTGGGAGAAATAGAGGTGTTTATGATTTTTGAAAAAGACAAGGGGGTAAATGACATTAGATAGGGATTTCCCATGTTAAACGGAGGTGTCCCAGAAGCAACATTATTACACTACTGTTGAAAAACCACTTTTCGCACTTGTGTTGGTGCAGGAAACCACTTTTGCACTTGTATTAGTGTGGAAAAAACACTTTTCGCACTTGTGTTAGTGTTGAAAAACCACCTTTCGCACTTGTGTTAGTGTTGAAAAACCACTTTTCGCACTTGTGTTAGTGTTGAAAAACCACTTTTCGCACTTGTGTTGGTGCCGGAAACCACTTTTGCACTTATATTAATGTGGAAAAACCACTTTTCGCACTTGTGTTAGTGTTGAAAAACCACTTTTCGCACTTGTGTTAGTGTTGAAAAGCCACTTTTTGCACTTGTGTTGGTGCAGGAAACCACTTTTGCACTTGTATTAGTGTGGAAAAAACACTTTTTGCACTTGTGATAGTGTTGAAAAACCACTTTTCGCACTTGTGTTAGTGTTGAAAAACCACTTTTCGCACTTGTGTTGGTGCAGGAACCCACTTTTGCACTTGTATTAGTGTGGAAAAACCACTTTTCGCACTTGTGTTAGTGTTGAAAAAACACTTTTCGCACTTGTGTTAGTGTTGAAAAACCACTTTTCGCACTTGTGTTGGTGCAGGAAACCACTTTTGCACTTGTATTAGTGTGGAAAAACCACTTTTCGCACCTGTGTTAGTGTTGAAAAACCACTTTTCGCACTTGTGTTAGTGTTGAAAAACCACTTTTCGCACTTGTGTTAGTGTTGAAAAACCATTTTTCGCACTTGTGTTGGTGCAGGAAACCACTTTTGCACTTGTATTAGTGTGGAAAAACCACTTTTCGCACTTGTGTTAGTGTTGAAAAACCACTTTTCGCACTTGTGTTAGTGTTGAAAAACCACTTTTCGCACTTGTGTTGGTGCAGGAAACCACTTTTGCACTTGTATTAGTGTGGAAAAAACACTTTTTGCACTTGTGATAGTGTTGAAAAACCACTTTTCGCACTTGTGTTAGTGTTGAAAAACCACTTTTCGCACTTGTGTTGGTGCAGGAAACCACTTTTGCACTTGTATTAGTGTGGAAAAACCACTTTTCGCACTGGTGTTAGTGTTGAAAAACCACTTTTCACACTTGTGTTAGTGTTGAAAAACCACTTTTCGCACTTGTGTTAGTGTTGAAAAACCACTTTTCGCACTTGTGTTAGTGTTGAAAAACCACTTTTCGCACTTGTGTTTGTGCAGGAAACCACTTTTGCACTTGTATTAGTGTGGAAAAAACACTTTTCGCACTTGTGTTAGTGTTGAAAAACCACTTTTCGCACTTGTGTTAATGTTTAAAAACCACTTTTCGCACTTGTGTTAGTGTTGAAAAACCACTTTTCGCACTTGTGTTGGTGCAGGAAACCACTTTTGCACCTGTATTAGTGTGGAAAAACCACTTTTCGCACTTGTTAGTGTTGAAAAACCACTTTTCGCACTTGTGTTAGTGTTGAAAAACCACTTTTTGCACTTGTGTTGGTGCAGGAAACCACTTTTGCACTTGTATTAGTGTGGAAAAATCACTTTTTGCACTTATGATAGTGTTGAAAAATCACTTTTCGCACTTGTGTTAGTGTTGAAAAACCACTTTTCGCACTTGTGTTTGTGCAGGAAACCACTTTTGCACTTGTATTAGTGTGGAAAAAACACTTTTTGCACTTGTGATAGTGTTGAAAAACCACCTTTCGCACTTGTGTTAGTGTTGAAAAACCACTTTTCGCACTTGTGTTAGTGTTGAAAAACCACTTTTCGCACTTGTGTTGGTGCCGGAAACCACTTTTGCACTTATATTAATGTGGAAAAACCACTTTTCGCACTTGTGTTAGTGTTGAAAAACCACTTTTCGCACTTGTGTTAGTGTTGAAAAACCTCTTTTTGCACTTGTGTTGGTGCAGGAAACCACTTTTGCACTTGTATTAGTGTGGAAAAAACACTTTTTGCACTTGTGATAGTGTTGAAAAACCACTTTTCGCACTTGTGTTAGTGTTGAAAAACCACTTTTCGCACTTGTGTTGGTGCAGGAAACCACTTTTGCACTTTTATTAGTGTGGAAAAAACACTTTTTGCACTTGTGTTGGTGCAGGAAACCACTTTTGCACTTGTATTAGTGTTGAAAAACCACTTCGCACTTGTGTTAGTGTTGAAAAACCACTTTTCGCACTTGTGTTAGTGTTGAAAAACCACTTTTCGCACTTGTGTTGGTGCAGGAAACCACTTTTGCACTTGTATTAGTGTGGAAAAAACACTTTTTGCACTTGTGATAGTGTTGAAAAACCACTTTTCGCACTTGTGTTAGTGTTGAAAAACCACTTTTCGCACTTGTGTTAGTGTTGAAAAACCACTTTTCGCACTTGTGTTAGTGTTGAAAAACCATTTGTCGCACTTGTGTTGGTGCAGGAAACCACTTTTGCACTTGTATTAGTGTGGAAAAACCACTTTTCGCACTTGTGTTAGTGTTGAAAAACCACTTTTCGCACTTGTGTTGGTGTTGAAAAACCACTTTTCGCACTTGTGTTAGCGTTGAAAAACCACTTTTCGCACTTGTGTTAGTGTTGAAAAACCACTTTTCGCACTTGTGTTGGTGCAGGAAACCACTTTTGCACTTGTATTAGTGTGGAAATAAACACTTTTTGCACTTGTGATAGTGTTGAAAAACCACTTTTCGCACTTGTGTTAGTGTGAAAAACCACTTTTCGCACTTGTGTTGGTGCAGGAAACCACTTTTGCACTTGTATTAGTGTGGAAAAACCACTTTTTGCACTTGTGTTAGTGTTGAAAAACCACTTTTCGCACTTGTGTTAGTGTTGAAAAACCACTTTTCGCACTTGTGTTGGTGCAGGCAACCACTTTTGCACTTGTATTAGTGTGGAAAAAACACTTTTCGCACTTGTGTTAGTGTTGAAAAACCACCTTTCGCACTTGTGTTAGTGTTGAAAAACCACTTTTCGCACTTGTGTTAGTGTTGAAAAACCACTTTTCGCACTTGTGTTGGTGCCGGAAACCACTTTTGCACTTATATTAATGTGGAAAAACCACTTTTCGCACTTGTGTTAGTGTTGAAAAACCACTTTTCGCACTTGTGTTAGTGTTGAAAAGCCACTTTTTGCACTTGTGTTGGTGCAGGAAACCACTTTTGCACTTGTATTAGTGTGGAAAAAACACTTTTTGCACTTGTGATAGTGTTGAAAAACCACTTTTCGCACTTGTGTTAGTGTTGAAAAACCACTTTTCGCACTTGTGTTGGTGCAGGAACCCACTTTTGCACTTGTATTAGTGTGGAAAAACCACTTTTCGCACTTGTGTTAGTGTTGAAAAAACACTTTTCGCACTTGTGTTAGTGTTGAAAAACCACTTTTCGCACTTGTGTTGGTGCAGGAAACCACTTTTGCACTTGTATTAGTGTGGAAAAAACACTTTTTGCACTTGTGATAGTGTTGAAAAACCACTTTTCGCACTTGTGTTAGTGTTGAAAAACCACTTTTCGCACTTGTGTTGGTGCAGGAAACCACTTTTGCACTTGTATTAGTGTGGAAAAACCACTTTTCGCACCTGTGTTAGTGTTGAAAAACCACTTTTCGCACTTGTGTTAGTGTTGAAAAACCACTTTTCGCACTTGTGTTAGTGTTGAAAAACCATTTTTCGCACTTGTGTTGGTGCAGGAAACCACTTTTGCACTTGTATTAGTGTGGAAAAACCACTTTTCGCACTTGTGTTAGTGTTGAAAAACCACTTTTCGCACTTGTGTTAGTGTTGAAAAACCACTTTTCGCACTTGTGTTGGTGCAGGAAACCACTTTTGCACTTGTATTAGTGTGGAAAAAACACTTTTTGCACTTGTGATAGTGTTGAAAAACCACTTTTCGCACTTGTGTTAGTGTTGAAAAACCACTTTTCGCACTTGTGTTGGTGCAGGAAACCACTTTTGCACTTGTATTAGTGTGGAAAAACCACTTTTCGCACTGGTGTTAGTGTTGAAAAACCACTTTTCACACTTGTGTTAGTGTTGAAAAACCACTTTTCGCACTTGTGTTAGTGTTGAAAAACCACTTTTCGCACTTGTGTTAGTGTTGAAAAACCACTTTTCGCACTTGTGTTTGTGCAGGAAACCACTTTTGCACTTGTATTAGTGTGGAAAAAACACTTTTCGCACTTGTGTTAGTGTTGAAAAACCACTTTTCGCACTTGTGTTAATGTTGAAAAACCACTTTTCGCACTTGTGTTAGTGTTGAAAAACCACTTTTCGCACTTGTGTTGGTGCAGGAAACCACTTTTGCACCTGTATTAGTGTGGAAAAACCACTTTTCGCACTTGTGTTAGTGTTGAAAAACCACTTTTCGCACTTGTGTTAGTGTTGAAAAACCACTTTTTGCACTTGTGTTGGTGCAGGAAACCACTTTTGCACTTGTATTAGTGTGGAAAAATCACTTTTTGCACTTATGATAGTGTTGAAAAATCACTTTTCGCACTTGTGTTAGTGTTGAAAAACCACTTTTCGCACTTGTGTTTGTGCAGGAAACCACTTTTGCACTTGTATTAGTGTGGAAAAAACACTTTTTGCACTTGTGATAGTGTTGAAAAACCACCTTTCGCACTTGTGTTAGTGTTGAAAAACCACTTTTCGCACTTGTGTTAGTGTTGAAAAACTACTTTTCGCACTTGTGTTGGTGCCGGAAACCACTTTTGCACTTATATTAATGTGGAAAAACCACTTTTCGCACTTGGGTTAGTGTTGAAAAACCACTTTTCGCACTTGTGTTAGTGTTGAAAAACCACTTTTTGCACTTGTGTTGGTGCAGGAAACCACTTTTGCACTTGTATTAGTGTGGAAAAAACACTTTTTGCACTTGTGATAGTGTTGAAAAACCACTTTTCGCACTTGTGTTAGTGTTGAAAAACCACTTTTCGCACTTGTGTTGGTGCAGGAAACCACTTTTGCACTTTTATTAGTGTGGAAAAAACACTTTTTGCACTTGTGATATTGTTGAAAAACCACTTTTCGCACTTGTGTTAGTGTTGAAAAACCACTTTTCGCACTTGTGTTGGTGCAGGAAACCACTTTTGCACTTGTATTAGTGTTGAAAAACCACTTTGCACTTGTGTTAGTGTTGAAAAACCACTTTTCGCACTTGTGTTAGTGTTGAAAAACCACTTTTCGCACTTGTGTTGGTGCAGGAAACCACTTTTGCACTTGTATTAGTGTGGAAAAAACACTTTTTGCACTTGTGATAGTGTTGAAAAACCACTTTTCGCACTTGTGTTAGTGTTGAAAAACCACTTTTCGCACTTGTGTTACTGTTGAAAAACCACTTTTCGCACTTGTGTTAGTGTTGAAAAACCATTTGTCGCACTTGTGTTGGTGCAGGAAACCACTTTTGCACTTGTATTAGTGTGGAAAAACCACTTTTCGCACTTGTGTTAGTGTTGAAAAACCACTTTTCGCACTTGTGTTAGTGTTGAAAAACCACTTTTCGCACTTGTGTTGGTGTTGAAAAACCACTTTTCGCACTTGTGTTAGCGTTGAAAAACCACTTTTCGCACTTGTGTTAGTGTTGAAAAACCACTTTTCGCACTTGTGTTGGTGCAGGAAACCACTTTTGCACTTGTATTAGTGTGGAAAAAAACACTTTTTGCACTTGTGATAGTGTTGAAAACCACTTTTCGCACTTGTGTTAGTGTGAAAAACCACTTTTCGCACTTGTGTTGGTGCAGGAAACCACTTTTGCACTTGTATTAGTGTGGAAAAACCACTTTTTGCACTTGTGTTAGTGTTGAAAAACCACTTTTCGCACTTGTGTTAGTGTTGAAAAACCACTTTTCGCACTTGTGTTGGTGCAGGCAACCACTTTTGCACTTGTATTAGTGTGGAAAAAACACTTTTTGCACTTGTGATAGTGTTGAAAAACCACTTTTCGCACTTGTGTTAGTGTTGAAAAACCACTTTTCGCACTTGTGTTGGTGCAGGAAACCACTTTTGCACTTGTATTAGTGTGGAAAACCACTTTTCGCACTTGTGTTAGTGTTGAAAAACCACTTTTCGCACTTGTGTTGGTGCAGGAAACCACTTTTGCACTTGTATTAGTGTGGAAAAAACACTTTTTGCACTTGTGATAGTGTTGAAAAACCACTTTTCGCACTTGTGTTAGTGTGAAAACCACTTTTCGCACTTGTGTTGGTGCAGGAAACCACTTTTGCACTTGTATTAGTGTGCAAAAACCACTTTTCGCACTTGTGTCAGTGTTGAAAAACCACTTTTTGCACTTGTGTTAGTGTTGAAAAACCACTTTTCGCACATGTGTTTGTGCAGGAAACCACTTTTGCACTTGTATTAGTGTGGAAAAAACACTTTTTGCACTTGTGATAGTGTTGAAAAACCACTTTTCGCGCTTGTGTTAGTGTTGAAAAACCACTTTTCGCACTTGTGTTGGTGCAGGAAACCACTTTTGCACTTGTATTAGTGTGGAAAAAACACTTTTTGCACTTGTGATAGTGTTGAAAAACCACTTTTCGCACTTCTGTTATTGTTGAAAAACCACTTTTCGCACATGTGTTGGTGCAGGAAACCACTTTTGCACTTGTATTAGTGTGGAAAAAACACTTTTCGCACTTGTGATAGTGTTGAAAAACCACTTTTCGCGCTTGTGTTAGTGTTGAAAAACCACTTTTCGCACTTGTGTTGGTGCAGGAAACCACTTTTGCACTTGTATTAGTGTGGAAAAACCACTTTTCGCACTTGCGTTAGTGTTGAAAAACCACTTTTCGCACTTGTGTTAGTGTTGAAAAACCACTTTTCGCACTTGTGTTGGTGCAGGAAACCACTTTTGCACTTGTATTAGTGTGGAAAAAACACTTTTTGCACTTGTGATATTGTTGAAAAACCACTTTTCGCACTTGTGTTAGTGTTGAAAAACCACTTTTCGCACTTGTGTTGGTGCAGGAAACCACTTTTGCACTTGTATTGGTGTGGAAAATACACTTTTTGCACTTGTGATAGTGTTGAAAAATCACTTTTCGCACTTGTGTTAGTGTTGAAAAACCACTTTTCGCACTTGTGTTGGTGCAGGAAACCACTTTTGCACTTGTATAAGTGTGGAAAAAACACTTTTTGCACTTGTGATAGTGTTGAAAAACCACTTTTCTCACTTGTGTTAGTGTTGAAAAACCACTTTTCGCACTTGTGTTGGTGCAGGAAACCACTTTTGCACTTGTATTAGTGTGGAAAAACTACTTTTCGCACTTGTGTTAGTGTTGAAAAACTACTTTTCGCACTTGTGTTAGTGTTGAAAAACCACTTTTCGCACTTGTGTTAGTGTTGAAAAACCACTTTTCGCACTTGTGTTGGTGCAGGAAACCACTTTTGCACTTGTATTAGTGTGGAATAAACACTTTTTGCACTTGTGATAGTGTTGAAAAACCACTTTTCCTACTTGTGTTAGTGTTGAAAAACCACTTTTCGCACTTGTGTTGGTGCAGGAAACCACTTTTGCACTTGTATTCGTGTGGAAAAACCACTTTTCGCACTTGTGTTAGTGTTGAAAAACCACTTTTCGCACTTGTGTTGGTGCAGGAAACCACTTTTGCACTTGTATTAGTGTGGAAAAACCACTTTTCACACTTGTGTTAGTGTTGAAAAACCACTTTTCGCACTTGTGTTAGTGTTGAAAAACCACTTTTCGCACTTGTGTTGGTGCAGGAAACCACTTTTGCACTTGTATTAGTGTGGAAAAAACACTTTTTGCACTTGTGATAGTGTTGAAAAACCACTTTTCGCACTCGTGTTAGTGTTGAAAAACCACTTTTCGCACTTGTGTTGGTGCAGGAAACCACTTTTGCACTTGTATTAGTGTGGAAAAAACCACTTTTCGCACTTCTGTTAGTGTTGAAAAACCACTTTTCGCAATTGTGTTAGTGTTGAAAAACCACTTTTTGCACTTGTGTTGGTGCAGGAAACCACTTTTGCACTTGTATTAGTGTGGAAACAACACTTTTTGCACTTGTGATAGTGTTGAAAAACCACTTTTCTCACTTGTGTTAGTGTTGAAAAACCACTTTTCGCACTTGTGTTGGTGCAGGAAACCACTTTTGCACTTGTATTAGTGTGGAAAAAACACTTTTTGCACCTGCGATAGTGTTGAAAAACCACTTTTCGCACTTGCGTTAGTGTTGAAAAACCATTTTTCGCACTTGTGTTGGTGCAGGAAACCACTTTTGCACTTGTATTAGTGTGGAAAAACCACTTTTCGCACTTGTGTTTGTGTTGAAAAACCACTTTTCGCACTTGTGTTAGTGTTGAAAAACCACTTTTCGCACTTGTGTTGGTGCAGGAAACCACTTTTGCACTTGTATTAGTGTGGAAAAAACACATTTGCACTTGTGATAGTGTTGAACAACCACTTTTCGCACTTGTGTTAGTGTTGAAAAACCACTTTTCGCACTTGTGTTGGTGCAGGAAACCACTTTTGCACTTGTATTAGTGTGGAAAACCACTTTTCGAACTTGTGTTAGTGTTGAAAAACCACTTTTCGCACTTGTGTTAGTGTTGAAAAACCACTTTTCGCACTTGTGTTAGTGTTGAAAAACCACTTTTCGCACTTGTGTTGGTGCAGGAAACCACTTTTGCACTTGTATTAGTGTGGAAAAAACACTTTTCGCACTTGTGTTAGTGTTGAAAAACCACCTTTCGCACTTGTGTTAGTGTTGAAAAACCACTTTTCGCACTTGTGTTAGTGTTGAAAAACCACTTTTCGCACTTGTGTTGGTGCCGGAAACCACTTTTGCACTTATATTAATGTGGAAAAACCACTTTTCGCACTTGTGTTAGTGTTGAAAAACCACTTTTCGCACTTGTGTTAGTGTTGAAAAGCCACTTTTTGCACTTGTGTTGGTGCAGGAAACCACTTTTGCACTTGTATTAGTGTGGAAAAAACACTTTTTGCACTTGTGATAGTGTTGAAAAACCACTTTTCGCACTTGTGTTAGTGTTGAAAAACCACTTTTCGCACTTGTGTTGGTGCAGGAACCCACTTTTGCACTTGTATTAGTGTGGAAAAACCACTTTTCGCACTTGTGTTAGTGTTGAAAAAACACTTTTCGCACTTGTGTTAGTGTTGAAAAACCACTTTTCGCACTTGTGTTGGTGCAGGAAACCACTTTTGCACTTGTATTAGTGTGGAAAAACCACTTTTCGCACCTGTGTTAGTGTTGAAAAACCACTTTTCGCACTTGTGTTAGTGTTGAAAAACCACTTTTCGCACTTGTGTTAGTGTTGAAAAACCATTTTTCGCACTTGTGTTGGTGCAGGAAACCACTTTTGCACTTGTATTAGTGTGGAAAAACCACTTTTCGCACTTGTGTTAGTGTTGAAAAACCACTTTTCGCACTTGTGTTAGTGTTGAAAAACCACTTTTCGCACTTGTGTTGGTGCAGGAAACCACTTTTGCACTTGTATTAGTGTGGAAAAAACACTTTTTGCACTTGTGATAGTGTTGAAAAACCACTTTTCGCACTTGTGTTAGTGTTGAAAAACCACTTTTCGCACTTGTGTTGGTGCAGGAAACCACTTTTGCACTTGTATTAGTGTGGAAAAACCACTTTTCGCACTTGTGTTAGTGTTGAAAAACCACTTTTCGCACTTGTGTTAGTGTTGAAAAACCACTTTTTGCACTTGTGTTGGTGCAGGAAACCACTTTTGCACTTGTATTAGTGTGGAAAAATCACTTTTTGCACTTATGATAGTGTTGAAAAATCACTTTTCGCACTTGTGTTAGTGTTGAAAAACTACTTTTCGCACTTGTGTTTGTGCAGGAAACCACTTTTGCACTTGTATTAGTGTGGAAAAAACACTTTTTGCACCTGCGATAGTGTTGAAAAACCACTTTTCGCACTTGCGTTAGTGTTGAAAAACCATTTTTCGCACTTGTGTTGGTGCAGGAAACCACTTTTGCACTTGTATTAGTGTGGAAAAACCACTTTTCGCACTTGTGTTTGTGTTGAAAAACCACTTTTCGCACTTGTGTTAGTGTTGAAAAACCACTTTTCGCACTTGTGTTGGTGCAGGAAACCACTTTTGCACTTGTATTAGTGTGGAAAAAACACATTTGCACTTGTGATAGTGTTGAACAACCACTTTTCGCACTTGTGTTAGTGTTGAAAAACCACTTTTCGCACTTGTGTTGGTGCAGGAAACCACTTTTGCACTTGTATTAGTGTGGAAAACCACTTTTCGAACTTGTGTTAGTGTTGAAAAACCACTTTTCGCACTTGTGTTAGTGTTGAAAAACCACTTTTCGCACTTGTGTTAGTGTTGAAAAACCACTTTTCGCACTTGTGTTGGTGCAGGAAACCACTTTTGCACTTGTATTAGTGTGGAAAAAACACTTTTCGCACTTGTGTTAGTGTTGAAAAACCACCTTTCGCACTTGTGTTAGTGTTGAAAAACCACTTTTCGCACTTGTGTTAGTGTTGAAAAACCACTTTTCGCACTTGTGTTGGTGCCGGAAACCACTTTTGCACTTATATTAATGTGGAAAAACCACTTTTCGCACTTGTGTTAGTGTTGAAAAACCACTTTTCGCACTTGTGTTAGTGTTGAAAAGCCACTTTTTGCACTTGTGTTGGTGCAGGAAACCACTTTTGCACTTGTATTAGTGTGGAAAAAACACTTTTTGCACTTGTGATAGTGTTGAAAAACCACTTTTCGCACTTGTGTTAGTGTTGAAAAACCACTTTTCGCACTTGTGTTGGTGCAGGAACCCACTTTTGCACTTGTATTAGTGTGGAAAAACCACTTTTCGCACTTGTGTTAGTGTTGAAAAAACACTTTTCGCACTTGTGTTAGTGTTGAAAAACCACTTTTCGCACTTGTGTTGGTGCAGGAAACCACTTTTGCACTTGTATTAGTGTGGAAAAACCACTTTTCGCACCTGTGTTAGTGTTGAAAAACCACTTTTCGCACTTGTGTTAGTGTTGAAAAACCACTTTTCGCACTTGTGTTAGTGTTGAAAAACCATTTTTCGCACTTGTGTTGGTGCAGGAAACCACTTTTGCACTTGTATTAGTGTGGAAAAACCACTTTTCGCACTTGTGTTAGTGTTGAAAAACCACTTTTCGCACTTGTGTTAGTGTTGAAAAACCACTTTTCGCACTTGTGTTGGTGCAGGAAACCACTTTTGCACTTGTATTAGTGTGGAAAAAACACTTTTTGCACTTGTGATAGTGTTGAAAAACCACTTTTCGCACTTGTGTTAGTGTTGAAAAACCACTTTTCGCACTTGTGTTGGTGCAGGAAACCACTTTTGCACTTGTATTAGTGTGGAAAAACCACTTTTCGCACTTGTGTTAGTGTTGAAAAACCACTTTTCGCACTTGTGTTAGTGTTGAAAAACCACTTTTTGCACTTGTGTTGGTGCAGGAAACCACTTTTGCACTTGTATTAGTGTGGAAAAATCACTTTTTGCACTTATGATAGTGTTGAAAAATCACTTTTCGCACTTGTGTTAGTGTTGAAAAACTACTTTTCGCACTTGTGTTTGTGCAGGAAACCACTTTTGCACTTGTATTAGTGTGGAAAAAACACTTTTTGCACTTGTGATAGTGTTGAAAAACCACCTTTCGCACTTGTGTTAGTGTTGAAAAACCACTTTTCGCACTTGTGTTAGTGTTGAAAAACCACTTTTCGCACTTGTGTTGGTGCCGGAAACCACTTTTGCACTTATATTAATGTGGAAAAACCACTTTTCGCACTTGTGTTAGTGTTGAAAAACCACTTTTCGCACTTGTGTTAGTGTTGAAAAACCACTTTTTGCACTTGTGTTGGTGCAGGAAACCACTTTTGCACTTGTATTAGTGTGGAAAAAACACTTTTTGCACTTGTGATAGTGTTGAAAAACCACTTTTCGCACTTGTGTTAGTGTTGAAAAACCACTTTTCGCACTTGTGTTGGTGCAGGAAACCACTTTTGCACTTTTATTAGTGTGGCAAAAACACTTTTTGCACTTGTGATATTGTTGAAAAACCACTTTTCGCACTTGTGTTAGTGTTGAAAAACCACTTTTCGCACTTGTGTTGGTGCAGGAAACCACTTTTGCACTTGTATTAGTGTTGAAAAACCACTTCGCACTTGTGTTAGTGTTGAAAAACCACTTTTCGCACTTGTGTTAGTGTTAAAAAACCACTTTTCGCACTTGTGTTGGTGCAGGAAACCACTTTTGCACTTGTATTAGTGTGGAAAAAACACTTTTTGCACTTGTGATAGTGTTGAAAAACCACTTTTCGCACTTGTGTTAGTGTTGAAAAACCACTTTTCGCACTTGTGTTAGTGTTGAAAAACCACTTTTCGCACTTGTGTTAGTGTTGAAAAACCACTTTTCGCACTTGTGTTAGTGTTGAAAAACCATTTGTCGCACTTGTGTTGGTGCAGGAAACCACTTTTGCACTTGTATTAGTGTGGAAAAACCACTTTTCGCACTTGTGTTAGTGTTGAAAAACCACTTTTCGCACTTGTGTTAGTGTTGAAAAACCACTTTTCGCACTTGTGTTGGTGTTGAAAAACCACTTTTCGCACTTGTGTTAGCGTTGAAAAACCACTTTTCGCACTTGTGTTAGTGTTGAAAAACCACTTTTCGCACTTGTGTTGGTGCAGGAAACCACTTTTGCACTTGTATTAGTGTGGAAAAAAACACTTTTTGCACTTGTGATAGTGTTGAAAAACCACTTTTCGCACTTGTGTTAGTGTGAAAAACCACTTTTCGCACTTGTGTTGGTGCAGGAAACCACTTTTGCACTTGTATTAGTGTGGAAAAACCACTTTTTGCACTTGTGTTAGTGTTGAAAAACCACTTTTCGCACTTGTGTTAGTGTTGAAAAACCACTTTTCGCACTTGTGTTGGTGCAGGCAACCACTTTTGCACTTGTATTAGTGTGGAAAAAACACTTTTTGCACTTGTGATAGTGTTGAAAAACCACTTTTCGCACTTGTGTTAGTGTTGAAAAACCACTTTTCGCACTTGTGTTGGTGCAGGAAACCACTTTTGCACTTGTATTAGTGTGGAAAAAACACTTTTTGCACTTGTGATAGTGTTGAAAAACCACCTTTCGCACTTGTGTTAGTGTTGAAAAATCACTTTTCGCACTTGTGTTGGTGCAGGAAACCACTTTTGCACTTGTATTAGTGTGGAAAAACCACTTTTCGCACTTGTGATAGTGTTGAAAAACCACTTTTCGCACTTGTGTTAGTGTGAAAACCACTTTTCGCACTTGTGTTGGTGCAGGAAACCACTTTTGCACTTGTATTAGTGTGGAAAAACCACTTTTCGCACTTGTGTCAGTGTTGAAAAACCACTTTTTGCACTTGTGTTAGTGTTGAAAAACCACTTTTCGCACATGTGTTGGTGCAGGAAACCACTTTTGCACTTGTATTAGTGTGGAAAAAACACTTTTTGCACTTGTGATAGTGTTGAAAAACCACTTTTCGCGCTTGTGTTAGTGTTGAAAAACCACTTTTCGCACTTGTGTTGGTGCAGGAAACCACTTTTGCACTTGTATTAGTGTGGAAAAAACACTTTTTGCACTTGTGATAGTGTTGAAAAACCACTTTTCGCACTTGTGTTATTGTTGAAAAACCACTTTTCGCACATGTTGGTGCAGGAAACCACTTTTGCACTTGTATTAGTGTGGAAAAAACACTTTTCGCACTTGTGATAGTGTTGAAAAACCACTTTTCGCGCTTGTGTTATTGTTGAAAAACCACTTTTCGCACATGTGTTGGTGCAGGAAACCACTTTTGCACTTGTATTAGTGTGGAAAAAACACTTTTCGCACTTGTGATATTGTTGAAAAACCACTTTTCGCACTTGTGTTAGTGTTGAAAAACTACTTTTCGCACTTGTGTTGGTGCAGGAAACCACTTTTGCACTTGTATTAGTGTGGAAAATACACTTTTTGCACTTGTGATAGTGTTGAAAAACCACTTTTCTCACTTGTGCTAGTGTTGAAAAACCACTTTTCGCACTTGTGTTGGTGCAGGAAACCACTTTTGCACTTGTATTAGTGTGGAAAAACTACTTTTCGCATTTGTGTTAGTGTTGAAAAACCAGTTTTCGCACTTGTGTTAGTGTTGAAAAACCACTTTTCGCACTTGTGTTAGTGTTGAAAAACCACTTTTCGCACTTGTGTTGGTGCAGGAAACCACTTTTGCACTTGTATTAGTGTGGAATAAACACTTTTTGCACTTGTGATAGTGTTGAAAAACCACTTTTCCTACTTGTGTTAGTGTTGAAAAACCATTTTTCGCACTTGTGTTGGTGCAGGAAACCACTTTTGCACTTGTATTAGTGTGGAAAAACCACTTTTCACACTTGTGTTAGTGTTGAAAAACCACTTTTCGCACTTGTGTTAGTGTTGAAAAACCACTTTTCGCACTTGTGTTGGTGCAGGAAACCACTTTTGCACTTGTATTAGTGTGGAAAAAACACTTTTTGCACTTGTGATAGTGTTGAAAAACCACTTTTCACACTCGTGTTAGTGTTGAAAAACCACTTTTCGCACTTGTGTTGGTGCAGGAAACCACTTTTGCACTTGTATTAGTGTGGAAAAAACACTTTTTGCACTTGTGTTAGTGTTGAAAAACCACTTTTCGCACTTGTGTTAGTGTTGAAAAACCACTTTTCGCACTTGTGTTGGTGCAGGAAACCACTTTTGCACTTGTATTAGTGTGGAAAAAACACTTTTTGCACTTGTGATAGTGTTGAAAAACCACTTTTCGCACTTGTGTTAGTGTTGAAAAACCACTTTTCGCACTTGTGTTACTGTTGAAAAACCACTTTTCGCACTTGTGTTAGTGTTGAAAAACCATTTGTCGCACTTGTGTTGGTGCAGGAAACCACTTTTGCACTTGTATTAGTGTGGAAAAACCACTTTTCGCACTTGTGTTAGTGTTGAAAAACCACTTTTCGCACTTGTGTTAGTGTTGAAAAACCACTTTTCGCACTTGTGTTGGTGTTGAAAAACCACTTTTCGCACTTGTGTTAGCGTTGAAAAACCACTTTTCGCACTTGTGTTAGTGTTGAAAAACCACTTTTCGCACTTGTGTTGGTGCAGGAAACCACTTTTGCACTTGTATTAGTGTGGAAAAAAACACTTTTTGCACTTGTGATAGTGTTGAAAAACCACTTTTCGCACTTGTGTTAGTGTGAAAAACCACTTTTCGCACTTGTGTTGGTGCAGGAAACCACTTTTGCACTTGTATTAGTGTGGAAAAACCACTTTTTGCACTTGTGTTAGTGTTGAAAAACCACTTTTCGCACTTGTGTTAGTGTTGAAAAACCACTTTTCGCACTTGTGTTGGTGCAGGCAACCACTTTTGCACTTGTATTAGTGTGGAAAAAACACTTTTTGCACTTGTGATAGTGTTGAAAAACCACTTTTCGCACTTGTGTTAGTGTTGAAAAACCACTTTTCGCACTTGTGTTGGTGCAGGAAACCACTTTTGCACTTGTATTAGTGTGGAAAACCACTTTTCGCACTTGTGTTAGTGTTGAAAAACCACTTTTCGCACTTGTGTTGGTGCAGGAAACCACTTTTGCACTTGTATTAGTGTGGAAAAAACACTTTTTGCACTTGTGATAGTGTTGAAAAACCACTTTTCGCACTTGTGTTAGTGTGAAAACCACTTTTCGCACTTGTGTTGGTGCAGGAAACCACTTTTGCACTTGTATTAGTGTGGAAAAACCACTTTTCGCACTTGTGTCAGTGTTGAAAAACCACTTTTTGCACTTGTGTTAGTGTTGAAAAACCACTTTTCGCACATGTGTTTGTGCAGGAAACCACTTTTGCACTTGTATTAGTGTGGAAAAAACACTTTTTGCACTTGTGATAGTGTTGAAAAACCACTTTTCGCGCTTGTGTTAGTGTTGAAAAACCACTTTTCGCACTTGTGTTGGTGCAGGAAACCACTTTTGCACTTGTATTAGTGTGGAAAAAACACTTTTTGCACTTGTGATAGTGTTGAAAAACCACTTTTCGCACTTGTGTTATTGTTGAAAAACCACTTTTCGCACATGTGTTGGTGCAGGAAACCACTTTTGCACTTGTATTAGTGTGGAAAAAACACTTTTCGCACTTGTGATAGTGTTGAAAAAGCACTTTTCGCGCTTGTGTTAGTGTTGAAAAACCACTTTTCGCACTTGTGTTGGTGCAGGAAACCACTTTTGCACTTGTATTAGTGTGGAAAAACCACTTTTCGCACTTGCGTTAGTGTTGAAAAACCACTTTTCGCACTTGTGTTAGTGTTGAAAAACCACTTTTCGCACTTGTGTTGGTGCAGGAAACCACTTTTGCACTTGTATTAGTGTGGAAAAAACACTTTTTGCACTTGTGATATTGTTGAAAAACCACTTTTCGCACTTGTGTTAGTGTTGAAAAACCACTTTTCGCACTTGTGTTGGTGCAGGAAACCACTTTTGCACTTGTATTGGTGTGGAAGATACACTTTTTGCACTTGTGATAGTGTTGAAAAATCACTTTTCGCACTTGTGTTAGTGTTGAAAAACCACTTTTCGCACTTGTGTTGGTGCAGGAAACCACTTTTGCACTTGTATTAGTGTGGAAAAAACACTTTTTGCACTTGTGATAGTGTTGAAAAACCACTTTTCTCACTTGTGTTAGTGTTGAAAAACCACTTTTCGCACTTGTGTTGGTGCAGGAAACCACTTTTGCACTTGTATTAGTGTGGAAAAACTACTTTTCGCACTTGTGTTAGTGTTGAAAAACCACTTTTCGCACTTGTGTTAGTGTTGAAAAACCACTTTTCGCACTTGTGTTAGTGTTGAAAAACCACTTTTCGCACTTGTGTTGGTGCAGGAAACCACTTTTGCACTTGTATTAGTGTGGAATAAACACTTTTTGCACTTGTGATAGTGTTGAAAAACCACTTTTCCTACTTGTGTTAGTGTTGAAAAACCACTTTTCGCACTTGTGTTGGTGCAGGAAACCACTTTTGCACTTGTATTCGTGTGGAAAAACCACTTTTCGCACTTGTGTTAGTGTTGAAAAACCACTTTTCGCACTTGTGTTGGTGCAGGAAACCACTTTTGCACTTGTATTAGTGTGGAAAAACCACTTTTCACACTTGTGTTAGTGTTGAAAAACCACTTTTCGCACTTGTGTTAGTGTTGAAAAACCACTTTTCGCACTTGTGTTGGTGCAGGAAACCACTTTTGCACTTGTATTAGTGTGGAAAAAACACTTTTTGCACTTGTGATAGTGTTGAAAAACCACTTTTCGCACTCGTGTTAGTGTTGAAAAACCACTTTTCGCACTTGTGTTGGTGCAGGAAACCACTTTTGCACTTGTATTAGTGTGGAAAAAACCACTTTTCGCACTTCTGTTAGTGTTGAAAAACCACTTTTCGCAGTTGTGTTAGTGTTGAAAAACCACTTTTCGCACTTGTGTTGGTGCAGGAAACCACTTTTGCACTTGTATTAGTGTGGAAACAACACTTTTTGCACTTGTGATAGTGTTGAAAAACCACTTTTCTCACTTGTGTTAGTGTTGAAAAACCACTTTTCGCACTTGTGTTGGTGCAGGAAACCACTTTTGCACTTGTATTAGTGTGGAAAAAACACTTTTTGCACCTGCGATAGTGTTGAAAAACCACTTTTCGCACTTGCGTTAGTGTTGAAAAACCATTTTTCGCACTTGTGTTGGTGCAGGAAACCACTTTTGCGCTTGTATTAGTGTGGAAAAACCACTTTTCGCACTTGTGTTTGTGTTGAAAAACCACTTTTCGCACTTGTGTTAGTGTTGAAAAACCACTTTTCGCACTTGTGTTGGTGCAGGAAACCACTTTTGCACTTGTATTAGTGTGGAAAAAACACTTTTTGCACTTGTGATAGTGTTGAACAACCACTTTTCGCACTTGTGTTAGTGTTGAAAAACCACTTTTCGCACTTGTGTTGGTGCAGGAAACCACTTTTGCACTTGTATTAGTGTGGAAAACCACTTTTCGAACTTGTGTTAGTGTTGAAAAACCACTTTTCGCACTTGTGTTAGTGTTGAAAAACCACTTTTCGCACTTGTGTTCGTGTTGAAAAACCACTTTTCGCACTTGTGTTGGTGCAGGAAACCACTTTTGCACTTGTATTAGTGTGGAAAAAACACTTTTCGCACTTGTGTTAGTGTTGAAAAACCACCTTTCGCACTTGTGTTAGTGTTGAAAAACCACTTTTCGCACTTGTGTTAGTGTTGAAAAACTTTTCGCACTTGTGTTGGTGCCGGAAACCACTTTTGCACTTATATTAATGTGGAAAAACCACTTTTCGCACTTGTGTTAGTGTTGAAAAACCACTTTTCGCACTTGTGTTAGTGTTGAAAAGCCACTTTTTCGCACTTGTGTTGGTGCAGGAAACCACTTTTGCACTTGTATTAGTGTGGAAAAAACCACTTTTTGCACTTGTGATAGTGTTGAAAAACCACTTTTCGCACTTGTGTTAGTGTTGAAAAACCACTTTTCGCACTTGTGTTGGTGCAGGAACCCACTTTTGCACTTGTATTAGTGTGGAAAAACCACTTTTCGCACTTGTGTTAGTGTTGAAAAAACACTTTTCGCACTTGTGTTAGTGTTGAAAAACCACTTTTCGCACTTGTGTTGGTGCAGGAAACCACTTTTGCACTTGTATTAGTGTGGAAAAACCACTTTTCGCACCTGTGTTAGTGTTGAAAAACCACTTTTCGCACTTGTGTTAGTGTTGAAAAACCACTTTTCGCACTTGTGTTAGTGTTGAAAAACCATTTTTCGCACTTGTGTTGGTGCAGGAAACCACTTTTGCACTTGTATTAGTGTGGAAAAACCACTTTTCGCACTTGTGTTAGTGTTGAAAAACCACTTTTCGCACTTGTGTTAGTGTTGAAAAACCACTTTTCGCACTTGTGTTGGTGCAGGAAACCACTTTTGCACTTGTATTAGTGTGGAAAAAACACTTTTTGCACTTGTGATAGTGTTGAAAAACCACTTTTCGCACTTGTGTTAGTGTTGAAAAACCACTTTTCGCAGCTTGTGTTGGTGCAGGAAACCACTTTTGCACTTGTATTAGTGTGGAAAAACCACTTTTCGCACTGGTGTTAGTGTTGAAAAACCACTTTTCACACTTGTGTTAGTGTTGAAAAACCACTTTTCGCACTTGTGTTAGTGTTGAAAAACCACTTTTCGCACTTGTGTTAGTGTTGAAAAACCACTTTTCGCACTTGTGTTTGTGCAGGAAACCACTTTTGCACTTGTATTAGTGTGGAAAAAACACTTTTCGCACTTGTGCCACTTTTCGCACTTGTGTTAATGTTGAAAAAACCCACTTTTCGCACTTGTGTTAGTGTTGAAAAACCACTTTCGCACTTGTGTTGGTGCAGGAAACCACTTTTGCACCTGTATTAGTGTGGAAAAACCACTTTTCCGCACTTGTGTTAGTGTTGAAAAACCACTTTTCGCACTTGTGTTAGTGTTGAAAAACCACTTTTTGCACTTGTGTTGGTGCAGGAAACCACTTTTGCACTTGTATTAGTGTGGAAAAATCCCTTTTGCACTTATGATAGTGTTGAAAAATCACTTTTCGCACTTGTGTTAGTGTTGAAAAACCACTTTTCGCACTTGTGTTTGTGCAGGAAACCACTTTTGCACTTGTATTAGTGTGGAAAAAACACTTTTGCACTTGTGATAGTGTTGAAAACCACCTTTCGCACTTGTGTTAGTGTTGAAAAACCACTTTTCGCACTTGTGTTAGTGTTGAAAAACCACTTTTCGCACTTGTGTTGGTGCCGGAAACCACTTTTGCACTTATATTAATGTGGAAAAACCACTTTTCGCACTTGTGTTAGTGTTGAAAAAACCACTTTTCGCACTTGTGTTAGTGTTGAAAAAACCACTTTTTGCACTTGTGTTGGTGCAGGAAACCACTTTTTGCACTTGTATTAGTGTGGAAAAAACACTTTTTGCACTTGTGATAGTGTTGAAAAACCACTTTTCGCACTTGTGTTAGTGTTGAAAAACCACTTTTTCGCACTTGTGTTGGTGCAGGAAACCACTTTTGCACTTTTATTAGTGTGGAAAAAACACTTTTTGCACTTGTGATATTGTTGAAAACCACTTTTCGCACTTGTGTTAGTGTTTGAAAAACCACTTTTCGCACTTGTGTTGGTGCAGGAAACCACTTTTGCACTTGTATTAGTGTTGAAAAACCACTTCGCACTTGTGTTAGTGTTGAAAAACCACTTTTCGCACTTGTGTTAGTGTTGAAAAACCACTTTTCGCACTTGTGTTGGTGCAGGAAACCACTTTTGCACTTGTATTAGTGTGGAAAAAACACTTTTTGCACTTGTGATAGTGTTGAAAAAACCACTTTTCTTCGCACTTGTGTTAGTGTTGAAAAACCACTTTTCGCACATTGTGTTAGTGTTGAAAAACCACTTTTCGCACTTGTGTTTAGTGTTGAAAAACCATTTGTCGCACTTGTGTTGGTGCAGGAAACCACTTTTGCACTTGTATTAGTGTGGAAAAACCACTTTTCGCACTTGTGTAGTGTTGAAAAACCACTTTTTCGCACTTGTGTTAGTGTTGAAAAAACCACTTTTCGCACTTGTGTTGGTGTTGAAAAACCACTTTTCGCACTTGTGTTAGCGTTGAAAAACCACTTTTCGCACTTGTGTTAGTGTTGAAAAAACACTTTTCGCACTTGTGTTGGTGCAGGAAACCACTTTTGCACTTGTATTAGTGTGGAAAAAAACACTTTTTGCACTTGTGATAGTGTTGAAAAACCACTTTTCGCACTTGTGTTAGTGTGAAAAACCACCTTTCGCACTTGTGTTAGTGTTGAAAAACCACTTTTCGCACTTGTGTTGGTGCAGGAAACCACTTTTGCACTTGTATTAGTGTGGAAAAAACACTTTTCGCACTTGTGTTAGTGTTGAAAAACCACCTTTCGCACTTGTGTTAGTGTTGAAAAACCACTTTTCGCACTTGTGTTAGTGTTGAAAAAAACCACTTTTCGCACTTGTGTTGGTGCCGGAAACCACTTTTGCACTTATATTAATGTGGAAAAACCACTTTTCGCACTTGTGTTAGTGTTGAAAAACCACTTTTCGCACTTGTGTTAGTGTTGAAAAGCCACTTTTTGCACTTGTGTTGGTGCAGGAAACCACTTTTGCACTTGTATTAGTGTGGAAAAAACACTTTTTGCACTTGTGATAGTGTTGAAAAACCACTTTTCGCACTTGTGTTAGTGTTGAAAAACCACTTTTCGCACTTGTGTTGGTGCAGGAACCCACTTTTGCACTTGTATTAGTGTGGAAAAACCACTTTTCGCACTTGTGTTAGTGTTGAAAAAACACTTTTCGCACTTGTGTTAGTGTTTGAAAAACCACTTTTCGCACTTGTGTTGGTGCAGGAAACCACTTTTGCACTTGTATTAGTGTGGAAAAACCCACTTTTCGCACCTGTGTTAGTGTTGAAAAACCACTTTTCGCACTTGTGTTAGTGTTGAAAAACCACTTTTCGCACTTGTGTTAGTGTTGAAAAACCATTTTTCGCACTTGTGTTGGTGCAGGAAACCACTTTTGCACTTGTATTAGTGTGGAAAAACCACTTTTCGCACTTGTGTTAGTGTTGAAAAACCACTTTTCGCACTTGTGTTAGTGTTGAAAAACCACTTTTCGCACTTGTGTTGGTGCAGGAAACCACTTTTGCACTTGTATTAGTGTGGAAAAAACACTTTTTGCACTTGTGATAGTGTTGAAAAACCACTTTTCGCACTTGTGTTAGTGTTGAAAAACCACTTTTCGCACTTGTGTTGGTGCAGGAAACCACTTTTGCACTTGTATTAGTGTGGAAAAACCACTTTTCGCACTGGTGTTAGTGTTGAAAAACCACTTTTCACACTTGTGTTAGTGTTGAAAAACCACTTTTCGCACTTGTGTTAGTGTTGAAAAACCACTTTTCGCACTTGTGTTAGTGTTGAAAAACCACTTTTCGCACTTGTGTTTGTGCAGGAAACCACTTTTGCACTTGTATTAGTGTGGAAAAAACACTTTTCGCACTTGTGTTAGTGTTGAAAAACCACTTTTCGCACTTGTGTTAATGTTGAAAAACCACTTTTCGCACTTGTGTTAGTGTTGAAAAACCACTTTTCGCACTTGTGTTGGTGCAGGAAACCACTTTTGCACCTGTATTAGTGTGGAAAAACCACTTTTCGCACTTGTGTTAGTGTTGAAAAACCACTTTTCGCACTTGTGTTAGTGTTGAAAAACCACTTTTTGCACTTGTGTTGGTGCAGGAAACCACTTTTGCACTTGTATTAGTGTGGAAAAATCCTTTTTTGCACTTATGATAGTGTTGAAAAATCACTTTTCGCACTTGTGTTAGTGTTGAAAAACCACTTTTCGCACTTGTGTTTGTGCAGGAAACCACTTTTGCACTTGTATTAGTGTGGAAAAAACACTTTTTGCACTTGTGATAGTGTTGAAAAACCACCTTTCGCACTTGTGTTAGTGTTGAAAAACCACTTTTCGCACTTGTGTTAGTGTTGAAAAACCACTTTTCGCACTTGTGTTGGTGCCGGAAACCACTTTTGCACTTATATTAATGTGGAAAAACCACTTTTCGCACTTGTGTTAGTGTTGAAAAACCACTTTTCGCACTTGTGTTAGTGTTGAAAAACCACTTTTTGCACTTGTGTTGGTGCAGGAAACCACTTTTGCACTTGTATTAGTGTGGAAAAAACACTTTTTGCACTTGTGATAGTGTTGAAAAACCACTTTTCGCACTTGTGTTAGTGTTGAAAAACCACTTTTCGCACTTGTGTTGGTGCAGGAAACCACTTTTGCACTTTTATTAGTGTGGAAAAAACACTTTTTGCACTTGTGATATTGTTGAAAAACCACTTTTCGCACTTGTGTTAGTGTTGAAAAACCACTTTTCGCACTTGTGTTGGTGCAGGAAACCACTTTTGCACTTGTATTAGTGTTGAAAAACCACTTCGCACTTGTGTTAGTGTTGAAAAACCACTTTTCGCACTTGTGTTAGTGTTGAAAAACCACTTTTCGCACTTGTGTTGGTGCAGGAAACCACTTTTGCACTTGTATTAGTGTGGAAAAAACACTTTTTGCACTTGTGATAGTGTTGAAAAACCACTTTTCGCACTTGTGTTAGTGTTGAAAAACCACTTTTCGCACTTGTGTTAGTGTTGAAAAACCACTTTTCGCACTTGTGTTAGTGTTGAAAAACCATTTGTCGCACTTGTGTTGGTGCAGGAAACCACTTTTGCACTTGTATTAGTGTGGAAAAACCACTTTTCGCACTTGTGTTAGTGTTGAAAAACCACTTTTCGCACTTGTGTTAGTGTTGAAAAACCACTTTTCGCACTTGTGTTGGTGTTGAAAAACCACTTTTCGCACTTGTGTTAGCGTTGAAAAACCACTTTTCGCACTTGTGTTAGTGTTGAAAAAACACTTTTCGCA
The DNA here is from genome assembly GCF_964187855.1 of Myxine glutinosa. NCBI lineage: Eukaryota > Metazoa > Chordata > Myxini > Myxiniformes > Myxinidae > Myxine > Myxine glutinosa. The sequence goes on from NW_027616402.1 coordinate 64,795, forward strand.
CTTGTGTTGGTGCAGGAAACCACTTTTGCACTTGTATTAGTGTGGAAAAAAACACTTTTTGCACTTATGATAGTGTTGAAAAACCACTTTTCGCACTTGTGTTAGTGTGAAAAACCACTTTTCGCACTTGTGTTGGTGCAGGAAACCACTTTTGCACTTGTATTAGTGTGGAAAAACCACTTTTTGCACTTGTGATAGTGTTGAAAAACCACTTTTCGCACTTGTGTTAGTGTTGAAAAACCACTTTTCGCACTTGTGTTGGTGCAGGAAACCACTTTTGCACTTGTATTAGTGTGGAAAAAACACTTTTTGCACCTGCGATAGTGTTGAAAAACCACTTTTCGCACTTGCGTTAGTGTTGAAAAACCATTTTTCGCACTTGTGTTAGTGTTGAAAAAACACTTTTCGCACTTGTGTTGGTGCAGGAAACCACTTTTGCACTTGTATTAGTGTGGAAAAAAACACTTTTTGCACTTGTGATAGTGTTGAAAAACCACTTTTCGCACTTGTGTTAGTGTGAAAAACCACTTTTCGCACTTGTGTTGGTGCAGGAAACCACTTTTGCACTTGTATTAGTGTGGAAACAACACTTTTTGCACTTGTGATAGTGTTGAAAAACCACTTTTCTCACTTGTGTTAGTGTTGAAAAACCACTTTTCGCACTTGTGTTGGTGCAGGAAACCACTTTTGCACTTGTATTAGTGTGGAAAAAACACTTTTTGCACCTGCGATAGTGTTGAAAAACCACTTTTCGCACTTGCGTTAGTGTTGAAAAACCATTTTTCGCACTTGTGTTGGTGCAGGAAACCACTTTTGCGCTTGTATTAGTGTGGAAAAACCACTTTTCGCACTTGTGTTTGTGTTGAAAAACCACTTTTCGCACTTGTGTTAGTGTTGAAAAACCACTTTTCGCACTTGTGTTGGTGCAGGAAACCACTTTTGCACTTGTATTAGTGTGGAAAAAACACTTTTTGCACTTGTGATAGTGTTGAACAACCACTTTTCGCACTTGTGTTAGTGTTGAAAAACCACTTTTCGCACTTGTGTTGGTGCAGGAAACCACTTTTGCACTTGTATTAGTGTGGAAAACCACTTTTCGAACTTGTGTTAGTGTTGAAAAACCACTTTTCGCACTTGTGTTAGTGTTGAAAAACCACTTTTCGCACTTGTGTTAGTGTTGAAAAACCACTTTTCGCACTTGTGTTGGTGCAGGAAACCACTTTTGCACTTGTATTAGTGTGGAAAAAACACTTTTCGCACTTGTGTTAGTGTTGAAAAACCACCTTTCGCACTTGTGTTAGTGTTGAAAAACCACTTTTCGCACTTGTGTTAGTGTTGAAAAACCACTTTTCGCACTTGTGTTGGTGCCGGAAACCACTTTTGCACTTATATTAATGTGGAAAAACCACTTTTCGCACTTGTGTTAGTGTTGAAAAACCACTTTTCGCACTTGTGTTAGTGTTGAAAAGCCACTTTTTGCACTTGTGTTGGTGCAGGAAACCACTTTTGCACTTGTATTAGTGTGGAAAAAACACTTTTTGCACTTGTGATAGTGTTGAAAAACCACTTTTCGCACTTGTGTTAGTGTTGAAAAACCACTTTTCGCACTTGTGTTGGTGCAGGAACCCACTTTTGCACTTGTATTAGTGTGGAAAAACCACTTTTCGCACTTGTGTTAGTGTTGAAAAAACACTTTTCGCACTTGTGTTAGTGTTGAAAAACCACTTTTCGCACTTGTGTTGGTGCAGGAAACCACTTTTGCACTTGTATTAGTGTGGAAAAACCACTTTTCGCACCTGTGTTAGTGTTGAAAAACCACTTTTCGCACTTGTGTTAGTGTTGAAAAACCACTTTTCGCACTTGTGTTAGTGTTGAAAAACCATTTTTCGCACTTGTGTTGGTGCAGGAAACCACTTTTGCACTTGTATTAGTGTGGAAAAACCACTTTTCGCACTTGTGTTAGTGTTGAAAAACCACTTTTCGCACTTGTGTTAGTGTTGAAAAACCACTTTTCGCACTTGTGTTGGTGCAGGAAACCACTTTTGCACTTGTATTAGTGTGGAAAAAACACTTTTTGCACTTGTGATAGTGTTGAAAAACCACTTTTCGCACTTGTGTTAGTGTTGAAAAACCACTTTTCGCACTTGTGTTGGTGCAGGAAACCACTTTTGCACTTGTATTAGTGTGGAAAAACCACTTTTCGCACTGGTGTTAGTGTTGAAAAACCACTTTTCACACTTGTGTTAGTGTTGAAAAACCACTTTTCGCACTTGTGTTAGTGTTGAAAAACCACTTTTCGCACTTGTGTTAGTGTTGAAAAACCACTTTTCGCACTTGTGTTTGTGCAGGAAACCACTTTTGCACTTGTATTAGTGTGGAAAAAACACTTTTCGCACTTGTGTTAGTGTTAAAAAACCACTTTTCGCACTTGTGTTAGTGTTGAAAAGCCACTTTTTGCACTTGTGTTGGTGCAGGAAACCACTTTTGCACTTGTATTAGTGTGGAAAAAACACTTTTTGCACTTGTGATAGTGTTGAAAAACCACTTTTCGCACTTGTGTTAGTGTTGAAAAACCACTTTTCGCACTTGTGTTGGTGCAGGAACCCACTTTTGCACTTGTATTAGTGTGGAAAAACCACTTTTCGCACTTGTGTTAGTGTTGAAAAAACACTTTTCGCACTTGTGTTAGTGTTGAAAAACCACTTTTCGCACTTGTGTTGGTGCAGGAAACCACTTTTGCACTTGTATTAGTGTGGAAAAACCACTTTTCGCACCTGTGTTAGTGTTGAAAAACCACTTTTCGCACTTGTGTTAGTGTTGAAAAACCACTTTTCGCACTTGTGTTAGTGTTGAAAAACCATTTTTCGCACTTGTGTTGGTGCAGGAAACCACTTTTGCACTTGTATTAGTGTGGAAAAACCACTTTTCGCACTTGTGTTAGTGTTGAAAAACCACTTTTCGCACTTGTGTTAGTGTTGAAAAACCACTTTTCGCACTTGTGTTGGTGCAGGAAACCACTTTTGCACTTGTATTAGTGTGGAAAAAACACTTTTTGCACTTGTGATAGTGTTGAAAAACCACTTTTCGCACTTGTGTTAGTGTTGAAAAACCACTTTTCGCACTTGTGTTGGTGCAGGAAACCACTTTTGCACTTGTATTAGTGTGGAAAAACCACTTTTCGCACTGGTGTTAGTGTTGAAAAACCACTTTTCACACTTGTGTTAGTGTTGAAAAACCACTTTTCGCACTTGTGTTAGTGTTGAAAAACCACTTTTCGCACTTGTGTTAGTGTTGAAAAACCACTTTTCGCACTTGTGTTTGTGCAGGAAACCACTTTTGCACTTGTATTAGTGTGGAAAAAACACTTTTCGCACTTGTGTTAGTGTTGAAAAACCACTTTTCGCACTTGTGTTAATGTTGAAAAACCACTTTTCGCACTTGTGTTAGTGTTGAAAAACCACTTTTCGCACTTGTGTTGGTGCAGGAAACCACTTTTGCACCTGTATTAGTGTGGAAAAACCACTTTTCGCACTTGTGTTAGTGTTGAAAAACCACTTTTCGCACTTGTGTTAGTGTTGAAAAACCACTTTTTGCACTTGTGTTGGTGCAGGAAACCACTTTTGCACTTGTATTAGTGTGGAAAAATCCCTTTTTGCACTTATGATAGTGTTGAAAAATCACTTTTCGCACTTGTGTTAGTGTTGAAAAACCACTTTTCGCACTTGTGTTTGTGCAGGAAACCACTTTTGCACTTGTATTAGTGTGGAAAAAACACTTTTTGCACTTGTGATAGTGTTGAAAAACCACCTTTCGCACTTGTGTTAGTGTTGAAAAACCACTTTTCGCACTTGTGTTAGTGTTGAAAAACCACTTTTCGCCCTTGTGTTGGTGCCGGAAACCACTTTTGCACTTATATTAATGTGGAAAAACCACTTTTCGCACTTGTGTTAGTGTTGAAAAACCACTTTTCGCACTTGTGTTAGTGTTGAAAAACCACTTTTTGCACTTGTGTTGGTGCAGGAAACCACTTTTGCACTTGTATTAGTGTGGAAAAAACACTTTTTGCACTTGTGATAGTGTTGAAAAACCACTTTTCGCACTTGTGTTAGTGTTGAAAAACCACTTTTCGCACTTGTGTTGGTGCAGGAAACCACTTTTGCACTTTTATTAGTGTGGAAAAAACACTTTTTGCACTTGTGATATTGTTGAAAAACCACTTTTCGCACTTGTGTTAGTGTTGAAAAACCACTTTTCGCACTTGTGTTGGTGCAGGAAACCACTTTTGCACTTGTATTAGTGTTGAAAAACCACTTCGCACTTGTGTTAGTGTTGAAAAACCACTTTTCGCACTTGTGTTAGTGTTGAAAAACCACTTTTCGCACTTGTGTTGGTGCAGGAAACCACTTTTGCACTTGTATTAGTGTGGAAAAAACACTTTTTGCACTTGTGATAGTGTTGAAAAACCACTTTTCGCACTTGTGTTAGTGTTGAAAAACCACTTTTCGCACTTGTGTTAGTGTTGAAAAACCACTTTTCGCACTTGTGTTAGTGTTGAAAAACCATTTGTCGCACTTGTGTTGGTGCAGGAAACCACTTTTGCACTTGTATTAGTGTGGAAAAACCACTTTTCGCACTTGTGTTAGTGTTGAAAAACCACTTTTCGCACTTGTGTTGGTGTTGAAAAACCACTTTTCGCACTTGTGTTAGCGTTGAAAAACCACTTTTCGCACTTGTGTTAGTGTTGAAAAAACACTTTTCGCACTTGTGTTGGTGCAGGAAACCACTTTTGCACTTGTATTAGTGTGGAAAAAAACACTTTTTGCACTTATGATAGTGTTGAAAAACCACTTTTCGCACTTGTGTTAGTGTGAAAAACCACTTTTCGCACTTGTGTTGGTGCAGGAAACCACTTTTGCACTTGTATTAGTGTGGAAAAACCACTTTTTGCACTTGTGATAGTGTTGAAAAACCACTTTTCGCACTTGTGTTAGTGTTGAAAAACCACTTTTCGCACTTGTGTTGGTGCAGGAAACCACTTTTGCACTTGTATTAGTGTGGAAAAAACACTTTTTGCACCTGCGATAGTGTTGAAAAACCACTTTTCGCACTTGCGTTAGTGTTGAAAAACCATTTTTCGCACTTGTGTTAGTGTTGAAAAAACACTTTTCGCACTTGTGTTAGTGTTGAAAAACCACTTTTTGCACTTGTGTTGGTGCAGGAAACCACTTTTGCACTTGTATTAGTGTGGAAAAACCACTTTTCGCACTTGTGTTAGTGTTGAAAAACCACTTTTCGCACTTGTGTTAGTGTTGAAAAACCACTTTTTGCACTTGTGTTGGTGCAGGAAACCACTTTTGCACTTGTATTAGTGTGGAAAAATCCCTTTTTGCACTTATGATAGTGTTGAAAAATCACTTTTCGCACTTGTGTTAGTGTTGAAAAACCACTTTTCGCACTTGTGTTTGTGCAGGAAACCACTTTTGCACTTGTATTAGTGTGGAAAAAACACTTTTTGCACTTGTGATAGTGTTGAAAAACCACCTTTCGCACTTGTGTTAGTGTTGAAAAACCACTTTTCGCACTTGTGTTAGTGTTGAAAAACCACTTTTCGCACTTGTGTTGGTGCCGGAAACCACTTTTGCACTTATATTAATGTGGAAAAACCACTTTTCGCACTTGTGTTAGTGTTGAAAAACCACTTTTCGCACTTGTGTTAGTGTTGAAAAACCACTTTTTGCACTTGTGTTGGTGCAGGAAACCACTTTTGCACTTGTATTAGTGTGGAAAAAACACTTTTTGCACTTGTGATAGTGTTGAAAAACCACTTTTCGCACTTGTGTTAGTGTTGAAAAACCACTTTTCGCACTTGTGTTGGTGCAGGAAACCACTTTTGCACTTTTATTAGTGTGGAAAAAACACTTTTTGCACTTGTGATATTGTTGAAAAACCACTTTTCGCACTTGTGTTAGTGTTGAAAAACCACTTTTCGCACTTGTGTTGGTGCAGGAAACCACTTTTGCACTTGTATTAGTGTTGAAAAACCACTTCGCACTTGTGTTAGTGTTGAAAAACCACTTTTCGCACTTGTGTTAGTGTTGAAAAACCACTTTTCGCACTTGTGTTGGTGCAGGAAACCACTTTTGCACTTGTATTAGTGTGGAAAAAACACTTTTTGCACTTGTGATAGTGTTGAAAAACCACTTTTCGCACTTGTGTTAGTGTTGAAAAACCACTTTTCGCACTTGTGTTAGTGTTGAAAAACCACTTTTCGCACTTGTGTTAGTGTTGAAAAACCATTTGTCGCACTTGTGTTGGTGCAGGAAACCACTTTTGCACTTGTATTAGTGTGGAAAAACCACTTTTCGCACTTGTGTTAGTGTTGAAAAACCACTTTTCGCACTTGTGTTAGTGTTGAAAAACCACTTTTCGCACTTGTGTTGGTGTTGAAAAACCACTTTTCGCACTTGTGTTAGCGTTGAAAAACCACTTTTCGCACTTGTGTTAGTGTTGAAAAAACACTTTTCGCACTTGTGTTGGTGCAGGAAACCACTTTTGCACTTGTATTAGTGTGGAAAAAAACACTTTTTGCACTTATGATAGTGTTGAAAAACCACTTTTCGCACTTGTGTTAGTGTGAAAAACCACTTTTCGCACTTGTGTTGGTGCAGGAAACCACTTTTGCACTTGTATTAGTGTGGAAAAACCACTTTTTGCACTTGTGATAGTGTTGAAAAACCACTTTTCGCACTTGTGTTAGTGTTGAAAAACCACTTTTCGCACTTGTGTTGGTGCAGGAAACCACTTTTGCACTTGTATTAGTGTGGAAAAAACACTTTTTGCACCTGTGATAGTGTTGAAAAACCACTTTTCGCACTTGCGTTAGTGTTGAAAAACCATTTTTCGCACTTGTGTTAGTGTTGAAAAAACACTTTTCGCACTTGTGTTGGTGCAGGAAACCACTTTTGCACTTGTATTAGTGTGGAAAAAAACACTTTTTGCACTTGTGATAGTGTTGAAAAACCACTTTTCGCACTTGTGTTAGTGTGAAAAACCACTTTTCGCACTTGTGTTGGTGCAGGAAACCACTTTTGCACTTGTATTAGTGTGGAAACAACACTTTTTGCACTTGTGATAGTGTTGAAAAACCACTTTTCTCACTTGTGTTAGTGTTGAAAAACCACTTTTCGCACTTGTGTTGGTGCAGGAAACCACTTTTGCACTTGTATTAGTGTGGAAAAAACACTTTTTGCACCTGCGATAGTGTTGAAAAACCACTTTTCGCACTTGCGTTAGTGTTGAAAAACCATTTTTCGCACTTGTGTTGGTGCAGGAAACCACTTTTGCGCTTGTATTAGTGTGGAAAAACCACTTTTCGCACTTGTGTTTGTGTTGAAAAACCACTTTTCGCACTTGTGTTAGTGTTGAAAAACCACTTTTCGCACTTGTGTTGGTGCAGGAAACCACTTTTGCACTTGTATTAGTGTGGAAAAAACACTTTTTGCACTTGTGATAGTGTTGAACAACCACTTTTCGCACTTGTGTTAGTGTTGAAAAACCACTTTTCGCACTTGTGTTGGTGCAGGAAACCACTTTTGCACTTGTATTAGTGTGGAAAACCACTTTTCGAACTTGTGTTAGTGTTGAAAAACCACTTTTCGCACTTGTGTTAGTGTTGAAAAACCACTTTTCGCACTTGTGTTAGTGTTGAAAAACCACTTTTCGCACTTGTGTTGGTGCAGGAAACCACTTTTGCACTTGTATTAGTGTGGAAAAAACACTTTTCGCACTTGTGTTAGTGTTGAAAAACCACCTTTCGCACTTGTGTTAGTGTTGAAAAACCACTTTTCGCACTTGTGTTAGTGTTGAAAAACCACTTTTCGCACTTGTGTTGGTGCCGGAAACCACTTTTGCACTTATATTAATGTGGAAAACCACTTTTCGCACTTGTGTTAGTGTTGAAAAACCACTTTTCGCACTTGTGTTAGTGTTGAAAAGCCACTTTTTGCACTTGTGTTGGTGCAGGAAACCACTTTTGCACTTGTATTAGTGTGGAAAAAACACTTTTTGCACTTGTGATAGTGTTGAAAAACCACTTTTCGCACTTGTGTTAGTGTTGAAAAACCACTTTTCGCACTTGTGTTGGTGCAGGAACCCACTTTTGCACTTGTATTAGTGTGGAAAAACCACTTTTCGCACTTGTGTTAGTGTTGAAAAAACACTTTTCGCACTTGTGTTAGTGTTGAAAAACCACTTTTCGCACTTGTGTTGGTGCAGGAAACCACTTTTGCACTTGTATTAGTGTGGAAAAACCACTTTTCGCACCTGTGTTAGTGTTGAAAAACCACTTTTCGCACTTGTGTTAGTGTTGAAAAACCACTTTTCGCACTTGTGTTAGTGTTGAAAAACCATTTTTCGCACTTGTGTTGGTGCAGGAAACCACTTTTGCACTTGTATTAGTGTGGAAAAACCACTTTTCGCACTTGTGTTAGTGTTGAAAAACCACTTTTCGCACTTGTGTTAGTGTTGAAAAACCACTTTTCGCACTTGTGTTGGTGCAGGAAACCACTTTTGCACTTGTATTAGTGTGGAAAAAACACTTTTTGCACTTGTGATAGTGTTGAAAAACCACTTTTCGCACTTGTGTTAGTGTTGAAAAACCACTTTTCGCACTTGTGTTGGTGCAGGAAACCACTTTTGCACTTGTATTAGTGTGGAAAAACCACTTTTCGCACTGGTGTTAGTGTTGAAAAACCACTTTTCACACTTGTGTTAGTGTTGAAAAACCACTTTTCGCACTTGTGTTAGTGTTGAAAAACCACTTTTCGCACTTGTGTTAGTGTTGAAAAACCACTTTTCGCACTTGTGTTTGTGCAGGAAACCACTTTTGCACTTGTATTAGTGTGGAAAAAACACTTTTCGCACTTGTGTTAGTGTTAAAAAACCACTTTTCGCACTTGTGTTAGTGTTGAAAAGCCACTTTTTGCACTTGTGTTGGTGCAGGAAACCACTTTTGCACTTGTATTAGTGTGGAAAAAACACTTTTTGCACTTGTGATAGTGTTGAAAAACCACTTTTCGCACTTGTGTTAGTGTTGAAAAACCACTTTTCGCACTTGTGTTGGTGCAGGAACCCACTTTTGCACTTGTATTAGTGTGGAAAAACCACTTTTCGCACTTGTGTTAGTGTTGAAAAAACACTTTTCGCACTTGTGTTAGTGTTGAAAAACCACTTTTCGCACTTGTGTTGGTGCAGGAAACCACTTTTGCACTTGTATTAGTGTGGAAAAACCACTTTTCGCACCTGTGTTAGTGTTGAAAAACCACTTTTCGCACTTGTGTTAGTGTTGAAAAACCACTTTTCGCACTTGTGTTAGTGTTGAAAAACCATTTTTCGCACTTGTGTTGGTGCAGGAAACCACTTTTGCACTTGTATTAGTGTGGAAAAACCACTTTTCGCACTTGTGTTAGTGTTGAAAAACCACTTTTCGCACTTGTGTTAGTGTTGAAAAACCACTTTTCGCACTTGTGTTGGTGCAGGAAACCACTTTTGCACTTGTATTAGTGTGGAAAAAACACTTTTTGCACTTGTGATAGTGTTGAAAAACCACTTTTCGCACTTGTGTTAGTGTTGAAAAACCACTTTTCGCACTTGTGTTGGTGCAGGAAACCACTTTTGCACTTGTATTAGTGTGGAAAAACCACTTTTCGCACTGGTGTTAGTGTTGAAAAACCACTTTTCACACTTGTGTTAGTGTTGAAAAACCACTTTTCGCACTTGTGTTAGTGTTGAAAAACCACTTTTCGCACTTGTGTTAGTGTTGAAAAACCACTTTTCGCACTTGTGTTTGTGCAGGAAACCACTTTTACACTTGTATTAGTGTGGAAAAAACACTTTTCGCACTTGTGTTAGTGTTGAAAAACCACTTTTCGCACTTGTGTTAATGTTGAAAAACCACTTTTCGCACTTGTGTTAGTGTTGAAAAACCACTTTTCGCACTTGTGTTGGTGCAGGAAACCACTTTTGCACCTGTATTAGTGTGGAAAAACCACTTTTCGCACTTGTGTTAGTGTTGAAAAACCACTTTTCGCACTTGTGTTAGTGTTGAAAAACCACTTTTTGCACTTGTGTTGGTGCAGGAAACCACTTTTGCACTTGTATTAGTGTGGAAAAATCCCTTTTTGCACTTATGATAGTGTTGAAAAATCACTTTTCGCACTTGTGTTAGTGTTGAAAAACCACTTTTCGCACTTGTGTTTGTGCAGGAAACCACTTTTGCACTTGTATTAGTGTGGAAAAAACACTTTTTGCACTTGTGATAGTGTTGAAAAACCACCTTTCGCACTTGTGTTAGTGTTGAAAACCACTTTTCGCACTTGTGTTAGTGTTGAAAAACCACTTTTCGCACTTGTGTTGGTGCCGGAAACCACTTTTGCACTTATATTAATGTGGAAAAACCACTTTTCGCACTTGTGTTAGTGTTGAAAAACCACTTTTCGCACTTGTGTTAGTGTTGAAAAACCACTTTTTGCACTTGTGTTGGTGCAGGAAACCACTTTTGCACTTGTATTAGTGTGGAAAAAACACTTTTTGCACTTGTGATAGTGTTGAAAAACCACTTTTCGCACTTGTGTTAGTGTTGAAAAACCACTTTTCGCACTTGTGTTGGTGCAGGAAACCACTTTTGCACTTTTATTAGTGTGGAAAAAACACTTTTTGCACTTGTGATATTGTTGAAAAACCACTTTTCGCACTTGTGTTAGTGTTGAAAAACCACTTTTCGCACTTGTGTTGGTGCAGGAAACCACTTTTGCACTTGTATTAGTGTTGAAAAACCACTTCGCACTTGTGTTAGTGTTGAAAAACCACTTTTCGCACTTGTGTTAGTGTTGAAAAACCACTTTTCGCACTTGTGTTGGTGCAGGAAACCACTTTTGCACTTGTATTAGTGTGGAAAAAACACTTTTTGCACTTGTGATAGTGTTGAAAAACCACTTTTCGCACTTGTGTTAGTGTTGAAAAACCACTTTTCGCACTTGTGTTAGTGTTGAAAAACCACTTTTCGCACTTGTGTTAGTGTTGAAAAACCATTTGTCGCACTTGTGTTGGTGCAGGAAACCACTTTTGCACTTGTATTAGTGTGGAAAAACCACTTTTCGCACTTGTGTTAGTGTTGAAAAACCACTTTTCGCACTTGTGTTGGTGTTGAAAAACGACTTTTCGCACTTGTGTTAGCGTTGAAAAACCACTTTTCGCACTTGTGTTAGTGTTGAAAAAACACTTTTCGCACTTGTGTTGGTGCAGGAAACCACTTTTGCACTTGTATTAGTGTGGAAAAAAACACTTTTTGCACTTATGATAGTGTTGAAAAACCACTTTTCGCACTTGTGTTAGTGTGAAAAACCACTTTTCGCACTTGTGTTGGTGCAGGAAACCACTTTTGCACTTGTATTAGTGTGGAAAAACCACTTTTTGCACTTGTGATAGTGTTGAAAAACCACTTTTCGCACTTGTGTTAGTGTTGAAAAACCACTTTTCGCACTTGTGTTGGTGCAGGAAACCACTTTTGCACTTGTATTAGTGTGGAAAAAACACTTTTTGCACCTGCGATAGTGTTGAAAAACCACTTTTCGCACTTGCGTTAGTGTTGAAAAACCATTTTTCGCACTTGTGTTAGTGTTGAAAAAACACTTTTCGCACTTGTGTTGGTGCAGGAAACCACTTTTGCACTTGTATTAGTGTGGAAAAAAACACTGTTTGCACTTGTGATAGTGTTGAAAAACCACTTTTCGCACTTGTGTTAGTGTGAAAAACCACTTTTCGCACTTGTGTTGGTGCAGGAAACCACTTTTGCACTTGTATTAGTGTGGAAACAACACTTTTTGCACTTGTGATAGTGTTGAAAAACCACTTTTCTCACTTGTGTTAGTGTTGAAAAACCACTTTTCGCACTTGTGTTGGTGCAGGAAACCACTTTTGCACTTGTATTAGTGTGGAAAAAACACTTTTTGCACCTGCGATAGTGTTGAAAAACCACTTTTCGCACTTGCGTTAGTGTTGAAAAACCATTTTTCGCACTTGTGTTGGTGCAGGAAACCACTTTTGCGCTTGTATTAGTGTGGAAAAACCACTTTTCGCACTTGTGTTTGTGTTGAAAAACCACTTTTCGCACTTGTGTTAGTGTTGAAAAACCACTTTTCGCACTTGTGTTGGTGCAGGAAACCACTTTTGCACTTGTATTAGTGTGGAAAAAACACTTTTTGCACTTGTGATAGTGTTGAACAACCACTTTTCGCACTTGTGTTAGTGTTGAAAAACCACTTTTCGCACTTGTGTTGGTGCAGGAAACCACTTTTGCACTTGTATTAGTGTGGAAAACCACTTTTCGAACTTGTGTTAGTGTTGAAAAACCACTTTTCGCACTTGTGTTAGTGTTGAAAAACCACTTTTCGCACTTGTGTTAGTGTTGAAAAACCACTTTTCGCACTTGTGTTGGTGCAGGAAACCACTTTTGCACTTGTATTAGTGTGGAAAAAACACTTTTCGCACTTGTGTTAGTGTTGAAAAACCACCTTTCGCACTTGTGTTAGTGTTGAAAAACCACTTTTCGCACTTGTGTTAGTGTTGAAAAACCACTTTTCGCACTTGTGTTGGTGCCGGAAACCACTTTTGCACTTATATTAATGTGGAAAAACCACTTTTCGCACTTGTGTTAGTGTTGAAAAACCACTTTTCGCACTTGTGTTAGTGTTGAAAAGCCACTTTTTGCACTTGTGTTGGTGCAGGAAACCACTTTTGCACTTGTATTAGTGTGGAAAAAACACTTTTTGCACTTGTGATAGTGTTGAAAAACCACTTTTCGCACTTGTGTTAGTGTTGAAAAACCACTTTTCGCACTTGTGTTGGTGCAGGAACCCACTTTTGCACTTGTATTAGTGTGGAAAAACCACTTTTCGCACTTGTGTTAGTGTTGAAAAAACACTTTTCGCACTTGTGTTAGTGTTGAAAAACCACTTTTCGCACTTGTGTTGGTGCAGGAAACCACTTTTGCACTTGTATTAGTGTGGAAAAACCACTTTTCGCACCTGTGTTAGTGTTGAAAAACCACTTTTCGCACTTGTGTTAGTGTTGAAAAACCACTTTTCGCACTTGTGTTAGTGTTGAAAAACCATTTTTCGCACTTGTGTTGGTGCAGGAAACCACTTTTGCACTTGTATTAGTGTGGAAAAACCACTTTTCGCACTTGTGTTAGTGTTGAAAAACCACTTTTCGCACTTGTGTTAGTGTTGAAAAACCACTTTTCGCACTTGTGTTGGTGCAGGAAACCACTTTTGCACTTGTATTAGTGTGGAAAAAACACTTTTTGCACTTGTGATAGTGTTGAAAAACCACTTTTCGCACTTGTGTTAGTGTTGAAAAACCACTTTTCGCACTTGTGTTGGTGCAGGAAACCACTTTTGCACTTGTATTAGTGTGGAAAAACCACTTTTCGCACTGGTGTTAGTGTTGAAAAACCACTTTTCACACTTGTGTTAGTGTTGAAAAACCACTTTTCGCACTTGTGTTAGTGTTGAAAAACCACTTTTCGCACTTGTGTTAGTGTTGAAAAACCACTTTTCGCACTTGTGTTTGTGCAGGAAACCACTTTTGCACTTGTATTAGTGTGGAAAAAACACTTTTCGCACTTGTGTTAGTGTTGAAAAACCACTTTTCGCACTTGTGTTAACGTTGAAAAACCACTTTTCGCACTTGTGTTAGTGTTGAAAAACCACTTTTCGCACTTGTGTTGGTGCAGGAAACCACTTTTGCACCTGTATTAGTGTGGAAAAACCACTTTTCGCACTTGTGTTAGTGTTGAAAAACCACTTTTCGCACTTGTGTTAGTGTTGAAAAACCACTTTTTGCACTTGTGTTGGTGCAGGAAACCACTTTTGCACTTGTATTAGTGTGGAAAAATCCCTTTTTGCACTTATGATAGTGTTGAAAAATCACTTTTCGCACTTGTGTTAGTGTTGAAAAACCACTTTTCGCACTTGTGTTTGTGCAGGAAACCACTTTTGCACTTGTATTAGTGTGGAAAAAACACTTTTTGCACTTGTGATAGTGTTGAAAAACCACCTTTCGCACTTGTGTTAGTGTTGAAAAACCACTTTTCGCACTTGTGTTAGTGTTGAAAAACCACTTTTCGCACTTGTGTTGGTGCCGGAAACCACTTTTGCACTTATATTAATGTGGAAAAACCACTTTTTGCACTTGTGTTAGTGTTGAAAAACCACTTTTTGCACTTGTGTTGGTGCAGGAAACCACTTTTGCACTTGTATTAGTGTGGAAAAAACACTTTTTGCACTTGTGATAGTGTTGAAAAACCACTTTTCGCACTTGTGTTAGTGTTGAAAAACCACTTTTCGCACTTGTGTTGGTGCAGGAAACCACTTTTGCACTTTTATTAGTGTGGAAAAAACACTTTTTGCACTTGTGATATTGTTGAAAAACCACTTTTCGCACTTGTGTTAGTGTTGAAAAACCACTTTTCGCACTTGTGTTGGTGCAGGAAACCACTTTTGCACTTGTATTAGTGTTGAAAAACCACTTCGCACTTGTGTTAGTGTTGAAAAACCACTTTTCGCACTTGTGTTAGTGTTGAAAAACCACTTTTCGCACTTGTGTTGGTGCAGGAAACCACTTTTGCACTTGTATTAGTGTGGAAAAAACACTTTTTGCACTTGTGATAGTGTTGAAAAACCACTTTTCGCACTTGTGTTAGTGTTGAAAAACCACTTTTCGCACTTGTGTTAGTGTTGAAAAACCACTTTTCGCACTTGTGTTAGTGTTGAAAAACCATTTGTCGCACTTGTGTTGGTGCAGGAAACCACTTTTGCACTTGTATTAGTGTGGAAAAACCACTTTTCGCACTTGTGTTAGTGTTGAAAAACCACTTTTCGCACTTGTGTTAGTGTTGAAAAACCACTTTTCGCACTTGTGTTGGTGTTGAAAAACCACTTTTCGCACTTGTGTTAGCGTTGAAAAACCACTTTTCGCACTTGTGTTAGTGTTGAAAAAACACTTTTCGCACTTGTGTTGGTGCAGGAAACCACTTTTGCACTTGTATTAGTGTGGAAAAAAACACTTTTTGCACTTGTGATAGTGTTGAAAAACCACTTTTCGCACTTGTGTTAGTGTGAAAAACCACTTTTCGCACTTGTGTTGGTGCAGGAAACCACTTTTGCACTTGTATTAGTGTGGAAAAACCACTTTTTGCACTTGTGATAGTGTTGAAAAACCACTTTTCGCACTTGTGTTAGTGTTGAAAAACCACTTTTCGCACTTGTGTTGGTGCAGGAAACCACTTTTGCACTTGTATTAGTGTGGAAAAAACACTTTTTGCACTTGTGATAGTGTTGAAAAACCACCTTTCGCACTTGTGTTAGTGTTGAAAAATCACTTTTCGCACTTGTGTTGGTGCAGGAAACCACTTTTGCACTTGTGAAAGTGTTGAAAAACCACTTTTCTCACTTGTGCTAGTGTTGAAAAACCACTTTTCGCACTTGTGTTGGTGCAGAAAACCACTTTTGCACTTGTATTAGTGTGGAAAAACTACTTTTCGCACTTGTGTTAGTGTTGAAAAACCACTTTTCGCACTTGTGTTAGTGTTGAAAAACCACTTTTCGCACTTGTGTTAGTGTTGAAAAACCACTTTTCGCACTTGTGTTGGTGCAGGAAACCACTTTTGCACTTGTATTAGTGTGGAATAAACACTTTTTGCACTTGTGATAGTGTTGAAAAACCACTTTTCCTACTTGTGTTAGTGTTGAAAAACCATTTTTCGCACTTGTGTTGGTGCAGGAAACCACTTTTGCACTTGTATTAGTGTGGAAAAACCACTTTTCACACTTGTGTTAGTGTTGAAAAACCACTTTTCGCACTTGTGTTAGTGTTGAAAAACCACTTTTCGCACTTGTGTTGGTGCAGGAAACCACTTTTGCACTTGTATTAGTGTGGAAAAAACACTTTTTGCACTTGTGATAGTGTTGAAAAACCACTTTTCGCACTCGTGTTAGTGTTGAAAAACCACTTTTCGCACTTGTGTTGGTGCAGGAAACCACTTTTGCACTTGTATTAGTGTGGGAAAAACCACTTTTCGCACTTCTGTTAGTGTTGAAAAACCACTTTTCGCAATTGTGTTAGTGTTGAAAAACCACTTTTCGCACTTGTGTTGGTGCAGGAAACCACTTTTGCACTTGTATTAGTGTGGAAAAAACACTTTTTGCACTTGTGATAGTGTTGAAAAACCACTTTTCTCACTTGTGCTGGTGTTGAAAAACCACTTTTCGCACTTGTGTTGGTGCAGGAAACCACTTTTGCACTTGTATTAGTGTTGAAAAACCACTTTTCGCACTTGTGTTAGTGTTGAAAAACCACTTTTCGCACTTGTGTTTGTGCAGGAAACCACTTTTGCATTTGTATTAGTGTGGAAAAAACACTTTTCGCACTTGTGTTAGTGTTGAAAAACCACTTTTCGCACTTGTGTTAATGTTGAAAAACCACTTTTCGCACTTGTGTTAGTGTTGAAAAACCACTTTTCGCACTTGTGTTGGTGCAGGAAACCACTTTTGCACCTGTATTAGTGTGGAAAAACCACTTTTCGCACTTGTGTTAGTGTTGAAAAACCACTTTTCGCACTTGTGTTAGTGTTGAAAAACCAATTTTCGCACTTGTGTTGGTGCAGGAAACCACTTTTGCACTTATATTAGTGTGGAAAAAACACTTTTTGCACTTGTGATATTGTTGAAAAACCACTTTTCGCACTTGTGTTAGTGTTGAAAAACCACTTTTCGCACTTGTGTTGGTGCAGGAAACCACTTTTGCACTTGTATTAGTGTGGAAAAACCACTTTTCGCACTTGTGTTAGTGTTGAAAAACCACTTTTCGCACTTGTGATAGTGTTGAAAAACCACTTTTCGCACTTGTGTTAGTGTGAAAACCACTTTTCGCACTTGTGTTGGTGCAGGAAACCACTTTTGCACTTGTATTCGTGTGGAAAAACCACTTTTCGCACTTGTGTTAGTGTTGAAAAACCACTTTTCGCACTTGTGATAGTGTTGAAAAACCACTTTTCGCACTTGTGTTAGTGTGAAAACCACTTTTCGCACTTGTGTTGGTGCAGGAAACCACCTTTGCACTTGTATTAGTGTGGAAAAACCACTTTTCGCACTTGTGTCAGTGTTGAAAAACCACTTTTTGCACTTGTGTTAGTGTTGAAAAACCACTTTTCGCACATGTGTTGGTGCAGGAAACCACTTTTGCACTTGTATTAGTGTGGAAAAAACACTTTTTGCACTTGTGATAGTGTTGAAAAACCACTTTTCGCGCTTGTGTTAGTGTTGAAAAACCACTTTTCGCACTTGTGTTGGTGCAGGAAACCACTTTTGCACTTGTATTAGTGTGGAAAAAACACTTTTTGCACTTGTGATAGTGTTGAAAAACCACTTTTCGCACTTGTGTTATTGTTGAAAAACCACTTTTCGCACATGTGTTGGTGCAGGAAACCACTTTTGCACTTGTATTAGTGTGGAAAAAACACTTTTCGCACTTGTGATAGTGTTGAAAAACCACTTTTCGCGCTTGTGTTAGTGTTGAAAAACCACTTTTCGCACTTGTGTTGGTGCAGGAAACCACTTTTGCACTTGTATTAGTGTGGAAAAACCACTTTTCGCACTTGTGTTGGTGCAGGAAACCACTTTTGCACCTGTATTAGTGTGGAAAAAACACTTTTTGCACTTGTGATATTGTTGAAAAACCACTTTTCGCACTTGTGTTAGTGTTGAAAAACCACTTTTCGCACTTGTGTTGGTGCAGGAAACCACTTTTGCACTTGTATTGGTGTGGAAAATACACTTTTTGCACTTGTGATAGTGTTGAAAAATCACTTTTCGCACTTGTGTTAGTGTTGAAAAACCACTTTTCGCACTTGTGTTGGTGCAGGAAACCACTTTTGCACTTGTATTAGTGTGGAAAAACCACTTTTTGCACTTGTGATAGTGTTGAAAAACCACTTTTCTCACTTGTGTTAGTGTTGAAAAACCACTTTTCGCACTTGTGTTGGTGCAGGAAACCACTTTTGCACTTGTATTAGTGTGGAAAAACTACTTTTCGCACTTGTGTTAGTGTTGAAAAACCACTTTTCGCACTTGTGTTAGTGTTGAAAAACCACTTTTCGCACTTGTGTTAGTGTTGAAAAACCACTTTTCGCACTTGTGTTGGTGCAGGAAACCACTTTTGCACTTGTATTAGTGTGGAATAAACACTTTTTGCACTTGTGATAGTGTTGAAAAACCACTTTTCCTACTTGTGTTAGTGTTGAAAAACCACTTTTCGCACTTGTGTTGGTGCAGGAAACCACTTTTGCACTTGTATTCGTGTGGAAAAACCACTTTTCGCACTTGTGTTAGTGTTGAAAAACCACTTTTCGCACTTGTGTTGGTGCAGGAAACCACTTTTGCACTTGTATTAGTGTGGAAAAACCACTTTTCACACTTGTGTTAGTGTTGAAAAACCACTTTTCGCACTTGTGTTAGTGTTGAAAAACCACTTTTCGCACTTGTGTTGGTGCAGGAAACCACTTTTGCACTTGTATTAGTGTGGAAAAAACACTTTTTGCACTTGTGATAGTGTTGAAAAACCACTTTTCGCACTCGTGTTAGTGTTGAAAAACCACTTTTCGCACTTGTGTTGGTGCAGGAAACCACTTTTGCACTTGTATTAGTGTGGAAAAAACCACTTTTCGCACTTCTGTTAGTGTTGAAAAACCACTTTTCGCAATTGTGTTAGTGTTGAAAAACCACTTTTCGCACTTGTGTTGGTGCAGGAAACCACTTTTGCACTTGTATTAGTGTGGAAAAAACACTTTTCGCACTTGTGTTAGTGTTGAAAAACCACCTTTTGCACTTGTGTTAGTGTTGAAAAACCACTTTTCGCACTTGTGTTAGTGTTGAAAAACCACTTTTCGCACTTGTGTTGGTGCCAACACTTTTTCGCACTTGTGTTGGTGCAGGAAACCACTTTTGCACTTGTATTAGTGTGGAAAAACCACTTTTCGCACTTGTGTTAGTGTTGAAAAACCACTTTTCGCACTTGTGTTAGTGTTGAAAAACCACTTTTCGCACTTGTGTTGGTGCAGGAAACCACTTTTGCACTTGTATTAGTGTGGAAAAAACACTTTTTGCACTTGTGATAGTGTTGAAAAACCACTTTTCGCACTTGTGTTAGTGTTGAAAAACCACTTTTCGCACTTGTGTTGGTGCAGGAAACCACTTTTGCACTTGTATTAGTGTGGAAAAACCACTTTTCGCACTGGTGTTAGTGTTGAAAAACCACTTTTCACACTTGTGTTAGTGTTGAAAAACCACTTTTCGCACTTGTGTTAGTGTTGAAAAACCACTTTTCGCACTTGTGTTAGTGTTGAAAAACCACTTTTCGCACTTGTGTTTGTGCAGGAAACCACTTTTGCACTTGTATTAGTGTGGAAAAAACACTTTTCGCACTTGTGTTAGTGTTGAAAAACCACTTTTCGCACTTGTGTTAATGTTGAAAAACCACTTTTCGCACTTGTGTTAGTGTTGAAAAACCATTTTTCGCACTTGTGTTGGTGCAGGAAACCACTTTTGCACCTGTATTAGTGTGGAAAAACCACTTTTCGCACTTGTGTTAGTGTTGAAAAACCACTTTTCGCACTTGTGTTAGTGTTGAAAAACCACTTTTTGCACTTGTGTTGGTGCAGGAAACCACTTTTGCACTTGTATTAGTGTGGAAAAATCCCTTTTTGCACTTATGATAGTGTTGAAAAATCACTTTTCGCACTTGTGTTAGTGTTGAAAAACCACTTTTCGCACTTGTGTTTGTGCAGGAAACCACTTTTGCACTTGTATTAGTGTGGAAAAAAACACTTTTTGCACTTGTGATAGTGTTGAAAAACCACCTTTCGCACTTGTGTTAGTGTTGAAAAACCACTTTTCGCACTTGTGTTAGTGTTGAAAAACCACTTTTCGCACTTGTGTTGGTGCCGGAAACCACTTTTGCACTTATATTAATGTGGAAAAACCACTTTTCGCACTTGTGTTAGTGTTGAAAAACCACTTTTCGCACTTGTGTTAGTGTTGAAAAACCACTTTTTGCACTTGTGTTGGTGCAGGAAACCACTTTTGTACTTGTATTAGTGTGGAAAAAACACTTTTTGCACTTGTGATAGTGTTGAAAAACCACTTTTCGCACTTGTGTTAGTGTTGAAAAACCACTTTTCGCACTTGTGTTGGTGCAGGAAACCACTTTTGCACTTTTATTAGTGTGGAAAAAACACTTTTTGCACTTGTGATATTGTTGAAAAACCACTTTTCGCACTTGTGTTAGTGTTGAAAAACCACTTTTCGCACTTGTGTTGGTGCAGGAAACCACTTTTGCACTTGTATTAGTGTTGAAAAACCACTTCGCACTTGTGTTAGTGTTGAAAAACCACTTTTCACACTTGTGTTAGTGTTGAAAAACCACTTTTCGCACTTGTGTTGGTGCAGGAAACCACTTTTGCACTTGTATTAGTGTGGAAAAAACACTTTTTGCACTTGTGATAGTGTTGAAAAACCACTTTTCGCACTTGTGTTAGTGTTGAAAAACCACTTTTCGCACTTGTGTTAGTGTTGAAAAACCACTTTTCGCACTTGTGTTAGTGTTGAAAAACCATTTGTCGCACTTGTGTTGGTGCAGGAAACCACTTTTGCACTTGTATTAGTGTGGAAAAACCACTTTTCGCACTTGTGTTAGTGTTGAAAAACCACTTTTCGCACTTGTGTTATTGTTGAAAAACCACTTTTCGCACTTGTGTTGGTGTTGAAAAACCACTTTTCGCACTTGTGTTAGCGTTGAAAAACCACTTTTCGCACTTGTGTTAGTGTTGAAAAAACACTTTTCGCACTTGTGTTGGTGCAGGAAACCACTTTTGCACTTGTATTAGTGTGGAAAAAAACACTTTTTGCACTTGTGATAGTGTTGAAAAACCACTTTTCGCACTTGTGTTAGTGTGAAAAACCACTTTTCGCACTTGTGTTGGTGCAGGAAACCACTTTTGCACTTTTATTAGTGTGGAAAAACCACTTTTTGCACTTGTGATAGTGTTGAAAAACCACTTTTCGCACTTGTGTTAGTGTTGAAAAACCACTTTTCGCACTTGTGTTGGTGCAGGAAACCACTTTTGCACTTGTATTAGTGTGGAAAAAACACTTTTTGCACTTGTGATAGTGTTGAAAAACCACCTTTCGCACTTGTGTTAGTGTTGAAAAATCACTTTTCGCACTTGTGTTGGTGCAGGAAACCACTTTTGCACTTGTATTAGTGTGGAAAAACCACTTTTCGCACTTGTGATAGTGTTGAAAAACCACTTTTTCGCACTTGTGTTCGTGTGAAAACCACTTTTCGCACTTGTGTTGGTGCAGGAAACCACTTTTGCACTTGTATTAGTGTGGAAAAACCACTTTTCGCACTTGTGTCAGTGTTGAAAAACCACTTTTTGCACTTGTGTTAGTGTTGAAAAACCACTTTTCGCACATGTGTTGGTGCAGGAAACCACTTTTGCACTTGTATTAGTGTGGAAAAAACACTTTTTGCACTTGTGATAGTGTTGAAAAACCACTTTTCGCGCTTGTGTTAGTGTTGAAAAACCACTTTTCGCACTTGTGTTGGTGCAGGAAACCACTTTTGCACTTGTATTAGTGTGGAAAAAACACTTTTTGCACTTGTGATAGTGTTGAAAAACCACTTTTCGCACTTGTGTTAGTGTTGAAAAACCACTTTTCGCACATGTTGGTGCAGGAAACCACTTTTGCACTTGTATTAGTGTGGAAAAAACACTTTTCGCACTTGTGATAGTGTTGAAAAACCACTTTTCGCGCTTGTGTTATTGTGGAAAAACCACTTTTCGCACATGTGTTGGTGCAGGAAACCACTTTTGCACTTGTATTAGTGTGGAAAAAACACTTTTCGCACTTGTGATATTGTTGAAAAACCACTTTTCGCACTTGTGTTAGTGTTGAAAAACCACTTTTCGCACTTGTGTTGGTGCAGGAAACCACTTTTGCACTTGTATTAGTGTGGAAAATACACTTTTTGCACTTGTGATAGTGTTGAAAAACCACTTTTCTCACTTGTGCTAGTGTTGAAAAACCACTTTTCGCACTTGTGTTGGTGCAGGAAACCACTTTTGCACTTGTATTAGTGTGGAAAAACTACTTTTCGCACTTGTGTTAGTGTTGAAAAACCACTTTTCGCACTTGTGTTAGTGTTGAAAAACCACTTTTCGCACTTGTGTTAGTGTTGAAAAACCACTTTTCGCACTTGTGTTGGTGCAGGAAACCACTTTTGCACTTGTATTAGTGTGGAATAAACACTTTTTGCACTTGTGATAGTGTTGAAAAACCACTTTTCCTACTTGTGTTAGTGTTGAAAAACCATTTTTCGCACTTGTGTTGGTGCAGGAAACCACTTTTGCACTTGTATTAGTGTGGAAAAACCACTTTTCACACTTGTGTTAGTGTTGAAAAACCACTTTTCGCACTTGTGTTAGTGTTGAAAAACCACTTTTCGCACTTGTGTTGGTGCAGGCAACCACTTTTGCACTTGTATTAGTGTGGAAAAAACACTTTTTGCACTTGTGATAGTGTTGAAAAACCACTTTTCGCACTCGTGTTAGTGTTGAAAAACCACTTTTCGCACTTGTGTTGGTGCAGGAAACCACTTTTGCACTTGTATTAGTGTGGGAAAAACCACTTTTCGCACTTCTGTTAGTGTTGAAAAACCACTTTTCGCAATTGTGTTAGTGTTGAAAAACCACTTTTCGCACTTGTGTTGGTGCAGGAAACCACTTTTGCACTTGTATTAGTGTGGAAAAAACACTTTTTGCACTTGTGATAGTGTTGAAAAACCACTTTTCTCACTTGTGCTAGTGTTGAAAAACCACTTTTCGCACTTGTGTTGGTGCAGGAAACCACTTTTGCACTTGTATTAGTGTTGAAAAACCACTTTTCGCACTTGTGTTAGTGTTGAAAAACCACTTTTCGCACTTGTGTTTGTGCAGGAAACCACTTTTGCACTTGTATTAGTGTGGAAAAAACACTTTTCGCACTTGTGTTAGTGTTGAAAAACCACTTTTCGCACTTGTGTTAATGTTGAAAAACCACTTTTCGCACTTGTGTTAGTGTTGAAAAACCACTTTTCGCACTTGTGTTGGTGCAGGAAACCACTTTTGCACCTGTATTAGTGTGGAAAAACCACTTTTCGCACTTGTGTTAGTGTTGAAAAACCACTTTTCGCACTTGTGTTAGTGTTGAAAAACCAATTTTCGCACTTGTGTTGGTGCAGGAAACCACTTTTGCACTTATATTAGTGTGGAAAAAACACTTTTTGCACTTGTGATATTGTTGAAAAACCACTTTTTGCACTTGTGTTAGTGTTGAAAAACCACTTTTCGCACTTGTGTTGGTGCAGGAAACCACTTTTGCACTTGTATTAGTGTGGAAAAACCACTTTTCGCACTTGTGTTAGTGTTGAAAAACCACTTTTCGCACTTGTGATAGTGTTGAAAAACCACTTTTCGCACTTGTGTTAGTGTGAAAACCACTTTTCGCACTTGTGTTGGTGCAGGAAACCACTTTTGCACTTGTATTCGTGTGGAAAAACCACTTTTCGCACTTGTGTTAGTGTTGAAAAACCACTTTTCGCACTTGTGATAGTGTTGAAAAACCACTTTTCGCACTTGTGTTAGTGTGAAAACCACTTTTCGCACTTGTGTTGGTGCAGGAAACCACCTTTGCACTTGTATTAGTGTGGAAAACCACTTTTCGCACTTGTGTCAGTGTTGAAAAACCACTTTTTGCACTTGTGTTAGTGTTGAAAAACCACTTTTCGCACATGTGTTGGTGCAGGAAACCACTTTTGCACTTGTATTAGTGTGGAAAAAAACACTTTTTGCACTTGTGATAGTGTTGAAAAACCACTTTTCGCGCTTGTGTTAGTGTTGAAAAACCACTTTTCGCACTTGTGTTGGTGCAGGAAACCACTTTTGCACTTGTATTAGTGTGGAAAAAACACTTTTTGCACTTGTGATAGTGTTGAAAAACCACTTTTCGCACTTGTGTTATTGTTGAAAAACCACTTTTCGCACATGTGTTGGTGCAGGAAACCACTTTTGCACTTGTATTAGTGTGGAAAAAACACTTTTCGCACTTGTGATAGTGTTGAAAAACCACTTTTCGCGCTTGTGTTAGTGTTGAAAAACCACTTTTCGCACTTGTGTTGGTGCAGGAAACCACTTTTGCACTTGTATTAGTGTGGAAAAACCACTTTTCGCACTTGCGTTAGTGTTGAAAAACCACTTTTCGCACTTGTGTTAGTGTTGAAAAACCACTTTTCGCACTTGTGTTGGTGCAGGAAACCACTTTTGCACTTGTATTAGTGTGGAAAAAACACTTTTTGCACTTGTGATATTGTTGAAAAACCACTTTTCGCACTTGTGTTAGTGTTGAAAAACCACTTTTCGCACTTGTGTTGGTGCAGGAAACCACTTTTGCACTTGTATTGGTGTGGAAAATACACTTTTTGCACTTGTGATAGTGTTGAAAAATCACTTTTCGCACTTGTGTTAGTGTTGAAAAACCACTTTTCGCACTTGTGTTGGTGCAGGAAACCACTTTTGCACTTGTATTAGTGTGGAAAAACCACTTTTTGCACTTGTGATAGTGTTGAAAAACCACTTTTCTCACTTGTGTTAGTGTTGAAAAACCACTTTTCGCACTTGTGTTGGTGCAGGAAACCACTTTTGCACTTGTATTAGTGTGGAAAAACTACTTTTCGCACTTGTGTTAGTGTTGAAAAACCACTTTTCGCACTTGTGTTAGTGTTGAAAAACCACTTTTCGCACTTGTGTTAGTGTTGAAAAACCACTTTTCGCACTTGTGTTGGTGCAGGAAACCACTTTTGCACTTGTATTAGTGTGGAATAAACACTTTTTGCACTTGTGATAGTGTTGAAAAACCACTTTTCCTACTTGTGTTAGTGTTGAAAAACCACTTTTCGCACTTGTGTTGGTGCAGGAAACCACTTTTGCACTTGTATTCGTGTGGAAAAACCACTTTTCGCACTTGTGTTAGTGTTGAAAAACCACTTTTCGCACTTGTGTTGGTGCAGGAAACCACTTTTGCACTTGTATTAGTGTGGAAAAACCACTTTTCACACTTGTGTTAGTGTTGAAAAACCACTTTTCGCACTTGTGTTAGTGTTGAAAAACCACTTTTCGCACTTGTGTTGGTGCAGGAAACCACTTTTGCACTTGTATTAGTGTGGAAAAAACACTTTTTGCACTTGTGATAGTGTTGAAAAACCACTTTTCGCACTCGTGTTAGTGTTGAAAAACCCCTTTTCGCACTTGTGTTGGTGCAGGAAACCACTTTTGCACTTGTATTAGTGTGGAAAAAACCACTTTTCGCACTTCTGTTAGTGTTGAAAAACCACTTTTCGCAATTGTGTTTGTGTTGAAAAACCACTTTTCGCACTTGTGTTGGTGCAGGAAACCACTTTTGCACTTGTATTAGTGTGGAAACAACACTTTTTGCACTTGTGATAGTGTTGAAAAACCACTTTTCTCACTTGTGTTAGTGTTGAAAAACCACTTTTCGCACTTGTGTTGGTGCAGGAAACCACTTTTGCACTTGTATTAGTGTGGAAAAAACACTTTTTGCACCTGCGATAGTGTTGAAAAACCACTTTTCGCACTTGCGTTAGTGTTGAAAAACCATTTTTCGCACTTGTGTTGGTGCAGGAAACCACTTTTGCACTTGTATTAGTGTGGAAAAACCACTTTTCGCACTTGTGTTTGTGTTGAAAAACCACTTTTCGCACTTGTGTTAGTGTTGAAAAACCACTTTTCGCACTTGTGTTGGTGCAGGAAACCACTTTTGCACTTGTATTAGTGTGGAAAAAACACTTTTTGCACTTGTGATAGTGTTGAACAACCACTTTTCGCACTTGTGTTAGTGTTGAAAAACCACTTTTCGCACTTGTGTTGGTGCAGGAAACCACTTTTGCACTTGTATTAGTGTGGAAAACCACTTTTCGAACTTGTGTTAGTGTTGAAAAACCACTTTTCGCACTTGTGTTAGTGTTGAAAAACCACTTTTCGCACTTGTGTTAGTGTTGAAAAACCACTTTTCGCACTTGTGTTGGTGCAGGAAACCACTTTTGCACTTGTATTAGTGTGGAAAAAACACTTTTCGCACTTGTGTTAGTGTTGAAAAACCACCTTTCGCACTTGTGTTAGTGTTGAAAAACCACTTTTCGCACTTGTGTTAGTGTTGAAAAACCACTTTTCGCACTTGTGTTGGTGCCGGAAACCACTTTTGCACTTATATTAATGTGGAAAAACCACTTTTCGCACTTGTGTTAGTGTTGAAAAACCACTTTTCGCACTTGTGTTAGTGTTGAAAAGCCACTTTTTGCACTTGTGTTGGTGCAGGAAACCACTTTTGCACTTGTATTAGTGTGGAAAAAACACTTTTTGCACTTGTGATAGTGTTGAAAAACCACTTTTCGCACTTGTGTTAGTGTTGAAAAACCACTTTTCGCACTTGTGTTGGTGCAGGAACCCACTTTTGCACTTGTATTAGTGTGGAAAAACCACTTTTCGCACTTGTGTTAGTGTTGAAAAAACACTTTTCGCACTTGTGTTAGTGTTGAAAAACCACTTTTCGCACTTGTGTTGGTGCAGGAAACCACTTTTGCACTTGTATTAGTGTGGAAAAACCACTTTTCGCACCTGTGTTAGTGTTGAAAAACCACTTTTCGCACTTGTGTTAGTGTTGAAAAACCACTTTTCGCACTTGTGTTAGTGTTGAAAAACCATTTTTCGCACTTGTGTTGGTGCAGGAAACCACTTTTGCACTTGTATTAGTGTGGAAAAACCACTTTTCGCACTTGTGTTAGTGTTGAAAAACCACTTTTCGCACTTGTGTTAGTGTTGAAAAACCACTTTTCGCACTTGTGTTGGTGCAGGAAACCACTTTTGCACTTGTATTAGTGTGGAAAAAACACTTTTTGCACTTGTGATAGTGTTGAAAAACCACTTTTCGCACTTGTGTTAGTGTTGAAAAACCACTTTTCGCACTTGTGTTGGTGCAGGAAACCACTTTTGCACTTGTATTAGTGTGGAAAAACCACTTTTAACACTTGTGTTAGTGTTGAAAAACCACTTTTCGCACTTGTGTTAGTGTTGAAAAACCACTTTTCGCACTTGTGTTGGTGCAGGAAACCACTTTTGCACTTGTATTAGTGTGGAAAAAACACTTTTTGCACTTGTGATAGTGTTGAAAAACCACTTTTCGCACTCGTGTTAGTGTTGAAAAACCACTTTTCGCACTTGTGTTGGTGCAGGAAACCACTTTTGCACTTGTATTAGTGTGGAAAAAACCACTTTTCGCACTTCTGTTAGTGTTGAAAAACCACTTTTCGCAATTGTGTTTGTGTTGAAAAACCACTTTTCGCACTTGTGTTGGTGCAGGAAACCACTTTTGCACTTGTATTAGTGTGGAAACAACACTTTTTGCACTTGTGATAGTGTTGAAAAACCACTTTTCTCACTTGTGTTAGTGTTGAAAAACCACTTTTCGCACTTGTGTTGGTGCAGGAAACCACTTTTGCACTTGTATTAGTGTGGAAAAAACACTTTTTGCACCTGCGATAGTGCTGAAAAACCACTTTTCGCACTTGCGTTAGTGTTGAAAAACCATTTTTCGCACTTGTGTTGGTGCAGGAAACCACTTTTGCACTTGTATTAGTGTGGAAAAACCACTTTTCGCACTTGTGTTTGTGTTGAAAAACCACTTTTCGCACTTGTGTTAGTGTTGAAAAACCACTTTTCGCACTTGTGTTGGTGCAGGAAACCACTTTTGCACTTGTATTAGTGTGGAAAAAACACTTTTTGCACTTGTGATAGTGTTGAACAACCACTTTTCGCACTTGTGTTAGTGTTGAAAAACCACTTTTCGCACTTGTGTTGGTGCAGGAAACCACTTTTGCACTTGTATTAGTGTGGAAAACCACTTTTCGAACTTGTGTTAGTGTTGAAAAACCACTTTTCGCACTTGTGTTAGTGTTGAAAAACCACTTTTCGCACTTGTGTTAGTGTTGAAAAACCACTTTTCGCACTTGTGTTGGTGCAGGAAACCACTTTTGCACTTGTATTAGTGTGGAAAAAACACTTTTCGCACTTGTGTTAGTGTTGAAAAACCACCTTTCGCACTTGTGTTAGTGTTGAAAAACCACTTTTCGCACTTGTGTTAGTGTTGAAAAACCACTTTTCGCACTTGTGTTGGTGCCGGAAACCACTTTTGCACTTGTATTAGTGTGGAAAAACCACTTTTCACACTTGTGTTAGTGTTTAAAAACCACTTTTCGCACTTGTGTTAGTGTTGAAAAACCACTTTTCGCACTTGTGTTGGTGCAGGAAACCACTTTTGCACTTGTATTAGTGTGGAAAAAACACTTTTTGCACTTGTGATAGTGTTGAAAAACCACTTTTCGCACTCGTGTTAGTGTTGAAAAACCACTTTTCGCACTTGTGTTGGTGCAGGAAACCACTTTTGCACTTGTATTAGTGTGGAAAAAACCACTTTTCGCACTTCTGTTAGTGTTGAAAAACCACTTTTCGCAATTGTGTTTGTGTTGAAAAACCACTTTTCGCACTTGTGTTGGTGCAGGAAACCACTTTTGCACTTGTATTAGTGTGGAAAAAACACTTTTTGCACCTGCGATAGTGTTGAAAAACCACTTTTCGCACTTGCGTTAGTGTTGAAAAACCATTTTTCGCACTTGTGTTGGTGCAGGAAACCACTTTTGCACTTGTATTAGTGTGGAAAAACCACTTTTCGCACTTGTGTTTGTGTTGAAAAACCACTTTTCGCACTTGTGTTAGTGTTGAAAAACCACTTTTCGCACTTGTGTTGGTGCAGGAAACCACTTTTGCACTTGTATTAGTGTGGAAAAAACACTTTTTGCACTTGTGATAGTGTTGAACAACCACTTTTCGCACTTGTGTTAGTGTTGAAAAACCACTTTTCGCACTTGTGTTGGTGCAGGAAACCACTTTTGCACTTGTATTAGTGTGGAAAACCACTTTTCGAACTTGTGTTAGTGTTGAAAAACCACTTTTCGCACTTGTGTTAGTGTTGAAAAACCACTTTTCGCACTTGTGTTAGTGTTGAAAAACCACTTTTCGCACTTGTGTTGGTGCAGGAAACCACTTTTGCACTTGTATTAGTGTGGAGAAAACACTTTTCGCACTTGTGTTAGTGTTGAAAAACCACCTTTCGCACTTGTGTTAGTGTTGAAAAACCACTTTTCGCACTTGTGTTAGTGTTGAAAAACCACTTTTCGCACTTGTGTTGGTGCCGGAAACCACTTTTGCACTTATATTAATGTGGAAAAACCACTTTTCGCACTTGTGTTAGTGTTGAAAAACCACTTTTCGCACTTGTGTTAGTGTTGAAAAGCCACTTTTTGCACTTGTGTTGGTGCAGGAAACCACTTTTGCACTTGTATTAGTGTGGAAAAAACACTTTTTGCACTTGTGATAGTGTTGAAAAACCACTTTTCGCACTTGTGTTAGTGTTGAAAAACCACTTTTCGCACTTGTGTTGGTGCAGGAACCCACTTTTGCACTTGTATTAGTGTGGAAAAACCACTTTTCGCACTTGTGTTAGTGTTGAAAAAACACTTTTCGCACTTGTGTTAGTGTTGAAAAACCACTTTTCGCACTTGTGTTGGTGCAGGAAACCACTTTTGCACTTGTATTAGTGTGGAAAAACCACTTTTCGCACCTGTGTTAGTGTTGAAAAACCACTTTTCGCACTTGTGTTAGTGTTGAAAAACCACTTTTCGCACTTGTGTTAGTGTTGAAAAACCATTTTTCGCACTTGTGTTGGTGCAGGAAACCACTTTTGCACTTGTATTAGTGTGGAAAAACCACTTTTCGCACTTGTGTTAGTGTTGAAAAACCACTTTTCGCACTTGTGTTGGTGCAGGAAACCACTTTTGCACTTGTATTAGTGTGGAAAAAACACTTTTTGCACTTGTGATAGTGTTGAAAAACCACTTTTCGCACTTGTGTTAGTGTTGAAAAACCACTTTTCGCACTTGTGTTGGTGCAGGAAACCACTTTTGCACTTGTATTAGTGTGGAAAAACCACTTTTCGCACTGGTGTTAGTGTTGAAAAACCACTTTTCACACTTGTGTTAGTGTTGAAAAACCACTTTTCGCACTTGTGTTAGTGTTGAAAAACCACTTTTCGCACTTGTGTTAGTGTTGAAAAACCACTTTTCGCACTTGTGTTTGTGCAGGAAACCACTTTTGCACTTGTATTAGTGTGGAAAAAACACTTTTCGCACTTGTGTTAGTGTTGAAAAACCACTTTTCGCACTTGTGTTAATGTTTAAAAACCACTTTTCGCACTTGTGTTAGTGTTGAAAAACCACTTTTCGCACTTGTGTTGGTGCAGGAAACCACTTTTGCACTTGTATTAGTGTGGAAAAATCACTTTTTGCACTTATGATAGTGTTGAAAAATCACTTTTCGCACTTGTGTTAGTGTTGAAAAACCACTTTTCGCACTTGTGTTTGTGCAGGAAACCACTTTTGCACTTGTATTAGTGTGGAAAAAACACTTTTTGCACTTGTGATAGTGTTGAAAAACCACCTTTCGCACTTGTGTTAGTGTTGAAAAACCACTTTTCGCACTTGTGTTAGTGTTGAAAAACCACTTTTCGCACTTGTGTTGGTGCCGGAAACCACTTTTGCACTTATATTAATGTGGAAAAACCACTTTTCGCACTTGTGTTAGTGTTGAAAAACCACTTTTCGCACTTGTGTTAGTGTTGAAAAACCTCTTTTTGCACTTGTGTTGGTGCAGGAAACCACTTTTGCACTTGTATTAGTGTGGAAAAAACACTTTTTGCACTTGTGATAGTGTTGAAAAACCACTTTTCGCACTTGTGTTAGTGTTGAAAAACCACTTTTCGCACTTGTGTTGGTGCAGGAAACCACTTTTTCACTTTTATTAGTGTGGAAAAAACACTTTTTGCACTTGTGATATTGTTGAAAAACCACTTTTTGCACTTGTGTTAGTGTTGAAAAACCACTTTTCGCACTTGTGTTGGTGCAGGAAACCACTTTTGCACTTGTATTAGTGTTGAAAAACCACTTTGCACTTGTGTTAGTGTTGAAAAACCACTTTTCGCACTTGTGTTAGTGTTGAAAAACCACTTTTCGCACTTGTGTTGGTGCAGGAAACCACTTTTGCACTTGTATTAGTGTGGAAAAAACACTTTTTGCACTTGTGATAGTGTTGAAAAACCACTTTTCGCACTTGTGTTAGTGTTGAAAAACCACTTTTCACAATTGTGTTAGTGTTGAAAAACCACTTTTCGCACTTGTGTTAGTGTTGAAAAACCATTTGTCGCACTTGTGTTGGTGCAGGAAACCACTTTTGCACTTGTATTAGTGTGGAAAAACCACTTTTCGCACTTGTGTTAGTGTTGAAAAACCACTTTTCGCACTTGTGTTAGTGTTGAAAAACCACTTTTCGCACTTGTGTTGGTGTTGAAAAACCACTTTTCGCACTTGTGTTAGCGTTGAAAAACCACTTTTCGCACTTGTGTTAGTGTTGAAAAACCACTTTTCGCACTTGTGTTGGTGCAGGAAACCACTTTTGCACTTGTATTAGTGTGGAAAAACCACTTTTTGCACTTGTGTTAGTGTTGAAAAACCACTTTTCGCACTTGTGTTAGTGTTGAAAAACCACTTTTCGCACTTGTGTTGGTGCAGGCAACCACTTTTGCACTTGTATTAGTGTGGAAAAAACACTTTTCGCACTTGTGTTAGTGTTGAAAAACCACCTTTCGCACTTGTGTTAGTGTTGAAAAACCACTTTTCGCACTTGTGTTAGTGTTGAAAAACCACTTTTCGCACTTGTGTTGGTGCCGGAAACCACTTTTGCACTTATATTAATGTGGAAAAACCACTTTTCGCACTTGTGTTAGTGTTGAAAAACCACTTTTCGCACTTGTGTTAGTGTTGAAAAGCCACTTTTTGCACTTGTGTTGGTGCAGGAAACCACTTTTGCACTTGTATTAGTGTGGAAAAAACACTTTTTGCACTTGTGATAGTGTTGAAAAACCACTTTTCGCACTTGTGTTAGTGTTGAAAAACCACTTTTCGCACTTGTGTTGGTGCAGGAACCCACTTTTGCACTTGTATTAGTGTGGAAAAACCACTTTTCGCACTTGTGTTAGTGTTGAAAAAACACTTTTCGCACTTGTGTTAGTGTTGAAAAACCACTTTTCGCACTTGTGTTGGTGCAGGAAACCACTTTTGCACTTGTATTAGTGTGGAAAAACCACTTTTCGCACCTGTGTTAGTGTTGAAAAACCACTTTTCGCACTTGTGTTAGTGTTGAAAAACCACTTT
This sequence comes from Myxine glutinosa, assembly GCF_964187855.1. NCBI lineage: Eukaryota > Metazoa > Chordata > Myxini > Myxiniformes > Myxinidae > Myxine > Myxine glutinosa. The sequence goes on from NW_027616402.1 coordinate 97,342, forward strand.
TCGCACTTGTGTTAGTGTTGAAAAACCATTTTTCGCACTTGTGTTGGTGCAGGAAACCACTTTTGCACTTGTATTAGTGTGGAAAAACCACTTTTCGCACTTGTGTTAGTGTTGAAAAACCACTTTTCGCACTTGTGTTAGTGTTGAAAAACCACTTTTCGCACTTGTGTTGGTGCAGGAAACCACTTTTGCACTTGTATTAGTGTGGAAAAAACACTTTTTGCACTTGTGATAGTGTTGAAAAACCACTTTTCGCACTTGTGTTAGTGTTGAAAAACCACTTTTCGCACTTGTGTTGGTGCAGGAAACCACTTTTGCACTTGTATTAGTGTGGAAAAACCACTTTTCGCACTGGTGTTAGTGTTGAAAAACCACTTTTCGCACATGTTGGTGCAGGAAACCACTTTTGCACTTGTATTAGTGTGGAAAAAACACTTTTCGCACTTGTGATAGTGTTGAAAAACCACTTTTCGCGCTTGTGTTATTGTGGAAAAACCACTTTTCGCACATGTGTTGGTGCAGGAAACCACTTTTGCACTTGTATTATTGTGGAAAAAACACTTTTCGCACTTGTGATATTGTTGAAAAACCACTTTTCGCACTTGTGTTAGTGTTGAAAAACCACTTTTCGCACTTGTGTTGGTGCAGGAAACCACTTTTGCACTTGTATTAGTGTGGAAAATACACTTTTTGCACTTGTGATAGTGTTGAAAAACCACTTTTCTCACTTGTGCTAGTGTTGAAAAACCACTTTTCGCACTTGTGTTGGTGCAGGAAACCACTTTTGCACTTGTATTAGTGTGGAAAAACTACTTTTCGCACTTGTGTTAGTGTTGAAAAACCACTTTTCGCACTTGTGTTAGTGTTGAAAAACCACTTTTCGCACTTGTGTTAGTGTTGAAAAACCACTTTTCGCACTTGTGTTGGTGCAGGAAACCACTTTTGCACTTGTATTAGTGTGGAATAAACACTTTTTGCACTTGTGATAGTGTTGAAAAACCACTTTTCCTACTTGTGTTAGTGTTGAAAAACCATTTTTCGCACTTGTGTTGGTGCAGGAAACCACTTTTGCACTTGTATTAGTGTGGAAAAACCACTTTTCACACTTGTGTTAGTGTTGAAAAACCACTTTTCGCACTTGTGTTAGTGTTGAAAAACCACTTTTCGCACTTGTGTTGGTGCAGGCAACCACTTTTGCACTTGTATTAGTGTGGAAAAAACACTTTTTGCACTTGTGATAGTGTTGAAAAACCACTTTTCGCACTCGTGTTAGTGTTGAAAAACCACTTTTCGCACTTGTGTTGGTGCAGGAAACCACTTTTGCACTTGTATTAGTGTGGGAAAAACCACTTTTCGCACTTCTGTTAGTGTTGAAAAACCACTTTTCGCAATTGTGTTAGTGTTGAAAAACCACTTTTCGCACTTGTGTTGGTGCAGGAAACCACTTTTGCACTTGTATTAGTGTGGAAAAAACACTTTTTGCACTTGTGATAGTGTTGAAAAACCACTTTTCTCACTTGTGCTAGTGTTGAAAAACCACTTTTCGCACTTGTGTTGGTGCAGGAAACCACTTTTGCACTTGTATTAGTGTTGAAAAACCACTTTTCGCACTTGTGTTAGTGTTGAAAAACCACTTTTCGCACTTGTGTTTGTGCAGGAAACCACTTTTGCACTTGTATTAGTGTGGAAAAAACACTTTTCGCACTTGTGTTAGTGTTGAAAAACCACTTTTCGCACTTGTGTTAATGTTGAAAAACCACTTTTCGCACTTGTGTTAGTGTTGAAAAACCACTTTTCGCACTTGTGTTGGTGCAGGAAACCACTTTTGCACCTGTATTAGTGTGGAAAAACCACTTTTCGCACTTGTGTTAGTGTTGAAAAACCACTTTTCGCACTTGTGTTAGTGTTGAAAAACCAATTTTCGCACTTGTGTTGGTGCAGGAAACCACTTTTGCACTTATATTAGTGTGGAAAAAACACTTTTTGCACTTGTGATATTGTTGAAAAACCACTTTTCGCACTTGTGTTAGTGTTGAAAAACCACTTTTCGCACTTGTGTTGGTGCAGGAAACCACTTTTGCACTTGTATTAGTGTGGAAAAACCACTTTTCGCACTTGTGTTAGTGTTGAAAAACCACTTTTCGCACTTGTGATAGTGTTGAAAAACCACTTTTCGCACTTGTGTTAGTGTGAAAACCACTTTTCGCACTTGTGTTGGTGCAGGAAACCACTTTTGCACTTGTATTCGTGTGGAAAAACCACTTTTCGCACTTGTGTTAGTGTTGAAAAACCACTTTTCGCACTTGTGATAGTGTTGAAAAACCACTTTTCGCACTTGTGTTAGTGTGAAAACCACTTTTCGCACTTGTGTTGGTGCAGGAAACCACCTTTGCACTTGTATTAGTGTGGAAAACCACTTTTCGCACTTGTGTCAGTGTTGAAAAACCACTTTTTGCACTTGTGTTAGTGTTGAAAAACCACTTTTCGCACATGTGTTGGTGCAGGAAACCACTTTTGCACTTGTATTAGTGTGGAAAAAACACTTTTTGCACTTGTGATAGTGTTGAAAAACCACTTTTCGCGCTTGTGTTAGTGTTGAAAAACCACTTTTCGCACTTGTGTTGGTGCAGGAAACCACTTTTGCACTTGTATTAGTGTGGAAAAAACACTTTTTGCACTTGTGATAGTGTTGAAAAACCACTTTTCGCACTTGTGTTATTGTTGAAAAACCACTTTTCGCACATGTGTTGGTGCAGGAAACCACTTTTGCACTTGTATTAGTGTGGAAAAAACACTTTTCGCACTTGTGATAGTGTTGAAAAACCACTTTTCGCGCTTGTGTTAGTGTTGAAAAACCACTTTTCGCACTTGTGTTGGTGCAGGAAACCACTTTTGCACTTGTATTAGTGTGGAAAAACCACTTTTCGCACTTGCGTTAGTGTTGAAAAACCACTTTTCGCACTTGTGTTAGTGTTGAAAAACCACTTTTCGCACTTGTGTTGGTGCAGGAAACCACTTTTGCACTTGTATTAGTGTGGAAAAAACACTTTTTGCACTTGTGATATTGTTGAAAAACCACTTTTCGCACTTGTGTTAGTGTTGAAAAACCACTTTTCGCACTTGTGTTGGTGCAGGAAACCACTTTTGCACTTGTATTGGTGTGGAAAATACACTTTTTGCACTTGTGATAGTGTTGAAAAATCACTTTTCGCACTTGTGTTAGTGTTGAAAAACCACTTTTCGCACTTGTGTTGGTGCAGGAAACCACTTTTGCACCTGTATTAGTGTGGAAAAACCACTTTTTGCACTTGTGATAGTGTTGAAAAACCACTTTTCTCACTTGTGTTAGTGTTGAAAAACCACTTTTCGCACTTGTGTTGGTGCAGGAAACCACTTTTGCACTTGTATTAGTGTGGAAAAACCACTTTTCGCACTTGTGTTAGTGTTGAAAAACCACTTTTAGCACTTGTGTTAGTGTTGAAAAACCACTTTTCGCACTTGTGTTGGTGCAGGAAACCACTTTTGCACTTGTATTAGTGTGGAATAAACACTTTTTGCACTTGTGATAGTGTTGAAAAACCACTTTTCCTACTTGTGTTAGTGTTGAAAAACCACTTTTCGCACTTGTGTTGGTGCAGGAAACCACTTTTGCACTTGTATTCGTGTGGAAAAACCACTTTTCGCACTTGTGTTAGTGTTGAAAAACCACTTTTCGCACTTGTGTTGGTGCAGGAAACCACTTTTGCACTTGTATTAGTGTGGAAAAACCACTTTTCACACTTGTGTTAGTGTTGAAAAACCACTTTTCGCACTTGTGTTAGTGTTGAAAAACCACTTTTCGCACTTGTGTTGGTGCAGGAAACCACTTTTGCACTTGTATTAGTGTGGAAAAAACACTTTTTGCACTTGTGATAGTGTTGAAAAACCACTTTTCGCACTCGTGTTAGTGTTGAAAAACCCCTTTTCGCACTTGTGTTGGTGCAGGAAACCACTTTTGCACTTGTATTAGTGTGGAAAAAACCACTTTTCGCACTTCTGTTAGTGTTGAAAAACCACTTTTCGCAATTGTGTTTGTGTTGAAAAACCACTTTTCGCACTTGTGTTGGTGCAGGAAACCACTTTTGCACTTGTATTAGTGTGGAAACAACACTTTTTGCACTTGTGATAGTGTTGAAAAACCACTTTTCTCACTTGTGTTAGTGTTGAAAAACCACTTTTCGCACTTGTGTTGGTGCAGGAAACCACTTTTGCACTTGTATTAGTGTGGAAAAAACACTTTTTGCACCTGCGATAGTGTTGAAAAACCACTTTTCGCACTTGCGTTAGTGTTGAAAAACCATTTTTCGCACTTGTGTTGGTGCAGGAAACCACTTTTGCACTTGTATTAGTGTGGAAAAACCACTTTTCGCACTTGTGTTTGTGTTGAAAAACCACTTTTCGCACTTGTGTTAGTGTTGAAAAACCACTTTTCGCACTTGTGTTGGTGCAGGAAACCACTTTTGCACTTGTATTAGTGTGGAAAAAACACTTTTTGCACTTGTGATAGTGTTGAACAACCACTTTTCGCACTTGTGTTAGTGTTGAAAAACCACTTTTCGCACTTGTGTTGGTGCAGGAAACCACTTTTGCACTTGTATTAGTGTGGAAAACCACTTTTCGAACTTGTGTTAGTGTTGAAAAACCACTTTTCGCACTTGTGTTAGTGTTGAAAAACCACTTTTCGCACTTGTGTTAGTGTTGAAAAACCACTTTTCGCACTTGTGTTGGTGCAGGAAACCACTTTTGCACTTGTATTAGTGTGGAAAAAACACTTTTCGCACTTGTGTTAGTGTTGAAAAACCACCTTTCGCACTTGTGTTAGTGTTGAAAAACCACTTTTCGCACTTGTGTTAGTGTTGAAAAACCACTTTTCGCACTTGTGTTGGTGCCGGAAACCACTTTTGCACTTATATTAATGTGGAAAAACCACTTTTCGCACTTGTGTTAGTGTTGAAAAACCACTTTTCGCACTTGTGTTAGTGTTGAAAAGCCACTTTTTGCACTTGTGTTGGTGCAGGAAACCACTTTTGCACTTGTATTAGTGTGGAAAAAACACTTTTTGCACTTGTGATAGTGTTGAAAAACCACTTTTCGCACTTGTGTTAGTGTTGAAAAACCACTTTTCGCACTTGTGTTGGTGCAGGAACCCACTTTTGCACTTGTATTAGTGTGGAAAAACCACTTTTCGCACTTGTGTTAGTGTTGAAAAAACACTTTTCGCACTTGTGTTAGTGTTGAAAAACCACTTTTCGCACTTGTGTTGGTGCAGGAAACCACTTTTGCACTTGTATTAGTGTGGAAAAACCACTTTTCGCACCTGTGTTAGTGTTGAAAAACCACTTTTCGCACTTGTGTTAGTGTTGAAAAACCACTTTTCGCACTTGTGTTAGTGTTGAAAAACCATTTTTCGCACTTGTGTTGGTGCAGGAAACCACTTTTGCACTTGTATTAGTGTGGAAAAACCACTTTTCGCACTTGTGTTAGTGTTGAAAAACCACTTTTCGCACTTGTGTTAGTGTTGAAAAACCACTTTTCGCACTTGTGTTGGTGCAGGAAACCACTTTTGCACTTGTATTAGTGTGGAAAAAACACTTTTTGCACTTGTGATAGTGTTGAAAAACCACTTTTCGCACTTGTGTTAGTGTTGAAAAACCACTTTTCGCACTTGTGTTGGTGCAGGAAACCACTTTTGCACTTGTATTAGTGTGGAAAAACCACTTTTCACACTTGTGTTAGTGTTGAAAAACCACTTTTCGCACTTGTGTTAGTGTTGAAAAACCACTTTTCGCACTTGTGTTGGTGCAGGAAACCACTTTTGCACTTGTATTAGTGTGGAAAAAACACTTTTTGCACTTGTGATAGTGTTGAAAAACCACTTTTCGCACTCGTGTTAGTGTTGAAAAACCACTTTTCGCACTTGTGTTGGTGCAGGAAACCACTTTTGCACTTGTATTAGTGTGGAAAAAACCACTTTTCGCACTTCTGTTAGTGTTGAAAAACCACTTTTCGCAATTGTGTTTGTGTTGAAAAACCACTTTTCGCACTTGTGTTGGTGCAGGAAACCACTTTTGCACTTGTATTAGTGTGGAAACAACACTTTTTGCACTTGTGATAGTGTTGAAAAACCACTTTTCTCACTTGTGTTAGTGTTGAAAAACCACTTTTCGCACTTGTGTTGGTGCAGGAAACCACTTTTGCACTTGTATTAGTTTGGAAAAAACACTTTTTGCACCTGCGATAGTGCTGAAAAACCACTTTTCGCACTTGCGTTAGTGTTGAAAAACCATTTTTCGCACTTGTGTTGGTGCAGGAAACCACTTTTGCACTTGTATTAGTGTGGAAAAACCACTTTTCGCACTTGTGTTTGTGTTGAAAAACCACTTTTCGCACTTGTGTTAGTGTTGAAAAACCACTTTTCGCACTTGTGTTGGTGCAGGAAACCACTTTTGCACTTGTATTAGTGTGGAAAAAACACTTTTTGCACTTGTGATAGTGTTGAACAACCACTTTTCGCACTTGTGTTAGTGTTGAAAAACCACTTTTCGCACTTGTGTTGGTGCAGGAAACCACTTTTGCACTTGTATTAGTGTGGAAAACCACTTTTCGAACTTGTGTTAGTGTTGAAAAACCACTTTTCGCACTTGTGTTAGTGTTGAAAAACCACTTTTCGCACTTGTGTTAGTGTTGAAAAACCACTTTTCGCACTTGTGTTGGTGCAGGAAACCACTTTTGCACTTGTATTAGTGTGGAAAAAACACTTTTCGCACTTGTGTTAGTGTTGAAAAACCACCTTTCGCACTTGTGTTAGTGTTGAAAAACCACTTTTCGCACTTGTGTTAGTGTTGAAAAACCACTTTTCGCACTTGTGTTGGTGCCGGAAACCACTTTTGCACTTGTATTAGTGTGGAAAAACCACTTTTCACACTTGTGTTAGTGTTGAAAAACCACTTTTCGCACTTGTGTTAGTGTTGAAAAACCACTTTTCGCACTTGTGTTGGTGCAGGAAACCACTTTTGCACTTGTATTAGTGTGGAAAAAACACTTTTTGCACTTGTGATAGTGTTGAAAAACCACTTTTCGCACTCGTGTTAGTGTTGAAAAACCACTTTTCGCACTTGTGTTGGTGCAGGAAACCACTTTTGCACTTGTATTAGTGTGGAAAAAACCACTTTTCGCACTTCTGTTAGTGTTGAAAAACCACTTTTCGCAATTGTGTTTGTGTTGAAAAACCACTTTTCGCACTTGTGTTGGTGCAGGAAACCACTTTTGCACTTGTATTAGTGTGGAAAAAACACTTTTTGCACCTGCGATAGTGTTGAAAAACCACTTTTCGCACTTGCGTTAGTGTTGAAAAACCATTTTTCGCACTTGTGTTGGTGCAGGAAACCACTTTTGCACTTGTATTAGTGTGGAAAAACCACTTTTCGCACTTGTGTTTGTGTTGAAAAACCACTTTTCGCACTTGTGTTAGTGTTGAAAAACCACTTTTCGCACTTGTGTTAGTGTTGAAAAACCACTTTTAGCACTTGTGTTAGTGTTGAAAAACCACTTTTCGCACTTGTGTTGGTGCAGGAAACCACTTTTGCACTTGTATTAGTGTGGAATAAACACTTTTTGCACTTGTGATAGTGTTGAAAAACCACTTTTCCTACTTGTGTTAGTGTTGAAAAACCACTTTTCGCACTTGTGTTGGTGCAGGAAACCACTTTTGCACTTGTATTCGTGTGGAAAAACCACTTTTCGCACTTGTGTTAGTGTTGAAAAACCACTTTTCGCACTTGTGTTGGTGCAGGAAACCACTTTTGCACTTGTATTAGTGTGGAAAAACCACTTTTCACACTTGTGTTAGTGTTGAAAAACCACTTTTCGCACTTGTGTTAGTGTTGAAAAACCACTTTTCGCACTTGTGTTGGTGCAGGAAACCACTTTTGCACTTGTATTAGTGTGGAAAAAACACTTTTTGCACTTGTGATAGTGTTGAAAAACCACTTTTCGCACTCGTGTTAGTGTTGAAAAACCCCTTTTCGCACTTGTGTTGGTGCAGGAAACCACTTTTGCACTTGTATTAGTGTGGAAAAAACCACTTTTCGCACTTCTGTTAGTGTTGAAAAACCACTTTTCGCAATTGTGTTTGTGTTGAAAAACCACTTTTCGCACTTGTGTTGGTGCAGGAAACCACTTTTGCACTTGTATTAGTGTGGAAACAACACTTTTTGCACTTGTGATAGTGTTGAAAAACCACTTTTCTCACTTGTGTTAGTGTTGAAAAACCACTTTTCGCACTTGTGTTGGTGCAGGAAACCACTTTTGCACTTGTATTAGTGTGGAAAAAACACTTTTTGCACCTGCGATAGTGTTGAAAAACCACTTTTCGCACTTGCGTTAGTGTTGAAAAACCATTTTTCGCACTTGTGTTGGTGCAGGAAACCACTTTTGCACTTGTATTAGTGTGGAAAAACCACTTTTCGCACTTGTGTTTGTGTTGAAAAACCACTTTTCGCACTTGTGTTAGTGTTGAAAAACCACTTTTCGCACTTGTGTTGGTGCAGGAAACCACTTTTGCACTTGTATTAGTGTGGAAAAAACACTTTTTGCACTTGTGATAGTGTTGAACAACCACTTTTCGCACTTGTGTTAGTGTTGAAAAACCACTTTTCGCACTTGTGTTGGTGCAGGAAACCACTTTTGCACTTGTATTAGTGTGGAAAACCACTTTTCGAACTTGTGTTAGTGTTGAAAAACCACTTTTCGCACTTGTGTTAGTGTTGAAAAACCACTTTTCGCACTTGTGTTAGTGTTGAAAAACCACTTTTCGCACTTGTGTTGGTGCAGGAAACCACTTTTGCACTTGTATTAGTGTGGAAAAAACACTTTTCGCACTTGTGTTAGTGTTGAAAAACCACCTTTCGCACTTGTGTTAGTGTTGAAAAACCACTTTTCGCACTTGTGTTAGTGTTGAAAAACCACTTTTCGCACTTGTGTTGGTGCCGGAAACCACTTTTGCACTTATATTAATGTGGAAAAACCACTTTTCGCACTTGTGTTAGTGTTGAAAAACCACTTTTCGCACTTGTGTTAGTGTTGAAAAGCCACTTTTTGCACTTGTGTTGGTGCAGGAAACCACTTTTGCACTTGTATTAGTGTGGAAAAAACACTTTTTGCACTTGTGATAGTGTTGAAAAACCACTTTTCGCACTTGTGTTAGTGTTGAAAAACCACTTTTCGCACTTGTGTTGGTGCAGGAACCCACTTTTGCACTTGTATTAGTGTGGAAAAACCACTTTTCGCACTTGTGTTAGTGTTGAAAAAACACTTTTCGCACTTGTGTTAGTGTTGAAAAACCACTTTTCGCACTTGTGTTGGTGCAGGAAACCACTTTTGCACTTGTATTAGTGTGGAAAAACCACTTTTCGCACCTGTGTTAGTGTTGAAAAACCACTTTTCGCACTTGTGTTAGTGTTGAAAAACCACTTTTCGCACTTGTGTTAGTGTTGAAAAACCATTTTTCGCACTTGTGTTGGTGCAGGAAACCACTTTTGCACTTGTATTAGTGTGGAAAAACCACTTTTCGCACTTGTGTTAGTGTTGAAAAACCACTTTTCGCACTTGTGTTAGTGTTGAAAAACCACTTTTCGCACTTGTGTTGGTGCAGGAAACCACTTTTGCACTTGTATTAGTGTGGAAAAAACACTTTTTGCACTTGTGATAGTGTTGAAAAACCACTTTTCGCACTTGTGTTAGTGTTGAAAAACCACTTTTCGCACTTGTGTTGGTGCAGGAAACCACTTTTGCACTTGTATTAGTGTGGAAAAACCACTTTTCACACTTGTGTTAGTGTTGAAAAACCACTTTTCGCACTTGTGTTAGTGTTGAAAAACCACTTTTCGCACTTGTGTTGGTGCAGGAAACCACTTTTGCACTTGTATTAGTGTGGAAAAAACACTTTTTGCACTTGTGATAGTGTTGAAAAACCACTTTTCGCACTCGTGTTAGTGTTGAAAAACCACTTTTCGCACTTGTGTTGGTGCAGGAAACCACTTTTGCACTTGTATTAGTGTGGAAAAAACCACTTTTCGCACTTCTGTTAGTGTTGAAAAACCACTTTTCGCAATTGTGTTTGTGTTGAAAAACCACTTTTCGCACTTGTGTTGGTGCAGGAAACCACTTTTGCACTTGTATTAGTGTGGAAACAACACTTTTTGCACTTGTGATAGTGTTGAAAAACCACTTTTCTCACTTGTGTTAGTGTTGAAAAACCACTTTTCGCACTTGTGTTGGTGCAGGAAACCACTTTTGCACTTGTATTAGTGTGGAAAAAACACTTTTTGCACCTGCGATAGTGCTGAAAAACCACTTTTCGCACTTGCGTTAGTGTTGAAAAACCATTTTTCGCACTTGTGTTGGTGCAGGAAACCACTTTTGCACTTGTATTAGTGTGGAAAAACCACTTTTCGCACTTGTGTTTGTGTTGAAAAACCACTTTTCGCACTTGTGTTAGTGTTGAAAAACCACTTTTCGCACTTGTGTTGGTGCAGGAAACCACTTTTGCACTTGTATTAGTGTGGAAAAAACACTTTTTGCACTTGTGATAGTGTTGAACAACCACTTTTCGCACTTGTGTTAGTGTTGAAAAACCACTTTTCGCACTTGTGTTGGTGCAGGAAACCACTTTTGCACTTGTATTAGTGTGGAAAACCACTTTTCGAACTTGTGTTAGTGTTGAAAAACCACTTTTCGCACTTGTGTTAGTGTTGAAAAACCACTTTTCGCACTTGTGTTAGTGTTGAAAAACCACTTTTCGCACTTGTGTTGGTGCAGGAAACCACTTTTGCACTTGTATTAGTGTGGAAAAAACACTTTTCGCACTTGTGTTAGTGTTGAAAAACCACCTTTCGCACTTGTGTTAGTGTTGAAAAACCACTTTTCGCACTTGTGTTAGTGTTGAAAAACCACTTTTCGCACTTGTGTTGGTGCCGGAAACCACTTTTGCACTTGTATTAGTGTGGAAAAACCACTATTCACACTTGTGTTAGTGTTGAAAAACCACTTTTCGCACTTGTGTTAGTGTTGAAAAACCACTTTTCGCACTTGTGTTAGTGTTGAAAAACCACTTTTCGCACTTGTGTTAGTGTTGAAAAACCACTTTTCGCAATTGTGTTTGTGTTGAAAAACCACTTTTCGCACTTGTGTTGGTGCAGGAAACCACTTTTGCACTTGTATTAGTGTGGAAACAACACTTTTTGCACTTGTGATAGTGTTGAAAAACCACTTTTCTCACTTGTGTTAGTGTTGAAAAACCACTTTTCGCACTTGTGTTGGTGCAGGAAACCACTTTTGCACTTGTATTAGTTTGGAAAAAACACTTTTTGCACCTGCGATAGTGCTGAAAAACCACTTTTCGCACTTGCGTTAGTGTTGAAAAACCATTTTTCGCACTTGTGTTGGTGCAGGAAACCACTTTTGCACTTGTATTAGTGTGGAAAAACCACTTTTCGCACTTGTGTTTGTGTTGAAAAACCACTTTTCGCACTTGTGTTAGTGTTGAAAAACCACTTTTCGCACTTGTGTTGGTGCAGGAAACCACTTTTGCACTTGTATTAGTGTGGAAAAAACACTTTTTGCACTTGTGATAGTGTTGAACAACCACTTTTCGCACTTGTGTTAGTGTTGAAAAACCACTTTTCGCACTTGTGTTGGTGCAGGAAACCACTTTTGCACTTGTATTAGTGTGGAAAACCACTTTTCGAACTTGTGTTAGTGTTGAAAAACCACTTTTCGCACTTGTGTTAGTGTTGAAAAACCACTTTTCGCACTTGTGTTAGTGTTGAAAAACCACTTTTCGCACTTGTGTTGGTGCAGGAAACCACTTTTGCACTTGTATTAGTGTGGAAAAAACACTTTTCGCACTTGTGTTAGTGTTGAAAAACCACCTTTCGCACTTGTGTTAGTGTTGAAAAACCACTTTTCGCACTTGTGTTAGTGTTGAAAAACCACTTTTCGCACTTGTGTTGGTGCCGGAAACCACTTTTGCACTTGTATTAGTGTGGAAAAACCACTTTTCACACTTGTGTTAGTGTTGAAAAACCACTTTTCGCACTTGTGTTAGTGTTGAAAAACCACTTTTCGCACTTGTGTTGGTGCAGGAAACCACTTTTGCACTTGTATTAGTGTGGAAAAAACACTTTTTGCACTTGTGATAGTGTTGAAAAACCACTTTTCGCACTCGTGTTAGTGTTGAAAAACCACTTTTCGCACTTGTGTTGGTGCAGGAAACCACTTTTGCACTTGTATTAGTGTGGAAAAAACCACTTTTCGCACTTCTGTTAGTGTTGAAAAACCACTTTTCGCAATTGTGTTTGTGTTGAAAAACCACTTTTCGCACTTGTGTTGGTGCAGGAAACCACTTTTGCACTTGTATTAGTGTGGAAAAAACACTTTTTGCACCTGCGATAGTGTTGAAAAACCACTTTTCGCACTTGCGTTAGTGTTGAAAAACCATTTTTCGCACTTGTGTTGGTGCAGGAAACCACTTTTGCACTTGTATTAGTGTGGAAAAACCACTTTTCGCACTTGTGTTAGTGTTGAAAAACCACTTTTCGCACTTGTGTTAGTGTTGAAAAACCACTTTTCGCACTTGTGTTGGTGCAGGAAACCACTTTTGCACTTGTATTAGTGTGGAAAAAACACTTTTCGCACTTGTGTTAGTGTTGAAAAACCACCTTTCGCACTTGTGTTAGTGTTGAAAAACCACTTTTCGCACTTGTGTTAGTGTTGAAAAACCACTTTTCGCACTTGTGTTGGTGCCGGAAACCACTTTTGCACTTATATTAATGTGGAAAAACCACTTTTCGCACTTGTGTTAGTGTTGAAAAACCACTTTTCGCACTTGTGTTAGTGTTGAAAAGCCACTTTTTGCACTTGTGTTGGTGCAGGAAACCACTTTTGCACTTGTATTAGTGTGGAAAAAACACTTTTTGCACTTGTGATAGTGTTGAAAAACCACTTTTCGCACTTGTGTTAGTGTTGAAAAACCACTTTTCGCACTTGTGTTGGTGCAGGAACCCACTTTTGCACTTGTATTAGTGTGGAAAAACCACTTTTCGCACTTGTGTTAGTGTTGAAAAAACACTTTTCGCACTTGTGTTAGTGTTGAAAAACCACTTTTCGCACTTGTGTTGGTGCAGGAAACCACTTTTGCACTTGTATTAGTGTGGAAAAACCACTTTTCGCACCTGTGTTAGTGTTGAAAAACCACTTTTCGCACTTGTGTTAGTGTTGAAAAACCACTTTTCGCACTTGTGTTAGTGTTGAAAAACCATTTTTCGCACTTATGTTGGTGCAGGAAACCACTTTTGCACTTGTATTAGTGTGGAAAAACCACTTTTCGCACTTGTGTTAGTGTTGAAAAACCACTTTTCGCACTTGTGTTAGTGTTGAAAAACCACTTTTCGCACTTGTGTTGGTGCAGGAAACCACTTTTGCACTTGTATTAGTGTGGAAAAAACACTTTTTGCACTTGTGATAGTGTTGAAAAACCACTTTTCGCACTTGTGTTAGTGTTGAAAAACCACTTTTCGCACTTGTGTTGGTGCAGGAAACCACTTTTGCACTTGTATTAGTGTGGAAAAACCACTTTTCACACTTGTGTTAGTGTTGAAAAACCACTTTTCGCACTTGTGTTAGTGTTGAAAAACCACTTTTCGCACTTGTGTTGGTGCAGGAAACCACTTTTGCACTTGTATTAGTGTGGAAAAAACACTTTTTGCACTTGTGATAGTGTTGAAAAACCACTTTTCGCACTCGTGTTAGTGTTGAAAAACCACTTTTCGCACTTGTGTTGGTGCAGGAAACCACTTTTGCACTTGTATTAGTGTGGAAAAAACCACTTTTCGCACTTCTGTTAGTGTTGAAAAACCACTTTTCGCAATTGTGTTTGTGTTGAAAAACCACTTTTCGCACTTGTGTTGGTGCAGGAAACCACTTTTGCACTTGTATTAGTGTGGAAACAACACTTTTTGCACTTGTGATAGTGTTGAAAAACCACTTTTCTCACTTGTGTTAGTGTTGAAAAACCACTTTTCGCACTTGTGTTGGTGCAGGAAACCACTTTTGCACTTGTATTAGTGTGGAAAAAACACTTTTTGCACCTGCGATAGTGCTGAAAAACCACTTTTCGCACTTGCGTTAGTGTTGAAAAACCATTTTTCGCACTTGTGTTGGTGCAGGAAACCACTTTTGCACTTGTATTAGTGTGGAAAAACCACTTTTCGCACTTGTGTTTGTGTTGAAAAACCACTTTTCGCACTTGTGTTAGTGTTGAAAAACCACTTTTCGCACTTGTGTTGGTGCAGGAAACCACTTTTGCACTTGTATTAGTGTGGAAAAAACACTTTTTGCACTTGTGATAGTGTTGAACAACCACTTTTCGCACTTGTGTTAGTGTTGAAAAACCACTTTTCGCACTTGTGTTGGTGCAGGAAACCACTTTTGCACTTGTATTAGTGTGGAAAACCACTTTTCGAACTTGTGTTAGTGTTGAAAAACCACTTTTCGCACTTGTGTTAGTGTTGAAAAACCACTTTTCGCACTTGTGTTAGTGTTGAAAAACCACTTTTCGCACTTGTGTTGGTGCAGGAAACCACTTTTGCACTTGTATTAGTGTGGAAAAAACACTTTTCGCACTTGTGTTAGTGTTGAAAAACCACCTTTCGCACTTGTGTTAGTGTTGAAAAACCACTTTTCGCACTTGTGTTAGTGTTGAAAAACCACTTTTCGCACTTGTGTTGGTGCCGGAAACCACTTTTGCACTTGTATTAGTGTGGAAAAACCACTATTCACACTTGTGTTAGTGTTGAAAAACCACTTTTCGCACTTGTGTTAGTGTTGAAAAACCACTTTTCGCACTTGTGTTAGTGTTGAAAAACCACTTTTCGCACTTGTGTTAGTGTTGAAAAACCACTTTTCGCAATTGTGTTTGTGTTGAAAAACCACTTTTCGCACTTGTGTTGGTGCAGGAAACCACTTTTGCACTTGTATTAGTGTGGAAACAACACTTTTTGCACTTGTGATAGTGTTGAAAAACCACTTTTCTCACTTGTGTTAGTGTTGAAAAACCACTTTTCGCACTTGTGTTGGTGCAGGAAACCACTTTTGCACTTGTATTAGTTTGGAAAAAACACTTTTTGCACCTGCGATAGTGCTGAAAAACCACTTTTCGCACTTGCGTTAGTGTTGAAAAACCATTTTTCGCACTTGTGTTGGTGCAGGAAACCACTTTTGCACTTGTATTAGTGTGGAAAAACCACTTTTCGCACTTGTGTTTGTGTTGAAAAACCACTTTTCGCACTTGTGTTAGTGTTGAAAAACCACTTTTCGCACTTGTGTTGGTGCAGGAAACCACTTTTGCACTTGTATTAGTGTGGAAAAAACACTTTTTGCACTTGTGATAGTGTTGAACAACCACTTTTCGCACTTGTGTTAGTGTTGAAAAACCACTTTTCGCACTTGTGTTGGTGCAGGAAACCACTTTTGCACTTGTATTAGTGTGGAAAACCACTTTTCGAACTTGTGTTAGTGTTGAAAAACCACTTTTCGCACTTGTGTTAGTGTTGAAAAACCACTTTTCGCACTTGTGTTAGTGTTGAAAAACCACTTTTCGCACTTGTGTTGGTGCAGGAAACCACTTTTGCACTTGTATTAGTGTGGAAAAAACACTTTTCGCACTTGTGTTAGTGTTGAAAAACCACCTTTCGCACTTGTGTTAGTGTTGAAAAACCACTTTTCGCACTTGTGTTAGTGTTGAAAAACCACTTTTCGCACTTGTGTTGGTGCCGGAAACCACTTTTGCACTTGTATTAGTGTGGAAAAACCACTTTTCACACTTGTGTTAGTGTTGAAAAACCACTTTTCGCACTTGTGTTAGTGTTGAAAAACCACTTTTCGCACTTGTGTTGGTGCAGGAAACCACTTTTGCACTTGTATTAGTGTGGAAAAAACACTTTTTGCACTTGTGATAGTGTTGAAAAACCACTTTTCGCACTCGTGTTAGTGTTGAAAAACCACTTTTCGCACTTGTGTTGGTGCAGGAAACCACTTTTGCACTTGTATTAGTGTGGAAAAAACCACTTTTCGCACTTCTGTTAGTGTTGAAAAACCACTTTTCGCAATTGTGTTTGTGTTGAAAAACCACTTTTCGCACTTGTGTTGGTGCAGGAAACCACTTTTGCACTTGTATTAGTGTGGAAAAAACACTTTTTGCACCTGCGATAGTGTTGAAAAACCACTTTTCGCACTTGCGTTAGTGTTGAAAAACCATTTTTCGCACTTGTGTTGGTGCAGGAAACCACTTTTGCACTTGTATTAGTGTGGAAAAACCACTTTTCGCACTTGTGTTTGTGTTGAAAAACCACTTTTCGCACTTGTGTTAGTGTTGAAAAACCACTTTTCGCACTTGTGTTAGTGTTGAAAAACCACTTTTAGCACTTGTGTTAGTGTTGAAAAACCACTTTTCGCACTTGTGTTGGTGCAGGAAACCACTTTTGCACTTGTATTAGTGTGGAATAAACACTTTTTGCACTTGTGATAGTGTTGAAAAACCACTTTTCCTACTTGTGTTAGTGTTGAAAAACCACTTTTCGCACTTGTGTTGGTGCAGGAAACCACTTTTGCACTTGTATTCGTGTGGAAAAACCACTTTTCGCACTTGTGTTAGTGTTGAAAAACCACTTTTCGCACTTGTGTTGGTGCAGGAAACCACTTTTGCACTTGTATTAGTGTGGAAAAACCACTTTTCACACTTGTGTTAGTGTTGAAAAACCACTTTTCGCACTTGTGTTAGTGTTGAAAAACCACTTTTCGCACTTGTGTTGGTGCAGGAAACCACTTTTGCACTTGTATTAGTGTGGAAAAAACACTTTTTGCACTTGTGATAGTGTTGAAAAACCACTTTTCGCACTCGTGTTAGTGTTGAAAAACCCCTTTTCGCACTTGTGTTGGTGCAGGAAACCACTTTTGCACTTGTATTAGTGTGGAAAAAACCACTTTTCGCACTTCTGTTAGTGTTGAAAAACCACTTTTCGCAATTGTGTTTGTGTTGAAAAACCACTTTTCGCACTTGTGTTGGTGCAGGAAACCACTTTTGCACTTGTATTAGTGTGGAAACAACACTTTTTGCACTTGTGATAGTGTTGAAAAACCACTTTTCTCACTTGTGTTAGTGTTGAAAAACCACTTTTCGCACTTGTGTTGGTGCAGGAAACCACTTTTGCACTTGTATTAGTGTGGAAAAAACACTTTTTGCACCTGCGATAGTGTTGAAAAACCACTTTTCGCACTTGCGTTAGTGTTGAAAAACCATTTTTCGCACTTGTGTTGGTGCAGGAAACCACTTTTGCACTTGTATTAGTGTGGAAAAACCACTTTTCGCACTTGTGTTTGTGTTGAAAAACCACTTTTCGCACTTGTGTTAGTGTTGAAAAACCACTTTTCGCACTTGTGTTGGTGCAGGAAACCACTTTTGCACTTGTATTAGTGTGGCAAAAACACTTTTTGCACTTGTGATAGTGTTGAACAACCACTTTTCGCACTTGTGTTAGTGTTGAAAAACCACTTTTCGCACTTGTGTTGGTGCAGGAAACCACTTTTGCACTTGTATTAGTGTGGAAAACCACTTTTCGAACTTGTGTTAGTGTTGAAAAACCACTTTTCGCACTTGTGTTAGTGTTGAAAAACCACTTTTCGCACTTGTGTTAGTGTTGAAAAACCACTTTTCGCACTTGTGTTGGTGCAGGAAACCACTTTTGCACTTGTATTAGTGTGGAAAAAACACTTTTCGCACTTGTGTTAGTGTTGAAAAACCACCTTTCGCACTTGTGTTAGTGTTGAAAAACCACTTTTCGCACTTGTGTTAGTGTTGAAAAACCACTTTTCGCACTTGTGTTGGTGCCGGAAACCACTTTTGCACTTATATTAATGTGGAAAAACCACTTTTCGCACTTGTGTTAGTGTTGAAAAACCACTTTTCGCACTTGTGTTAGTGTTGAAAAGCCACTTTTTGCACTTGTGTTGGTGCAGGAAACCACTTTTGCACTTGTATTAGTGTGGAAAAAACACTTTTTGCACTTGTGATAGTGTTGAAAAACCACTTTTCGCACTTGTGTTAGTGTTGAAAAACCACTTTTCGCACTTGTGTTGGTGCAGGAACCCACTTTTGCACTTGTATTAGTGTGGAAAAACCACTTTTCGCACTTGTGTTAGTGTTGAAAAAACACTTTTCGCACTTGTGTTAGTGTTGAAAAACCACTTTTCGCACTTGTGTTGGTGCAGGAAACCACTTTTGCACTTGTATTAGTGTGGAAAAACCACTTTTCGCACCTGTGTTAGTGTTGAAAAACCACTTTTCGCACTTGTGTTAGTGTTGAAAAACCACTTTTCGCACTTGTGTTAGTGTTGAAAAACCATTTTTCGCACTTGTGTTGGTGCAGGAAACCACTTTTGCACTTGTATTAGTGTGGAAAAACCACTTTTCGCACTTGTGTTAGTGTTGAAAAACCACTTTTCGCACTTGTGTTAGTGTTGAAAAACCACTTTTCGCACTTGTGTTGGTGCAGGAAACCACTTTTGCACTTGTATTAGTGTGGAAAAAACACTTTTTGCACTTGTGATAGTGTTGAAAAACCACTTTTCGCACTTGTGTTAGTGTTGAAAAACCACTTTTCGCACTTGTGTTGGTGCAGGAAACCACTTTTGCACTTGTATTAGTGTGGAAAAACCACTTTTCACACTTGTGTTAGTGTTGAAAAACCACTTTTCGCACTTGTGTTAGTGTTGAAAAACCACTTTTCGCACTTGTGTTGGTGCAGGAAACCACTTTTGCACTTGTATTAGTGTGGAAAAAACACTTTTTGCACTTGTGATAGTGTTGAAAAACCACTTTTCGCACTCGTGTTAGTGTTGAAAAACCACTTTTCGCACTTGTGTTGGTGCAGGAAACCACTTTTGCACTTGTATTAGTGTGGAAAAAACCACTTTTCGCACTTCTGTTAGTGTTGAAAAACCACTTTTCGCAATTGTGTTTGTGTTGAAAAACCACTTTTCGCACTTGTGTTGGTGCAGGAAACCACTTTTGCACTTGTATTAGTGTGGAAACAACACTTTTTGCACTTGTGATAGTGTTGAAAAACCACTTTTCTCACTTGTGTTAGTGTTGAAAAACCACTTTTCGCACTTGTGTTGGTGCAGGAAACCACTTTTGCACTTGTATTAGTGTGGAAAAAACACTTTTTGCACCTGCGATAGTGCTGAAAAACCACTTTTCGCACTTGCGTTAGTGTTGAAAAACCATTTTTCGCACTTGTGTTGGTGCAGGAAACCACTTTTGCACTTGTATTAGTGTGGAAAAACCACTTTTCGCACTTGTGTTTGTGTTGAAAAACCACTTTTCGCACTTGTGTTAGTGTTGAAAAACCACTTTTCGCACTTGTGTTGGTGCAGGAAACCACTTTTGCACTTGTATTAGTGTGGAGAAAACACTTTTTGCACTTGTGATAGTGTTGAACAACCACTTTTCGCACTTGTGTTAGTGTTGAAAAACCACTTTTCGCACTTGTGTTGGTGCAGGAAACCACTTTTGCACTTGTATTAGTGTGGAAAACCACTTTTCGAACTTGTGTTAGTGTTGAAAAACCACTTTTCGCACTTGTGTTAGTGTTGAAAAACCACTTTTCGCACTTGTGTTAGTGTTGAAAAACCACTTTTCGCACTTGTGTTGGTGCAGGAAACCACTTTTGCACTTGTATTAGTGTGGAAAAAACACTTTTCGCACTTGTGTTAGTGTTGAAAAACCACCTTTCGCACTTGTGTTAGTGTTGAAAAACCACTTTTCGCACTTGTGTTAGTGTTGAAAAACCACTTTTCGCACTTGTGTTGGTGCCGGAAACCACTTTTGCACTTGTATTAGTGTGGAAAAACCACTTTTCACACTTGTGTTAGTGTTGAAAAACCACTTTTCGCACTTGTGTTAGTGTTGAAAAACCACTTTTCGCACTTGTGTTGGTGCAGGAAACCACTTTTGCACTTGTATTAGTGTGGAAAAAACACTTTTTGCACTTGTGATAGTGTTGAAAAACCACTTTTCGCACTCGTGTTAGTGTTGAAAAACCACTTTTCGCACTTGTGTTGGTGCAGGAAACCACTTTTGCACTTGTATTAGTGTGGAAAAAACCACTTTTCGCACTTCTGTTAGTGTTGAAAAACCACTTTTCGCAATTGTGTTTGTGTTGAAAAACCACTTTTCGCACTTGTGTTGGTGCAGGAAACCACTTTTGCACTTGTATTAGTGTGGAAAAAACACTTTTTGCACCTGCGATAGTGTTGAAAAACCACTTTTCGCACTTGCGTTAGTGTTGAAAAACCATTTTTCGCACTTGTGTTGGTGCAGGAAACCACTTTTGCACTTGTATTAGTGTGGAAAAACCACTTTTCGCACTTGTGTTTGTGTTGAAAAACCACTTTTCGCACTTGTGTTAGTGTTGAAAAACCACTTTTCGCACTTGTGTTGGTGCAGGAAACCACTTTTGCACTTGTATTAGTGTGGAAAAAACACTTTTTGCACTTGTGATAGTGTTGAACAACCACTTTTCGCACTTGTGTTAGTGTTGAAAAACCACTTTTCGCACTTGTGTTGGTGCAGGAAACCACTTTTGCACTTGTATTAGTGTGGAAAACCACTTTTCGAACTTGTGTTAGTGTTGAAAAACCACTTTTCGCACTTGTGTTAGTGTTGAAAAGCCACTTTTTGCACTTGTGTTGGTGCAGGAAACCACTTTTGCACTTGTATTAGTGTGGAAAAAACACTTTTTGCACTTGTGATAGTGTTGAAAAACCACTTTTCGCACTTGTGTTGGTGCAGGAAACCACTTTTGCACTTGTATTAGTGTGGAAAAACCACTTTTCGCACCTGTGTTAGTGTTGAAAAACCACTTTTCGCACTTGTGTTAGTGTTGAAAAACCACTTTTCGCACTTGTGTTAGTGTTGAAAAACCATTTTTCGCACTTGTGTTGGTGCAGGAAACCACTTTTGCACTTGTATTAGTGTGGAAAAACCACTTTTCGCACTTGTGTTAGTGTTGAAAAACCACTTTTCGCACTTGTGTTAGTGTTGAAAAACCACTTTTCGCACTTGTGTTGGTGCAGGAAACCACTTTTGCACTTGTATTAGTGTGGAAAAAACACTTTTTGCACTTGTGATAGTGTTGAAAAACCACTTTTCGCACTTGTGTTAGTGTTGAAAAACCACTTTTCGCACTTGTGTTGGTGCAGGAAACCACTTTTGCACTTGTATTAGTGTGGAAAAACCACTTTTCACACTTGTGTTAGTGTTGAAAAACCACTTTTCGCACTTGTGTTAGTGTTGAAAAACCACTTTTCGCACTTGTGTTGGTGCAGGAAACCACTTTTGCACTTGTATTAGTGTGGAAAAAACACTTTTTGCACTTGTGATAGTGTTGAAAAACCACTTTTCGCACTCGTGTTAGTGTTGAAAAACCACTTTTCGCACTTGTGTTGGTGCAGGAAACCACTTTTGCACTTGTATTAGTGTGGAAAAAACCACTTTTCGCACTTCTGTTAGTGTTGAAAAACCACTTTTCGCAATTGTGTTTGTGTTGAAAAACCACTTTTCGCACTTGTGTTGGTGCAGGAAACCACTTTTGCACTTGTATTAGTGTGGAAACAACACTTTTTGCACTTGTGATAGTGTTGAAAAACCACTTTTCTCACTTGTGTTAGTGTTGAAAAACCACTTTTCGCACTTGTGTTGGTGCAGGAAACCACTTTTGCACTTGTATTAGTGTGGAAAAAACACTTTTTGCACCTGCGATAGTGCTGAAAAACCACTTTTCGCACTTGCGTTAGTGTTGAAAAACCATTTTTCGCACTTGTGTTGGTGCAGGAAACCACTTTTGCACTTGTATTAGTGTGGAAAAACCACTTTTCGCACTTGTGTTTGTGTTGAAAAACCACTTTTCGCACTTGTGTTAGTGTTGAAAAACCACTTTTCGCACTTGTGTTGGTGCAGGAAACCACTTTTGCACTTGTATTAGTGTGGAAAAAACACTTTTTGCACTTGTGATAGTGTTGAACAACCACTTTTCGCACTTGTGTTAGTGTTGAAAAACCACTTTTCGCACTTGTGTTGGTGCAGGAAACCACTTTTGCACTTGTATTAGTGTGGAAAACCACTTTTCGAACTTGTGTTAGTGTTGAAAAACCACTTTTCGCACTTGTGTTAGTGTTGAAAAACCACTTTTCGCACTTGTGTTAGTGTTGAAAAACCACTTTTCGCACTTGTGTTGGTGCAGGAAACCACTTTTGCACTTGTATTAGTGTGGAAAAAACACTTTTCGCACTTGTGTTAGTGTTGAAAAACCACCTTTCGCACTTGTGTTAGTGTTGAAAAACCACTTTTCGCACTTGTGTTAGTGTTGAAAAACCACTTTTCGCACTTGTGTTGGTGCCGGAAACCACTTTTGCACTTGTATTAGTGTGGAAAAACCACTTTTCACACTTGTGTTAGTGTTGAAAAACCACTTTTCGCACTTGTGTTAGTGTTGAAAAACCACTTTTCGCACTTGTGTTGGTGCAGGAAACCACTTTTGCACTTGTATTAGTGTGGAAAAAACACTTTTTGCACTTGTGATAGTGTTGAAAAACCACTTTTCGCACTCGTGTTAGTGTTGAAAAACCACTTTTCGCACTTGTGTTGGTGCAGGAAACCACTTTTGCACTTGTATTAGTGTGGAAAAAACCACTTTTCGCACTTCTGTTAGTGTTGAAAAACCACTTTTCGCAATTGTGTTTGTGTTGAAAAACCACTTTTCGCACTTGTGTTGGTGCAGGAAACCACTTTTGCACTTGTATTAGTGTGGAAAAAAACACTTTTTGCACCTGCGATAGTGTTGAAAAACCACTTTTCGCACTTGCGTTAGTGTTGAAAAACCATTTTTCGCACTTGTGTTGGTGCAGGAAACCACTTTTGCACTTGTATTAGTGTGGAAAAACCACTTTTCGCACTTGTGTTTGTGTTGAAAAACCACTTTTCGCACTTGTGTTAGTGTTGAAAAACCACTTTTCGCACTTGTGTTGGTGCAGGAAACCACTTTTGCACTTGTATTAGTGTGGAAAAAACACTTTTTGCACTTGTGATAGTGTTGAACAACCACTTTTCGCACTTGTGTTAGTGTTGAAAAACCACTTTTCGCACTTGTGTTGGTGCAGGAAACCACTTTTGCACTTGTATTAGTGTGGAAAACCACTTTTCGAACTTGTGTTAGTGTTGAAAAACCACTTTTCGCACTTGTGTTAGTGTTGAAAAACCACTTTTCGCACTTGTGTTAGTGTTGAAAAACCACTTTTCGCACTTGTGTTGGTGCAGGAAACCACTTTTGCACTTGTATTAGTGTGGAAAAAACACTTTTCGCACTTGTGTTAGTGTTGAAAAACCACCTTTCGCACTTGTGTTAGTGTTGAAAAACCACTTTTCGCACTTGTGTTAGTGTTGAAAAACCACTTTTCGCACTTGTGTTGGTGCCGGAAACCACTTTTGCACTTATATTAATGTGGAAAAACCACTTTTCGCACTTGTGTTAGTGTTGAAAAACCACTTTTCGCACTTGTGTTAGTGTTGAAAAGCCACTTTTTGCACTTGTGTTGGTGCAGGAAACCACTTTTGCACTTGTATTAGTGTGGAAAAAACACTTTTTGCACTTGTGATAGTGTTGAAAAACCACTTTTCGCACTTGTGTTAGTGTTGAAAAACCACTTTTCGCACTTGTGTTGGTGCAGGAAACCACTTTTGCACTTGTATTAGTGTGGAAAAAACACTTTTTGCACTTGTGATAGTGTTGAACAACCACTTTTCGCACTTGTGTTAGTGTTGAAAAACCACTTTTCGCACTTGTGTTGGTGCAGGAAACCACTTTTGCACTTGTATTAGTGTGGAAAACCACTTTTCGAACTTGTGTTAGTGTTGAAAAACCACTTTTCGCACTTGTGTTAGTGTTGAAAAACCACTTTTCGCACTTGTGTTAGTGTTGAAAAACCACTTTTCGCACTTGTGTTGGTGCAGGAAACCACTTTTGCACTTGTATTAGTGTGGAAAAAACACTTTTCGCACTTGTGTTAGTGTTGAAAAACCACCTTTCGCACTTGTGTTAGTGTTGAAAAACCACTTTTCGCACTTGTGTTAGTGTTGAAAAACCACTTTTCGCACTTGTGTTGGTGCCGGAAACCACTTTTGCACTTATATTAATGTGGAAAAACCACTTTTCGCACTTGTGTTAGTGTTGAAAAACCACTTTTCGCACTTGTGTTAGTGTTGAAAAGCCACTTTTTGCACTTGTGTTGGTGCAGGAAACCACTTTTGCACTTGTATTAGTGTGGAAAAAACACTTTTTGCACTTGTGATAGTGTTGAAAAACCACTTTTCGCACTTGTGTTAGTGTTGAAAAACCACTTTTCGCACTTGTGTTGGTGCAGGAACCCACTTTTGCACTTGTATTAGTGTGGAAAAACCACTTTTCGCACTTGTGTTAGTGTTGAAAAAACACTTTTCGCACTTGTGTTAGTGTTGAAAAACCACTTTTCGCACTTGTGTTGGTGCAGGAAACCACTTTTGCACTTGTATTAGTGTGGAAAAACCACTTTTCGCACCTGTGTTAGTGTTGAAAAACCACTTTTCGCACTTGTGTTAGTGTTGAAAAACCACTTTTCGCACTTGTGTTAGTGTTGAAAAACCATTTTTCGCACTTGTGTTGGTGCAGGAAACCACTTTTGCACTTGTATTAGTGTGGAAAAACCACTTTTCGCACTTGTGTTAGTGTTGAAAAACCACTTTTCGCACTTGTGTTAGTGTTGAAAAACCACTTTTCGCACTTGTGTTGGTGCAGGAAACCACTTTTGCACTTGTATTAGTGTGGAAAAAACACTTTTTGCACTTGTGATAGTGTTGAAAAACCACTTTTCGCACTTGTGTTAGTGTTGAAAAACCACTTTTCGCACTTGTGTTGGTGCAGGAAACCACTTTTGCACTTGTATTAGTGTGGAAAAACCACTTTTCACACTTGTGTTAGTGTTGAAAAACCACTTTTCGCACTTGTGTTAGTGTTGAAAAACCACTTTTCGCACTTGTGTTGGTGCAGGAAACCACTTTTGCACTTGTATTAGTGTGGAAAAAACACTTTTTGCACTTGTGATAGTGTTGAAAAACCACTTTTCGCACTCGTGTTAGTGTTGAAAAACCACTTTTCGCACTTGTGTTGGTGCAGGAAACCACTTTTGCACTTGTATTAGTGTGGAAAAAACCACTTTTCGCACTTCTGTTAGTGTTGAAAAACCACTTTTCGCAATTGTGTTTGTGTTGAAAAACCACTTTTCGCACTTGTGTTGGTGCAGGAAACCACTTTTGCACTTGTATTAGTGTGGAAACAACACTTTTTGCACTTGTGATAGTGTTGAAAAACCACTTTTCTCACTTGTGTTAGTGTTGAAAAACCACTTTTCGCACTTGTGTTGGTGCAGGAAACCACTTTTGCACTTGTATTAGTGTGGAAAAAACACTTTTTGCACCTGCGATAGTGCTGAAAAACCACTTTTCGCACTTGCGTTAGTGTTGAAAAACCATTTTTCGCACTTGTGTTGGTGCAGGAAACCACTTTTGCACTTGTATTAGTGTGGAAAAACCACTTTTCGCACTTGTGTTTGTGTTGAAAAACCACTTTTCGCACTTGTGTTAGTGTTGAAAAACCACTTTTCGCACTTGTGTTGGTGCAGGAAACCACTTTTGCACTTGTATTAGTGTGGAAAAAACACTTTTTGCACTTGTGATAGTGTTGAACAACCACTTTTCGCACTTGTGTTAGTGTTGAAAAACCACTTTTCGCACTTGTGTTGGTGCAGGAAACCACTTTTGCACTTGTATTAGTGTGGAAAACCACTTTTCGAACTTGTGTTAGTGTTGAAAAACCACTTTTCGCACTTGTGTTAGTGTTGAAAAACCACTTTTCGCACTTGTGTTAGTGTTGAAAAACCACTTTTCGCACTTGTGTTGGTGCAGGAAACCACTTTTGCACTTGTATTAGTGTGGAAAAAACACTTTTCGCACTTGTGTTAGTGTTGAAAAACCACCTTTCGCACTTGTGTTAGTGTTGAAAAACCACTTTTCGCACTTGTGTTAGTGTTGAAAAACCACTTTTCGCACTTGTGTTGGTGCCGGAAACCACTTTTGCACTTGTATTAGTGTGGAAAAACCACTTTTCACACTTGTGTTAGTGTTGAAAAACCACTTTTCGCACTTGTGTTAGTGTTGAAAAACCACTTTTCGCACTTGTGTTGGTGCAGGAAACCACTTTTGCACTTGTATTAGTGTGGAAAAAACACTTTTTGCACTTGTGATAGTGTTGAAAAACCACTTTTCGCACTCGTGTTAGTGTTGAAAAACCACTTTTCGCACTTGTGTTGGTGCAGGAAACCACTTTTGCACTTGTATTAGTGTGGAAAAAACCACTTTTCGCACTTCTGTTAGTGTTGAAAAACCACTTTTCGCAATTGTGTTTGTGTTGAAAAACCACTTTTCGCACTTGTGTTGGTGCAGGAAACCACTTTTGCACTTGTATTAGTGTGGAAAAAACACTTTTTGCACCTGCGATAGTGTTGAAAAACCACTTTTCGCACTTGCGTTAGTGTTGAAAAACCATTTTTCGCACTTGTGTTGGTGCAGGAAACCACTTTTGCACTTGTATTAGTGTGGAAAAACCACTTTTCGCACTTGTGTTTGTGTTGAAAAACCACTTTTCGCACTTGTGTTAGTGTTGAAAAACCACTTTTCGCACTTGTGTTGGTGCAGGAAACCACTTTTGCACTTGTATTAGTGTGGAAAAAACACTTTTTGCACTTGTGATAGTGTTGAACAACCACTTTTCGCACTTGTGTTAGTGTTGAAAAACCACTTTTCGCACTTGTGTTGGTGCAGGAAACCACTTTTGCACTTGTATTAGTGTGGAAAACCACTTTTCGAACTTGTGTTAGTGTTGAAAAACCACTTTTCGCACTTGTGTTAGTGTTGAAAAACCACTTTTCGCACTTGTGTTAGTGTTGAAAAACCACTTTTCGCACTTGTGTTGGTGCAGGAAACCACTTTTGCACTTGTATTAGTGTGGAAAAAACACTTTTCGCACTTGTGTTAGTGTTGAAAAACCACCTTTCGCACTTGTGTTAGTGTTGAAAAACCACTTTTCGCACTTGTGTTAGTGTTGAAAAACCACTTTTCGCACTTGTGTTGGTGCCGGAAACCACTTTTGCACTTATATTAATGTGGAAAAACCACTTTTCGCACTTGTGTTAGTGTTGAAAAACCACTTTTCGCACTTGTGTTAGTGTTGAAAAGCCACTTTTTGCACTTGTGTTGGTGCAGGAAACCACTTTTGCACTTGTATTAGTGTGGAAAAAACACTTTTTGCACTTGTGATAGTGTTGAAAAACCACTTTTCGCACTTGTGTTAGTGTTGAAAAACCACTTTTCGCACTTGTGTTGGTGCAGGAACCCACTTTTGCACTTGTATTAGTGTGGAAAAACCACTTTTCGCACTTGTGTTAGTGTTGAAAAAACACTTTTCGCACTTGTGTTAGTGTTGAAAAACCACTTTTCGCACTTGTGTTGGTGCAGGAAACCACTTTTGCACTTGTATTAGTGTGGAAAAACCACTTTTCGCACCTGTGTTAGTGTTGAAAAACCACTTTTCGCACTTGTGTTAGTGTTGAAAAACCACTTTTCGCACTTTTGTTAGTGTTGAAAAACCATTTTTCGCACTTGTGTTGGTGCAGGAAACCACTTTTGCACTTGTATTAGTGTGGAAAAACCACTTTTCGCACTTGTGTTAGTGTTGAAAAACCACTTTTCGCACTTGTGTTAGTGTTGAAAAACCACTTTTCGCACTTGTGTTGGTGCAGGAAACCACTTTTGCACTTGTATTAGTGTGGAAAAAACACTTTTTGCACTTGTGATAGTGTTGAAAAACCACTTTTCGCACTTGTGTTAGTGTTGAAAAACCACTTTTCGCACTTGTGTTGGTGCAGGAAACCACTTTTGCACTTGTATTAGTGTGGAAAAACCACTTTTCGCACTGGTGTTAGTGTTGAAAAACCACTTTTCACACTTGTGTTAGTGTTGAAAAACCACTTTTCGCACTTGTGTTAGTGTTGAAAAACCACTTTTCGCACTTGTGTTAGTGTTGAAAAACCACTTTTCGCACTTGTGTTTGTGCAGGAAACCACTTTTGCACTTGTATTAGTGTGGAAAAAACACTTTTCGCACTTGTGTTAGTGTTGAAAAACCACTTTTCGCACTTGTGTTAATGTTTAAAAACCACTTTTCGCACTTGTGTTAGTGTTGAAAAACCACTTTTCGCACTTGTGTTGGTGCAGGAAACCACTTTTGCACTTGTATTAGTGTGGAAAAATCACTTTTTGCACTTATGATAGTGTTGAAAAATCACTTTTCGCACTTGTGTTAGTGTTGAAAAACCACTTTTCGCACTTGTGTTTGTGCAGGAAACCACTTTTGCACTTGTATTAGTGTGGAAAAAACACTTTTTGCACTTGTGATAGTGTTGAAAAACCACCTTTCGCACTTGTGTTAGTGTTGAAAAACCACTTTTCGCACTTGTGTTAGTGTTGAAAAACCACTTTTCGCACTTGTGTTGGTGCCGGAAACCACTTTTGCACTTATATTAATGTGGAAAAACCACTTTTCGCACTTGTGTTAGTGTTGAAAAACCACTTTTCGCACTTGTGTTAGTGTTGAAAAACCTCTTTTTGCACTTGTGTTGGTGCAGGAAACCACTTTTGCACTTGTATTAGTGTGGAAAAAACACTTTTTGCACTTGTGATAGTGTTGAAAAACCACTTTTCGCACTTGTGTTAGTGTTGAAAAACCACTTTTCGCACTTGTGTTGGTGCAGGAAACCACTTTTTCACTTTTATTAGTGTGGAAAAAACACTTTTTGCACTTGTGATATTGTTGAAAAACCACTTTTCGCACTTGTGTTAGTGTTGAAAAACCACTTTTCGCACTTGTGTTGGTGCAGGAAACCACTTTTGCACTTGTATTAGTGTTGAAAAACCACTTTGCACTTGTGTTAGTGTTGAAAAACCACTTTTCGCACTTGTGTTAGTGTTGAAAAACCACTTTTCGCACTTGTGTTGGTGCAGGAAACCACTTTTGCACTTGTATTAGTGTGGAAAAAACACTTTTTGCACTTGTGATAGTGTTGAAAAACCACTTTTCGCACTTGTGTTAGTGTTGAAAAACCACTTTTCGCACTTGTGTTAGTGTTGAAAAACCACTTTTCGCACTTGTGTTAGTGTTGAAAAACCATTTGTCGCACTTGTGTTGGTGCAGGAAACCACTTTTGCACTTGTATTAGTGTGGAAAAACCACTTTTCGCACTTGTGTTAGTGTTGAAAAACCACTTTTCGCACTTGTGTTAGTGTTGAAAAACCACTTTTCGCACTTGTGTTGGTGTTGAAAAACCACTTTTCGCACTTGTGTTAGCGTTGAAAAACCACTTTTCGCACTTGTGTTAGTGTTGAAAAACCACTTTTCGCACTTGTGTTGGTGCAGGAAACCACTTTTGCACTTGTATTAGTGTGGAAAAAAACACTTTTTGCACTTGTGATAGTGTTGAAAAACCACTTTTCGCACTTGTGTTAGTGTGAAAAAACACTTTTCGCACTTGTGTTGGTGCAGGAAACCACTTTTGCACTTGTATTAGTGTTGAAAAACCACTTTTCGCACTTGTGTTAGTGTTGAAAAACCACTTTTCGCACTTGTGTTGGTGCAGGCAACCACTTTTGCACTTGTATTAGTGTGGAAAAAACACTTTTCGCACTTGTGTTAGTGTTGAAAAACCACCTTTCGCACTTGTGTTAGTGTTGAAAAACCACTTTTCGCACTTGTGTTAGTGTTGAA
This sequence comes from Myxine glutinosa, assembly GCF_964187855.1. Lineage (NCBI taxonomy): Eukaryota > Metazoa > Chordata > Myxini > Myxiniformes > Myxinidae > Myxine > Myxine glutinosa. Next base: position 127,403 of record NW_027616402.1, read on the forward strand.
AAACCACTTTTCGCACTTGTGTTGGTGCCGGAAACCACTTTTGCACTTATATTAATGTGGAAAAACCACTTTTCGCACTTGTGTTAGTGTTGAAAAACCACTTTTCGCACTTGTGTTAGTGTTGAAAAGCCACTTTTTGCACTTGTGTTGGTGCAGGAAACCACTTTTGCACTTGTATTAGTGTGGAAAAAACACTTTTTGCACTTGTGATAGTGTTGAAAAACCACTTTTCGCACTTGTGTTAGTGTTGAAAAACCACTTTTCGCACTTGTGTTGGTGCAGGAACCCACTTTTGCACTTGTATTAGTGTGGAAAAACCACTTTTCGCACTTGTGTTAGTGTTGAAAAAACACTTTTCGCACTTGTGTTAGTGTTGAAAAACCACTTTTCGCACTTGTGTTGGTGCAGGAAACCACTTTTGCACTTGTATTAGTGTGGAAAAACCACTTTTCGCACCTGTGTTAGTGTTGAAAAACCACTTTTCGCACTTGTGTTAGTGTTGAAAAACCACTTTTCGCACTTGTGTTAGTGTTGAAAAACCATTTTTCGCACTTGTGTTGGTGCAGGAAACCACTTTTGCACTTGTATTAGTGTGGAAAAACCACTTTTCGCACTTGTGTTAGTGTTGAAAAACCACTTTTCGCACTTGTGTTAGTGTTGAAAAACCACTTTTCGCACTTGTGTTGGTGCAGGAAACCACTTTTGCACTTGTATTAGTGTGGAAAAAACACTTTTTGCACTTGTGATAGTGTTGAAAAACCACTTTTCGCACTTGTGTTAGTGTTGAAAAACCACTTTTCGCACTTGTGTTGGTGCAGGAAACCACTTTTGCACTTGTATTAGTGTGGAAAAACCACTTTTCGCACTGGTGTTAGTGTTGAAAAACCACTTTTCACACTTGTGTTAGTGTTGAAAAACCACTTTTCGCACTTGTGTTAGTGTTGAAAAACCACTTTTCGCACTTGTGTTAGTGTTGAAAAACCACTTTTCGCACTTGTGTTTGTGCAGGAAACCACTTTTGCACTTGTATTAGTGTGGAAAAAACACTTTTCGCACTTGTGTTAGTGTTGAAAAACCACTTTTCGCACTTGTGTTAATGTTGAAAAACCACTTTTCGCACTTGTGTTAGTGTTGAAAAACCACTTTTCGCACTTGTGTTGGTGCAGGAAACCACTTTTGCACCTGTATTAGTGTGGAAAAACCACTTTTCGCACTTGTGTTAGTGTTGAAAAACCACTTTTCGCACTTGTGTTAGTGTTGAAAAACCACTTTTTGCACTTGTGTTGGTGCAGGAAACCACTTTTGCACTTGTATTAGTGTGGAAAAATCACTTTTTGCACTTATGATAGTGTTGAAAAATCACTTTTCGCACTTGTGTTAGTGTTGAAAAACCACTTTTCGCACTTGTGTTTGTGCAGGAAACCACTTTTGCTCTTGTATTAGTGTGGAAAAAACACTTTTTGCACTTGTGATAGTGTTGAAAAACCACCTTTCGCACTTGTGTTAGTGTTGAAAAACCACTTTTCGCACTTGTGTTAGTGTTGAAAAACTACTTTTCGCACTTGTGTTGGTGCCGGAAACCACTTTTGCACTTATATTAATGTGGAAAAACCACTTTTCGCACTTGTGTTAGTGTTGAAAAACCACTTTTCGCACTTGTGTTAGTGTTGAAAAACCACTTTTTGCACTTGTGTTGGTGCAGGAAACCACTTTTGCACTTGTATTAGTGTGGAAAAAACACTTTTTGCACTTGTGATAGTGTTGAAAAACCACTTTTCGCACTTGTGTTAGTGTTGAAAAACCACTTTTCGCACTTGTGTTGGTGCAGGAAACCACTTTTGCACTTTTATTAGTGTGGAAAAAACACTTTTTGCACTTGTGATATTGTTGAAAAACCACTTTTCGCACTTGTGTTAGTGTTGAAAAACCACTTTTCGCACTTGTGTTGGTGCAGGAAACCACTTTTGCACTTGTATTAGTGTTGAAAAACCACTTTGCACTTGTGTTAGTGTTGAAAAACCACTTTTCGCACTTGTGTTAGTGTTGAAAAACCACTTTTCGCACTTGTGTTGGTGCAGGAAACCACTTTTGCACTTGTATTAGTGTGGAAAAAACACTTTTTGCACTTGTGATAGTGTTGAAAAACCACTTTTCGCACTTGTGTTACTGTTGAAAAACCACTTTTCGCACTTGTATTAGTGTTGAAAAACCATTTGTCGCACTTGTGTTGGTGCAGGAAACCACTTTTGCACTTGTATTAGTGTGGAAAAACCACTTTTCGCACTTGTGTTAGTGTTGAAAAACCACTTTTCGCACTTGTGTTAGTGTTGAAAAACCACTTTTCGCACTTGTGTTGGTGTTGAAAAACCACTTTTCGCACTTGTGTTAGTGTTGAAAAACCACTTTTCGCACTTGTGTTAGTGTTGAAAAACCACTTTTCGCACTTGTGTTGGTGCAGGAAACCACTTTTGCACTTGTATTAGTGTGGAAAAAAACACTTTTTGCACTTGTGATAGTGTTGAAAAACCACTTTTCGCACTTGTGTTATTGTGAAAAACCACTTTTCGCACTTGTGTTGGTGCAGGAAACCACTTTTGCACTTGTATTAGTGTGGAAAAACCACTTTTTGCACTTGTGTTAGTGTTGAAAAACCACTTTTCGCACTTGTGTTAGTGTTGAAAAACCACTTTTCGCACTTGTGTTGGTGCAGGCAACCACTTTTGCACTTGTATTAGTGTGGAAAAAACACTTTTTGCACTTGTGATAGTGTTGAAAAACCACTTTTCGCACTTGTGTTAGTGTTGAAAAACCACTTTTCGCACTTGTGTTGGTGCAGGAAACCACTTTTGCACTTGTATTAGTGTGGAAAACCACTTTTCGCACTTGTGTTAGTGTTGAAAAACCACTTTTCGCACTTGTGTTGGTGCAGGAAACCACTTTTGCACTTGTATTAGTGTGGAAAAAACACTTTTTGCACTTGTGATAGTGTTGAAAAACCACTTTTCGCACTTGTGTTAGTGTGAAAACCACTTTTCGCACTTGTGTTGGTGCAGGAAACCACTTTTGCACTTGTATTAGTATGGAAAAACCACTTTTCGCACTTGTGTCAGTGTTGAAAAACCACTTTTTGCACTTGTGTTAGTGTTGAAAAACCACTTTTCGCACATGTGTTTGTGCAGGAAACCACTTTTGCACTTGTATTAGTGTGGAAAAAACACTTTTTGCACTTGTGATAGTGTTGAAAAACCACTTTTCGCGCTTGTGTTAGTGTTGAAAAACCACTTTTCGCACTTGTGTTGGTGCAGGAAACCACTTTTGCACTTGTATTAGTGTGGAAAAAACACTTTTTGCACTTGTGATAGTGTTGAAAAACCACTTTTCGCACTTGTGTTATTGTTGAAAAACCACTTTTCGCACATGTGTTGGTGCAGGAAACCACTTTTGCACTTGTATTAGTGTGGAAAAAACACTTTTCGCACTTGTGATAGTGTTGAAAAACCACTTTTCGCGCTTGTGTTAGTGTTGAAAAACCACTTTTCGCACTTGTGTTGGTGCAGGAAACCACTTTTGCACTTGTATTAGTGTGGAAAAACCACTTTTCGCACTTGCGTTAGTGTTGAAAAACCACTTTTCGCACTTGTGTTAGTGTTGAAAAACCACTTTTCGCACTTGTGTTGGTGCAGGAAACCACTTTTGCACTTGTATTAGTGTGGAAAAAACACTTTTTGCACTTGTGATATTGTTGAAAAACCACTTTTCGCACTTGTGTTAGTGTTGAAAAACCACTTTTCGCACTTGTGTTGGTGCAGGAAACCACTTTTGCACTTGTATTGGTGTGGAAAATACACTTTTTGCACTTGTGATAGTGTTGAAAAATCACTTTTCGCACTTGTGTTAGTGTTGAAAAACCACTTTTCGCACTTGTGTTGGTGCAGGAAACCACTTTTGCACTTGTATTAGTGTGGAAAAAACACTTTTTGCACTTGTGATAGTGTTGAAAAACCACTTTTCTCACTTGTGTTAGTGTTGAAAAACCACTTTTCGCACTTGTGTTGGTGCAGGAAACCACTTTTGCACTTGTATTAGTGTGGAAAAACTACTTTTCGCACTTGTGTTAGTGTTGAAAAACCACTTTTCGCACTTGTGTTAGTGTTGAAAAACCACTTTTCGCACTTGTGTTAGTGTTGAAAAACCACTTTTCACACTTGTGTTAGTGTTGAAAAACCACTTTTCGCACTTGTGTTAGTGTTGAAAAACCACTTTTCGCACTTGTGTTGGTGCAGGAAACCACTTTTGCACTTGTATTAGTGTGGAAAAAACACTTTTTGCACTTGTGATAGTGTTGAAAAACCACTTTTCGCACTCGTGTTAGTGTTGAAAAACCACTTTTCGCACTTGTGTTGGTGCAGGAAACCACTTTTGCACTTGTATTAGTGTGGAAAAAACCACTTTTCGCACTTCTGTTAGTGTTGAAAAACCACTTTTCGCAATTGTGTTAGTGTTGAAAAACCACTTTTCGCACTTGTGTTGGTGCAGGAAACCACTTTTGCACTTGTATTAGTGTGGAAACAACACTTTTTGCACTTGTGATAGTGTTGAAAAACCACTTTTCTCACTTGTGTTAGTGTTGAAAAACCACTTTTCGCACTTGTGTTGGTGCAGGAAACCACTTTTGCACTTGTATTAGTGTGGAAAAAACACTTTTTGCACCTGCGATAGTGTTGAAAAACCACTTTTCGCACTTGCGTTAGTGTTGAAAAACCATTTTTCGCACTTGTGTTGGTGCAGGAAACCACTTTTGCACTTGTATTAGTGTGGAAAAACCACTTTTCGCACTTGTGTTTGTGTTGAAAAACCACTTTTCGCACTTGTGTTAGTGTTGAAAAACCACTTTTCGCACTTGTGTTGGTGCAGGAAACCACTTTTGCACTTGTATTAGTGTGGAAAAAACACTTTTTGCACTTGTGATAGTGTTGAACAACCACTTTTCGCACTTGTGTTAGTGTTGAAAAACCACTTTTCGCACTTGTGTTGGTGCAGGAAACCACTTTTGCACTTGTATTAGTGTGGAAAACCACTTTTCGAACTTGTGTTAGTGTTGAAAAACCACTTTTCGCACTTGTGTTAGTGTTGAAAAACCACTTTTCGCACTTGTGTTAGTGTTGAAAAACCACTTTTCGCACTTGTGTTGGTGCAGGAAACCACTTTTGCACTTGTATTAGTGTTGAAAAACCACTTTGCACTTGTGTTAGTGTTGAAAAACCACTTTTCGCACTTGTGTTAGTGTTGAAAAACCACTTTTCACACTTGTGTTGGTGCAGGAAACCACTTTTGCACTTGTATTAGTGTGGAAAAAACACTTTTTGCACTTGTGATAGTGTTGAAAAACCACTTTTCGCACTTGTGTTACTGTTGAAAAACCACTTTTCGCACTTGTGTTTGTGTTGAAAAACCATTTGTCGCACTTGTGTTGGTGCAGGAAACCACTTTTGCACTTGTATTAGTGTGGAAAAACCACTTTTCGCACTTGTGTTAGTGTTGAAAAACCACTTTTCGCACTTGTGTTAGTGTTGAAAAACCACTTTTCGCACTTGTGTTGGTTTTGAAAAACCACTTTTCGCACTTGTGTTAGCGTTGAAAAACCACTTTTCGCACTTGTGTTAGTGTTGAAAAACCACTTTTCGCACTTGTGTTGCTGCAGGAAACCACTTTTGCACTTGTATTAGTGTGGAAAAAAACACTTTTTGCACTTGTGATAGTGTTGAAAAACCACTTTTCGCACTTGTGTTAGTGTGAAAAACCACTTTTCGCACTTGTGTTGGTGCAGGAAACCACTTTTGCACTTGTATTAGTGTGGAAAAACCACTTTTTGCACTTGTGTTAGTGTTGAAAAACCACTTTTCGCACTTGTGTTAGTGTTGAAAAACCACTTTTCGCACTTGTGTTGGTGCAGGCAACCACTTTTGCACTTGTATTAGTGTGGAAAAAACACTTTTTGCACTTGTGATAGTGTTGAAAAACCACTTTTCGCTCTTGTGTTAGTGTTGAAAAACCACTTTTCGCACTTGTGTTGGTGCAGGAAACCACTTTTGCACTTGTATTAGTGTGGAAAACCACTTTTCGCACTTGTGTTAGTGTTGAAAAACCACTTTTCGCACTTGTGTTGGTGCAGGAAACCACTTTTGCACTTGTATTAGTGTGGAAAAAACACTTTTTGCACTTGTGATAGTGTTGAAAAACCACTTTTCGCACTTGTGTTAGTGTGAAAACCACTTTTCGCACTTGTGTTGGTGCAGGAAACCACTTTTGCACTTGTATTAGTGTGGAAAAACCACTTTTCGCACTTGTGTCAGTGTTGAAAAACCACTTTTTGCACTTGTGTTAGTGTTGAAAAACCACTTTTCGCACATGTGTTTGTGCAGGAAACCACTTTTGCACTTGTATTAGTGTGGAAAAAACACTTTTTGCACTTGTGATAGTGTTGAAAAACCACTTTTCGCGCTTGTGTTAGTGTTGAAAAACCACTTTTCGCACTTGTGTTGGTGCAGGAAACCACTTTTGCACTTGTATTAGTGTGGAAAAAACACTTTTTGCACTTGTGATAGTGTTGAAAAACCACTTTTCGCACTTGTGTTATTGTTGAAAAACCACTTTTCGCACATGTGTTGGTGCAGGAAACCACTTTTGCACTTGTATTAGTGTGGAAAAAACACTTTTCGCACTTGTGATAGTGTTGAAAAACCACTTTTCGCGCTTGTGTTAGTGTTGAAAAACCACTTTTCGCACTTGTGTTGGTGCAGGAAACCACTTTTGCACTTGTATTAGTGTGGAAAAACCATTTTTCGCACTTGCGTTAGTGTTGAAAAACCACTTTTCGCACTTGTGTTAGTGTTGAAAAACCACTTTTCGCACTTGTGTTGGTGCAGGAAACCACTTTTGCACTTGTATTAGTGTGGAAAAAACACTTTTTGCACTTGTGATATTGTTGAAAAACCACTTTTCGCACTTGTGTTAGTGTTGAAAAACCACTTTTCGCACTTGTGTTGGTGCAGGAAACCACTTTTGCACTTGTATTGGTGTGGAAAATACACTTTTTGCACTTGTGATAGTGTTGAAAAATCACTTTTCGCACTTGTGTTAGTGTTGAAAAACCACTTTTCGCACTTGTGTTGGTGCAGGAAACCACTTTTGCACTTGTATTAGTGTGGAAAAAACACTTTTTGCACTTGTGATAGTGTTGAAAAACCACTTTTCTCACTTGTGTTAGTGTTGAAAAACCACTTTTCGCACTTGTGTTGGTGCAGGAAACCACTTTTGCACTTGTATTAGTGTGGAAAAACTACTTTTCGCACTTGTGTTAGTGTTGAAAAACCACTTTTCGCACTTGTGTTAGTGTTGAAAAACCACTTTTCGCACTTGTGTTAGTGTTGAAAAACCACTTTTCACACTTGTGTTAGTGTTGAAAAACCACTTTTCGCACTTGTGTTAGTGTTGAAAAACCACTTTTCGCACTTGTGTTGGTGCAGGAAACCACTTTTGCACTTGTATTAGTGTGGAAAAACACTTTTTGCACTTGTGATAGTGTTGAAAAACCACTTTTCGCACTCGTGTTAGTGTTGAAAAACCACTTTTCGCACTTGTGTTGGTGCAGGAAACCACTTTTGCACTTGTATTAGTGTGGAAAAAACCACTTTTCGCACTTCTGTTAGTGTTGAAAAACCACTTTTCGCAATTGTGTTAGTGTTGAAAAACCACTTTTCGCACTTGTGTTGGTGCAGGAAACCACTTTTGCACTTGTATTAGTGTGGAAACAACACTTTTTGCACTTGTGATAGTGTTGAAAAACCACTTTTCTCACTTGTGTTAGTGTTGAAAAACCACTTTTCGCACTTGTGTTGGTGCAGGAAACCACTTTTGCACTTGTATTAGTGTGGAAAAAACACTTTTTGCACCTGCGATAGTGTTGAAAAACCACTTTTCGCACTTGCGTTAGTGTTGAAAAACCATTTTTCGCACTTGTGTTGGTGCAGGAAACCACTTTTGCACTTGTATTAGTGTGGAAAAACCACTTTTCGCACTTGTGTTTGTGTTGAAAAACCACTTTTCGCACTTGTGTTAGTGTTGAAAAACCACTTTTCGCACTTGTGTTGGTGCAGGAAACCACTTTTGCACTTGTATTAGTGTGGAAAAAACACTTTTTGCACTTGTGATAGTGTTGAACAACCACTTTTCGCACTTGTGTTAGTGTTGAAAAACCACTTTTCGCACTTGTGTTGGTGCAGGAAACCACTTTTGCACTTGTATTAGTGTGGAAAACCACTTTTCGAGCTTGTGTTAGTGTTGAAAAACCACTTTTCGCACTTGTGTTAGTGTTGAAAAACCACTTTTCGCACTTGTGTTAGTGTTGAAAAACCACTTTTCGCACTTGTGTTGGTGCAGGAAACCACTTTTGCACTTGTATTAGTGTGGAAAAAACACTTTTCGCACTTGTGTTAGTGTTGAAAAACCACCTTTCGCACTTGTGTTAGTGTTGAAAAACCACTTTTCGCACTTGTGTTAGTGTTGAAAAACCACTTTTCGCACTTGTGTTGGTGCCGGAAACCACTTTTGCACTTATATTAATGTGGAAAAACCACTTTTCGCACTTGTGTTAGTGTTGAAAAGCCACTTTTTGCACTTGTGTTGGTGCAGGAAACCACTTTTGCACTTGTATTAGTGTGGAAAAAACACTTTTTGCACTTGTGATAGTGTTGAAAAACCACTTTTCGCACTTGTGTTAGTGTTGAAAAACCACTTTTCGCACTTGTGTTGGTGCAGGAACCCACTTTTGCACTTGTATTAGTGTGGAAAAACCACTTTTCGCACTTGTGTTAGTGTTAAAAAAACACTTTTCGCACTTGTGTTAGTGTTGAAAAACCACTTTTCGCACTCGTGTTGGTGCAGGAAACCACTTTTGCACTTGTATTAGTGTGGAAAAACCACTTTTCGCACCTGTGTTAGTGTTGAAAAACCACTTTTCGCACTTGTGTTAGTGTTGAAAAACCACTTTTCGCACTTGTGTTAGTGTTGAAAAACCATTTTTCGCACTTGTGTTGGTGCAGGAAACCACTTTTGCACTTGTATTAGTGTGGAAAAACCACTTTTCGCACTTGTGTTAGTGTTGAAAAACCACTTTTCGCACTTGTGTTAGTGTTGAAAAACCACTTTTCGCACTTGTGTTGGTGCAGGAAACCACTTTTGCACTTGTATTAGTGTGGAAAAAACACTTTTTGCACTTGTGATAGTGTTGAAAAACCACATTTCGCACTTGTGTTAGTGTTGAAAAACCACTTTTCGCACTTGTGTTGGTGCAGGAAACCACTTTTGCACTTGTATTAGTGTGGAAAAACCACTTTTCGCACTGGTGTTAGTGTTGAAAAACCACTTTTCGCACTTGTGTTAGTGTTGAAAAACCACTTTTCGCACTTGTGTTGGTGCAGGAAACCACTTTTGCACTTGTATTAGTGTGGAAAAAACACTTTTTGCACTTGTGATAGTGTTGAAAAACCACTTTTCGCACTCGTGTTAGTGTTGAAAAACCACTTTTCGCACTTGTGTTGGTGCAGGAAACCACTTTTGCACTTGTATTAGTGTGGAAAAAACCACTTTTCGCACTTCTGTTAGTGTTGAAAAACCACTTTTCGCAATTGTGTTAGTGTTGAAAAACCACTTTTCGCACTTGTGTTGGTGCAGGAAACCACTTTTGCACTTGTATTAGTGTGGAAACAACACTTTTTGCACTTGTGATAGTGTTGAAAAACCACTTTTCTCACTTGTGTTAGTGTTGAAAAACCACTTTTCGCACTTGTGTTGGTGCAGGAAACCACTTTTGCACTTGTATTAGTGTGGAAAAAACACTTTTTGCACCTGCGATAGTGTTGAAAAACCACTTTTCGCACTTGCGTTAGTGTTGAAAAACCATTTTTCGCACTTGTGTTGGTGCAGGAAACCACTTTTGCACTTGTATTAGTGTGGAAAAACCACTTTTCACACTTGTGTTTGTGTTGAAAAACCACTTTTCGCACTTGTGTTAGTGTTGAAAAACCACTTTTCGCACTTGTGTTGGTGCAGGAAACCACTTTTGCACTTGTATTAGTGTGGAAAAAACACTTTTTGCACTTGTGATAGTGTTGAACAACCACTTTTCGCACTTGTGTTAGTGTTGAAAAACCACTTTTCGCACTTGTGTTGGTGCAGGAAACCACTTTTGCACTTGTATTAGTGTGGAAAACCACTTTTCGAACTTGTGTTAGTGTTGAAAAACCACTTTTCGCACTTGTGTTAGTGTTGAAAAACCACTTTTCGCACTTGTGTTAGTGTTGAAAAACCACTTTTCGCACTTGTGTTGGTGCAGGAAACCACTTTTGCACTTGTATTAGTGTGGAAAAAACACTTTTCGCACTTGTGTTAGTGTTGAAAAACCACCTTTCGCACTTGTGTTAGTGTTGAAAAACCACTTTTCGCACTTGTGTTAGTGTTGAAAAACCACTTTTCGCACTTGTGTTGGTGCCGGAAACCACTTTTGCACTTATATTAATGTGGAAAAACCACTTTTCGCACTTGTGTTAGTGTTGAAAAACCACTTTTCGCACTTGTGTTAGTGTTGAAAAGCCACTTTTCGCACTTGTGTTAGTGTTGAAAAACCACTTTTCGCACTTGTGTTGGTGCAGGAAACCACTTTTGCACTTGTATTAGTGTGGAAAAAACACTTTTCGCACTTGTGTTAGTGTTGAAAAACCACCTTTCGCACTTGTGTTAGTGTTGAAAAACCACTTTTCGCACTTGTGTTAGTGTTGAAAAACCACTTTTCGCACTTGTGTTGGTGCCGGAAACCACTTTTGCACTTATATTAATGTGGAAAAACCACTTTTCGCACTTGTGTTAGTGTTGAAAAACCACTTTTCGCACTTGTGTTAGTGTTGAAAAGCCACTTTTTGCACTTGTGCTGGTGCAGGAAACCACTTTTGCACTTGTATTAGTGTGGAAAAAACACTTTTTGCACTTGTGATAGTCTTGAAAAACCACTTTTCGCACTTGTGTTAGTGTTGAAAAACCACTTTTTGCACTTGTGTTGGTGCAGGAAACCACTTTTGCACTTGTATTAGTGTGGAAAAATCACTTTTTGCACTTATGATAGTGTTGAAAAATCACTTTTCGCACTTGTGTTAGTGTTGAAAAACCACTTTTCGCACTTGTGTTTGTGCAGGAAACCACTTTTGCTCTTGTATTAGTGTGGAAAAAACACTTTTTGCACTTGTGATAGTGTTGAAAAACCACCTTTCGCACTTGTGTTAGTGTTGAAAAACCACTTTTCGCACTTGTGTTAGTGTTGAAAAACTACTTTTCGCACTTGTGTTGGTGCCGGAAACCACTTTTGCACTTATATTAATGTGGAAAAACCACTTTTCGCACTTGTGTTAGTGTTGAAAAACCACTTTTCGCACTTGTGTTAGTGTTGAAAAACCACTTTTTGCACTTGTGTTGGTGCAGGAAACCACTTTTGCACTTGTATTAGTGTGGAAAAAACACTTTTTGCACTTGTGATAGTGTTGAAAAACCACTTTTCGCACTTGTGTTAGTGTTGAAAAACCACTTTTCGCACTTGTGTTGGTGCAGGAAACCACTTTTGCACTTTTATTAGTGTGGAAAAAACACTTTTTGCACTTGTGATATTGTTGAAAAACCACTTTTCGCACTTGTGTTAGTGTTGAAAAACCACTTTTCGCACTTGTGTTGGTGCAGGAAACCACTTTTGCACTTGTATTAGTGTTGAAAAACCACTTTGCACTTGTGTTAGTGTTGAAAAACCACTTTTCGCACTTGTGTTAGTGTTGAAAAACCACTTTTCGCACTTGTGTTGGTGCAGGAAACCACTTTTGCACTTGTATTAGTGTGGAAAAAACACTTTTTGCACTTGTGATAGTGTTGAAAAACCACTTTTCGCACTTGTGTTACTGTTGAAAAACCACTTTTCGCACTTGTGTTAGTGTTGAAAAACCATTTGTCGCACTTGTGTTGGTGCAGGAAACCACTTTTGCACTTGTATTAGTGTGGAAAAACCACTTTTCGCACTTGTGTTAGTGTTGAAAAACCACTTTTCGCACTTGTGTTAGTGTTGAAAAACCACTTTTCGCACTTGTGTTGGTGTTGAAAAACCACTTTTCGCACTTGTGTTAGTGTTGAAAAACCACTTTTCGCACTTGTGTTAGTGTTGAAAAACCACTTTTCGCACTTGTGTTGGTGCAGGAAACCACTTTTGCACTTGTATTAGTGTGGAAAAAAACACTTTTTGCACTTGTGATAGTGTTGAAAAACCACTTTTCGCACTTGTGTTATTGTGAAAAACCACTTTTCGCACTTGTGTTGGTGCAGGAAACCACTTTTGCACTTGTATTAGTGTGGAAAAACCACTTTTTGCACTTGTGTTAGTGTTGAAAAACCACTTTTCGCACTTGTGTTAGTGTTGAAAAACCACTTTTCGCACTTGTGTTGGTGCAGGCAACCACTTTTGCACTTGTATTAGTGTGGAAAAAACACTTTTTGCACTTGTGATAGTGTTGAAAAACCACTTTTCGCACTTGTGTTAGTGTTGAAAAACCACTTTTCGCACTTGTGTTGGTGCAGGAAACCACTTTTGCACTTGTATTAGTGTGGAAAACCACTTTTCGCACTTGTGTTAGTGTTGAAAAACCACTTTTCGCACTTGTGTTGGTGCAGGAAACCACTTTTGCACTTGTATTAGTGTGGAAAAAACACTTTTTGCACTTGTGATAGTGTTGAAAAACCACTTTTCGCACTTGTGTTAGTGTGAAAACCACTTTTCGCACTTGTGTTGGTGCAGGAAACCACTTTTGCACTTGTATTAGTGTGGAAAAACCACTTTTCGCACTTGTGTCAGTGTTGAAAAACCACTTTTTGCACTTGTGTTAGTGTTGAAAAACCACTTTTCGCACATGTGTTTGTGCAGGAAACCACTTTTGCACTTGTATTAGTGTGGAAAAAACACTTTTTGCACTTGTGATAGTGTTGAAAAACCACTTTTCGCGCTTGTGTTAGTGTTGAAAAACCACTTTTCGCACTTGTGTTGGTGCAGGAAACCACTTTTGCACTTGTATTAGTGTGGAAAAAACACTTTTTGCACTTGTGATAGTGTTGAAAAACCACTTTTCGCACTTGTGTTATTGTTGAAAAACCACTTTTCGCACATGTGTTGGTGCAGGAAACCACTTTTGCACTTGTATTAGTGTGGAAAAAACACTTTTCGCACTTGTGATAGTGTTGAAAAACCACTTTTCGCGCTTGTGTTAGTGTTGAAAAACCACTTTTCGCACTTGTGTTGGTGCAGGAAACCACTTTTGCACTTGTATTAGTGTGGAAAAACCACTTTTCGCACTTGCGTTAGTGTTGAAAAACCACTTTTCGCACTTGTGTTAGTGTTGAAAAACCACTTTTCGCACTTGTGTTGGTGCAGGAAACCACTTTTGCACTTGTATTAGTGTGGAAAAAACACTTTTTGCACTTGTGATATTGTTGAAAAACCACTTTTCGCACTTGTGTTAGTGTTGAAAAACCACTTTTCGCACTTGTGTTGGTGCAGGAAACCACTTTTGCACTTGTATTGGTGTGGAAAATACACTTTTTGCACTTGTGATAGTGTTGAAAAATCACTTTTCGCACTTGTGTTAGTGTTGAAAAACCACTTTTCGCACTTGTGTTGGTGCAGGAAACCACTTTTGCACTTGTATTAGTGTGGAAAAAACACTTTTTGCACTTGTGATAGTGTTGAAAAACCACTTTTCTCACTTGTGTTAGTGTTGAAAAACCACTTTTCGCACTTGTGTTGGTGCAGGAAACCACTTTTGCACTTGTATTAGTGTGGAAAAACTACTTTTCGCACTTGTGTTAGTGTTGAAAAACCACTTTTCGCACTTGTGTTAGTGTTGAAAAACCACTTTTCGCACTTGTGTTAGTGTTGAAAAACCACTTTTCACACTTGTGTTGGTGCAGGAAACCACTTTTGCACTTGTATTAGTGTGGAAAAAACCACTTTTCGCACTTCTGTTAGTGTTGAAAAACCACTTTTCGCAATTGTGTTAGTGTTGAAAAACCACTTTTCGCACTTGTGTTGGTGCAGGAAACCACTTTTGCACTTGTATTAGTGTGGAAACAACACTTTTTGCACTTGTGATAGTGTTGAAAAACCACTTTTCTCACTTGTGTTAGTGTTGAAAAACCACTTTTCGCACTTGTGTTGGTGCAGGAAACCACTTTTGCACTTGTATTAGTGTGGAAAAAACACTTTTTGCACCTGCGATAGTGTTGAAAAACCACTTTTCGCACTTGCGTTAGTGTTGAAAAACCATTTTTCGCACTTGTGTTGGTGCAGGAAACCACTTTTGCACTTGTATTAGTGTGGAAAAACCACTTTTCGCACTTGTGTTTGTGTTGAAAAACCACTTTTCGCACTTGTGTTAGTGTTGAAAAACCACTTTTCGCACTTGTGTTGGTGCAGGAAACCACTTTTGCACTTGTATTAGTGTGGAAAAAACACTTTTTGCACTTGTGATAGTGTTGAACAACCACTTTTCGCACTTGTGTTAGTGTTGAAAAACCACTTTTCGCACTTGTGTTGGTGCAGGAAACCACTTTTGCACTTGTATTAGTGTGGAAAACCACTTTTCGAACTTGTGTTAGTGTTGAAAAACCACTTTTCGCACTTGTGTTAGTGTTGAAAAACCACTTTTCGCACTTGTGTTAGTGTTGAAAAACCACTTTTCGCACTTGTGTTGGTGCAGGAAACCACTTTTGCACTTGTATTAGTGTTGAAAAACCACTTTGCACTTGTGTTAGTGTTGAAAAACCACTTTTCGCACTTGTGTTAGTGTTGAAAAACCACTTTTCACACTTGTGTTGGTGCAGGAAACCACTTTTGCACTTGTATTAGTGTGGAAAAAACACTTTTTGCACTTGTGATAGTGTTGAAAAACCACTTTTCGCACTTGTGTTACTGTTGAAAAACCACTTTTCGCACTTGTGTTAGTGTTGAAAAACCATTTGTCGCACTTGTGTTGGTGCAGGAAACCACTTTTGCACTTGTATTAGTGTGGAAAAACCACTTTTCGCACTTGTGTTAGTGTTGAAAAACCACTTTTCGCACTTGTGTTAGTGTTGAAAAACCACTTTTCGCACTTGTGTTGGTTTTGAAAAACCACTTTTCGCACTTGTGTTAGCGTTGAAAAACCACTTTTCGCACTTGTGTTAGTGTTGAAAAACCACTTTTCGCACTTGTGTTGCTGCAGGAAACCACTTTTGCACTTGTATTAGTGTGGAAAAAAACACTTTTTGCACTTGTGATAGTGTTGAAAAACCACTTTTCGCACTTGTGTTAGTGTGAAAAACCACTTTTCGCACTTGTGTTGGTGCAGGAAACCACTTTTGCACTTGTATTAGTGTGGAAAAACCACTTTTTGCACTTGTGTTAGTGTTGAAAAACCACTTTTCGCACTTGTGTTAGTGTTGAAAAACCACTTTTCGCACTTGTGTTGGTGCAGGCAACCACTTTTGCACTTGTATTAGTGTGGAAAAAACACTTTTTGCACTTGTGATAGTGTTGAAAAACCACTTTTCGCTCTTGTGTTAGTGTTGAAAAACCACTTTTCGCACTTGTGTTGGTGCAGGAAACCACTTTTGCACTTGTATTAGTGTGGAAAACCACTTTTCGCACTTGTGTTAGTGTTGAAAAACCACTTTTCGCACTTGTGTTGGTGCAGGAAACCACTTTTGCACTTGTATTAGTGTGGAAAAAACACTTTTTGCACTTGTGATAGTGTTGAAAAACCACTTTTCGCACTTGTGTTAGTGTGAAAACCACTTTTCGCACTTGTGTTGGTGCAGGAAACCACTTTTGCACTTGTATTAGTGTGGAAAACCACTTTTCGCACTTGTGTTAGTGTTGAAAAACCACTTTTCGCACTTGTGTTGGTGCAGGAAACCACTTTTGCACTTGTATTAGTGTGGAAAAAACACTTTTTGCACTTGTGATAGTGTTGAAAAACCACTTTTCGCACTTGTGTTAGTGTGAAAACCACTTTTCGCACTTGTGTTGGTGCAGGAAACCACTTTTGCACTTGCATTAGTGTGGAAAAACCACTTTTCGCACTTGTGTCAGTGTTGAAAAACCACTTTTTGCACTTGTGTTAGTGTTGAAAAACCACTTTTCGCACATGTGTTTGTGCAGGAAACCACTTTTGCACTTGTATTAGTGTGGAAAAAACACTTTTTGCACTTGTGATAGTGTTGAAAAACCACTTTTCGCGCTTGTGTTAGTGTTGAAAAACCACTTTTCGCACTTGTGTTGGTGCAGGAAACCACTTTTGCACTTGTATTAGTGTGGAAAAAACACTTTTTGCACTTGTGATAGTGTTGAAAAACCACTTTTCGCACTTGTGTTATTGTGAAAAACCACTTTTCGCACTTGTGTTGGTGCAGGAAACCACTTTTGCACTTGTATTAGTGTGGAAAAACCACTTTTTGCACTTGTGTTAGTGTTGAAAAACCACTTTTCGCACTTGTGTTAGTGTTGAAAAACCACTTTTCGCACTTGTGTTGGTGCAGGCAACCACTTTTGCACTTGTATTAGTGTGGAAAAAACACTTTTTGCACTTGTGATAGTGTTGAAAAACCACTTTTCGCACTTGTGTTAGTGTTGAAAAACCACTTTTCGCACTTGTGTTGGTGCAGGAAACCACTTTTGCACTTGTATTAGTGTGGAAAACCACTTTTCGCACTTGTGTTAGTGTTGAAAAACCACTTTTCGCACTTGTGTTGGTGCAGGAAACCACTTTTGCACTTGTATTAGTGTGGAAAAAACACTTTTTGCACTTGTGATAGTGTTGAAAAACCACTTTTCGCACTTGTGTTAGTGTGAAAACCACTTTTCGCACTTGTGTTGGTGCAGGAAACCACTTTTGCACTTGTATTAGTGTGGAAAAACCACTTTTCGCACTTGTGTCAGTGTTGAAAAACCACTTTTTGCACTTGTGTTAGTGTTGAAAAACCACTTTTCGCACATGTGTTTGTGCAGGAAACCACTTTTGCACTTGTATTAGTGTGGAAAAAACACTTTTTGCACTTGTGATAGTGTTGAAAAACCACTTTTCGCGCTTGTGTTAGTGTTGAAAAACCACTTTTCGCACTTGTGTTGGTGCAGGAAACCACTTTTGCACTTGTATTAGTGTGGAAAAAACACTTTTTGCACTTGTGATAGTGTTGAAAAACCACTTTTCGCACTTGTGTTATTGTTGAAAAACCACTTTTCGCACATGTGTTGGTGCAGGAAACCACTTTTGCACTTGTATTAGTGTGGAAAAAACACTTTTCGCACTTGTGATAGTGTTGAAAAACCACTTTTCGCGCTTGTGTTAGTGTTGAAAAACCACTTTTCGCACTTGTGTTGGTGCAGGAAACCACTTTTGCACTTGTATTAGTGTGGAAAAACCACTTTTCGCACTTGCGTTAGTGTTGAAAAACCACTTTTCGCACTTGTGTTAGTGTTGAAAAACCACTTTTCGCACTTGTGTTGGTGCAGGAAACCACTTTTGCACTTGTATTAGTGTGGAAAAAACACTTTTTGCACTTGTGATATTGTTGAAAAACCACTTTTCGCACTTGTGTTAGTGTTGAAAAACCACTTTTCGCACTTGTGTTGGTGCAGGAAACCACTTTTGCACTTGTATTGGTGTGGAAAATACACTTTTTGCACTTGTGATAGTGTTGAAAAATCACTTTTCGCACTTGTGTTAGTGTTGAAAAACCACTTTTCGCACTTGTGTTGGTGCAGGAAACCACTTTTGCACTTGTATTAGTGTGGAAAAAACACTTTTTGCACTTGTGATAGTGTTGAAAAACCACTTTTCTCACTTGTGTTAGTGTTGAAAAACCACTTTTCGCACTTGTGTTGGTGCAGGAAACCACTTTTGCACTTGTATTAGTGTGGAAAAACTACTTTTCGCACTTGTGTTAGTGTTGAAAAACCACTTTTCGCACTTGTGTTAGTGTTGAAAAACCACTTTTCGCACTTGTGTTAGTGTTGAAAAACCACTTTTCACACTTGTGTTGGTGCAGGAAACCACTTTTGCACTTGTATTAGTGTGGAAAAAACCACTTTTCGCACTTCTGTTAGTGTTGAAAAACCACTTTTCGCAATTGTGTTAGTGTTGAAAAACCACTTTTCGCACTTGTGTTGGTGCAGGAAACCACTTTTGCACTTGTATTAGTGTGGAAACAACACTTTTTGCACTTGTGATAGTGTTGAAAAACCACTTTTCTCACTTGTGTTAGTGTTGAAAAACCACTTTTCGCACTTGTGTTGGTGCAGGAAACCACTTTTGCACTTGTATTAGTGTGGAAAAAACACTTTTTGCACCTGCGATAGTGTTGAAAAACCACTTTTCGCACTTGCGTTAGTGTTGAAAAACCATTTTTCGCACTTGTGTTGGTGCAGGAAACCACTTTTGCACTTGTATTAGTGTGGAAAAACCACTTTTCGCACTTGTGTTTGTGTTGAAAAACCACTTTTCGCACTTGTGTTAGTGTTGAAAAACCACTTTTCGCACTTGTGTTGGTGCAGGAAACCACTTTTGCACTTGTATTAGTGTGGAAAAAACACTTTTTGCACTTGTGATAGTGTTGAACAACCACTTTTCGCACTTGTGTTAGTGTTGAAAAACCACTTTTCGCACTTGTGTTGGTGCAGGAAACCACTTTTGCACTTGTATTAGTGTGGAAAACCACTTTTCGAACTTGTGTTAGTGTTGAAAAACCACTTTTCGCACTTGTGTTAGTGTTGAAAAACCACTTTTCGCACTTGTGTTAGTGTTGAAAAACCACTTTTCGCACTTGTGTTGGTGCAGGAAACCACTTTTGCACTTGTATTAGTGTTGAAAAACCACTTTGCACTTGTGTTAGTGTTGAAAAACCACTTTTCGCACTTGTGTTAGTGTTGAAAAACCACTTTTCACACTTGTGTTGGTGCAGGAAACCACTTTTGCACTTGTATTAGTGTGGAAAAAACACTTTTTGCACTTGTGATAGTGTTGAAAAACCACTTTTCGCACTTGTGTTACTGTTGAAAAACCACTTTTCGCACTTGTGTTAGTGTTGAAAAACCATTTGTCGCACTTGTGTTGGTGCAGGAAACCACTTTTGCACTTGTATTAGTGTGGAAAAACCACTTTTCGCACTTGTGTTAGTGTTGAAAAACCACTTTTCGCACTTGTGTTAGTGTTGAAAAACCACTTTTCGCACTTGTGTTGGTTTTGAAAAACCACTTTTCGCACTTGTGTTAGCGTTGAAAAACCACTTTTCGCACTTGTGTTAGTGTTGAAAAACCACTTTTCGCACTTGTGTTGCTGCAGGAAACCACTTTTGCACTTGTATTAGTGTGGAAAAAAACACTTTTTGCACTTGTGATAGTGTTGAAAAACCACTTTTCGCACTTGTGTTAGTGTGAAAAACCACTTTTCGCACTTGTGTTGGTGCAGGAAACCACTTTTGCACTTGTATTAGTGTGGAAAAACCACTTTTTGCACTTGTGTTAGTGTTGAAAAACCACTTTTCGCACTTGTGTTAGTGTTGAAAAACCACTTTTCGCACTTGTGTTGGTGCAGGCAACCACTTTTGCACTTGTATTAGTGTGGAAAAAACACTTTTTGCACTTGTGATAGTGTTGAAAAACCACTTTTCGCTCTTGTGTTAGTGTTGAAAAACCACTTTTCGCACTTGTGTTGGTGCAGGAAACCACTTTTGCACTTGTATTAGTGTGGAAAACCACTTTTCGCACTTGTGTTAGTGTTGAAAAACCACTTTTCGCACTTGTGTTGGTGCAGGAAACCACTTTTGCACTTGTATTAGTGTGGAAAAAACACTTTTTGCACTTGTGATAGTGTTGAAAAACCACTTTTCGCACTTGTGTTAGTGTGAAAACCACTTTTCGCACTTGTGTTGGTGCAGGAAACCACTTTTGCACTTGTATTAGTGTGGAAAACCACTTTTCGCACTTGTGTTAGTGTTGAAAAACCACTTTTCGCACTTGTGTTGGTGCAGGAAACCACTTTTGCACTTGTATTAGTGTGGAAAAAACACTTTTTGCACTTGTGATAGTGTTGAAAAACCACTTTTCGCACTTGTGTTAGTGTGAAAACCACTTTTCGCACTTGTGTTGGTGCAGGAAACCACTTTTGCACTTGCATTAGTGTGGAAAAACCACTTTTCGCACTTGTGTCAGTGTTGAAAAACCACTTTTTGCACTTGTGTTAGTGTTGAAAAACCACTTTTCGCACATGTGTTTGTGCAGGAAACCACTTTTGCACTTGTATTAGTGTGGAAAAAACACTTTTTGCACTTGTGATAGTGTTGAAAAACCACTTTTCGCGCTTGTGTTAGTGTTGAAAAACCACTTTTCGCACTTGTGTTGGTGCAGGAAACCACTTTTGCACTTGTATTAGTGTGGAAAAAACACTTTTTGCACTTGTGATAGTGTTGAAAAACCACTTTTCGCACTTGTGTTATTGTTGAAAAACCACTTTTCGCACATGTGTTGGTGCAGGAAACCACTTTTGCACTTGTATTAGTGTGGAAAAAACACTTTTCGCACTTGTGATAGTGTTGAAAAACCATTTTTCGCGCTTGTGTTAGTGTTGAAAAACCACTTTTCGCACTTGTGTTGGTGCAGGAAACCACTTTTGCACTTGTATTAGTGTGGAAAAACCACTTTTCGCTCTTGCGTTAGTGTTGAAAAACCACTTTTCGCACTTGTGTTAGTGTTGAAAAACCACTTTTCGCACTTGTGTTGGTGCAGGAAACCACTTTTGCACTTGTATTAGTGTGGAAAAAACACTTTTTGCACTTGTGATATTGTTGAAAAACCACTTTTCGCACTTGTGTTAGTATTGAAAAACCACTTTTCGCACTTGTGTTGGTGCAGGAAACCACTTTTGCACTTGTATTGGTGTGGAAAATACACTTTTTGCACTTGTGATAGTGTTGAAAAATCACTTTTCGCACTTGTGTTAGTGTTGAAAAACCACTTTTCGCACTTGTGTTGGTGCAGGAAACCACTTTTGCACTTGTATTAGTGTGGAAAAAACACTTTTTGCACTTGTGATAGTGTTGAAAAACCACTTTTCTCACTTGTGTTAGTGTTGAAAAACCACTTTTCGCACTTGTGTTGGTGCAGGAAACCACTTTTGCACTTGTATTAGTGTGGAAAAACTACTTTTCGCACTTGTGTTAGTGTTGAAAAACCACTTTTCGCACTTGTGTTAGTGTTGAAAAACCACTTTTCGCACTTGTGTTAGTGTTGAAAAACCACTTTTCACACTTGTGTTAGTGTTGAAAAACCACTTTTCGCACTTGTGTTAGTGTTGAAAAACCACTTTTCGCACTTGTGTTGGTGCAGGAAACCACTTTTGCACTTGTATTAGTGTGGAAAAAACACTTTTTGCACTTGTGATAGTGTTGAAAAACCACTTTTCGCACTCGTGTTAGTGTTGAAAAACCACTTTTCGCACTTGTGTTGGTGCAGGAAACCACTTTTGCACTTGTATTAGTGTGGAAAAAACCACTTTTCGCACTTCTGTTAGTGTTGAAAAACCACTTTTCGCAATTGTGTTAGTGTTGAAAAACCACTTTTCGCACTTGTGTTGGTGCAGGAAACCACTTTTGCACTTGTATTAGTGTGGAAACAACACTTTTTGCACTTGTGATAGTGTTGAAAAACCACTTTTCTCACTTGTGTTAGTGTTGAAAAACCACTTTTCGCACTTGTGTTGGTGCAGGAAACCACTTTTGCACTTGTATTAGTGTGGAAAAAACACTTTTTGCACCTGCGATAGTGTTGAAAAACCACTTTTCGCACTTGCGTTAGTGTTGAAAAACCATTTTTCGCACTTGTGTTGGTGCAGGAAACCACTTTTGCACTTGTATTAGTGTGGAAAAACCACTTTTCGCACTTGTGTTTGTGTTGAAAAACCACTTTTCGCACTTGTGTTAGTGTTGAAAAACCACTTTTCGCACTTGTGTTGGTGCAGGAAACCACTTTTGCACTTGTATTAGTGTGGAAAACACACTTTTTGCACTTGTGATAGTGTTGAACAACCACTTTTCGCACTTGTGTTAGTGTTGAAAAACCACTTTTCGCACTTGTGTTGGTGCAGGAAACCACTTTTGCACTTGTATTAGTGTGGAAAACCACTTTTCGAACTTGTGTTAGTGTTGAAAAACCACTTTTCGCACTTGTGTTAGTGTTGAAAAACCACTTTTCGCACTTGTGTTAGTGTTGAAAAACCACTTTTCGCACTTGTGTTGGTGCAGGAAACCACTTTTGCACTTGTATTAGTGTGGAAAAAACACTTTTCGCACTTGTGTTAGTGTTGAAAAACCACCTTTCGCACTTGTGTTAGTGTTGAAAAACCACTTTTCGCACTTGTGTTAGTGTTGAAAAACCACTTTTCGCACTTGTGTTGGTGCCGGAAACCACTTTTGCACTTATATTAATGTGGAAAAACCACTTTTCGCACTTGTGTTAGTGTTGAAAAACCACTTTTCGCACTTGTGTTAGTGTTGAAAAGCCACTTTTTGCACTTGTGTTGGTGCAGGAAACCACTTTTGCACTTGTATTAGTGTGGAAAAAACACTTTTTGCACTTGTGATAGTGTTGAAAAACCACTTTTCGCACTTGTGTTAGTGTTGAAAATCCACTTTTCGCACTTGTGTTGGTGCAGGAACCCACTTTTGCACTTGTATTAGTGTGGAAAAACCACTTTTCGCGCTTGTGTTAGTGTTGAAAAAACACTTTTCGCACTTGTGTTAGTGTTGAAAAACCACTTTTCGCACTCGTGTTGGTGCAGGAAACCACTTTTGCACTTGTATTAGTGTGGAAAAACCACTTTTCGCACCTGTGTTAGTGTTGAAAAACCACTTTTCGCACTTGTGTTAGTGTTGAAAAACCACTTTTCGCACTTGTGTTAGTGTTGAAAAACCATTTTTCGCACTTGTGTTGGTGCAGGAAACCACTTTTGCACTTGTATTAGTGTGGAAAAACCACTTTTCGCACTTGTGTTAGTGTTGAAAAACCACTTTTCGCACTTGTGTTAGTGTTGAAAAACCACTTTTCGCACTTGTGTTGGTGCAGGAAACCACTTTTGCACTTGTATTAGTGTGGAAAAAACACTTTTTGCACTTGTGATAGTGTTGAAAAACCACTTTTCGCACTTGTGTTAGTGTTGAAAAACCACTTTTCGCACTTGTGTTGGTGCAGGAAACCACTTTTGCACTTGTATTAGTGTGGAAAAACCACTTTTCGCACTGGTGTTAGTGTTGAAAAACCACTTTTCGCACTTGTGTTAGTGTTGAAAAACCACTTTTCGCACTTGTGTTGGTGCAGGAAACCACTTTTGCACTTGTATTAGTGTGGAAAAAACACTTTTTGCACTTGTGATAGTGTTGAAAAACCACTTTTCGCACTCGTGTTAGTGTTGAAAAACCACTTTTCGCACTTGTGTTGGTGCAGGAAACCACTTTTGCACTTGTATTAGTGTGGAAAAAACCACTTTTTGCACTTCTGTTAGTGTTGAAAAACCACTTTTCGCAATTGTGTTAGTGTTGAAAAACCACTTTTCGCACTTGTGTTGGTGCAGGAAACCACTTTTGCACTTGTATTAGTGTGGAAACAACACTTTTTGCACTTGTGATAGTGTTGAAAAACCACCTTTCGCACTTGTGTTAGTGTTGAAAAACCACTTTTCGCACTTGTGTTAGTGTTGAAAAACTACTTTTCGCACTTGTGTTGGTGCCGGAAACCACTTTTGCACTTATATTAATGTGGAAAAACCACTTTTCGCACTTGTGTTAGTGTTGAAAAACCACTTTTCGCACTTGTGTTAGTGTTGAAAAACCACTTTTTGCACTTGTGTTGGTGCAGGAAACCACTTTTGCACTTGTATTAGTGTGGAAAAAACACTTTTTGCACTTGTGATAGTGTTGAAAAACCACTTTTCGCACTTGTGTTAGTGTTGAAAAACCACTTTTCGCACTTGTGTTGGTGCAGGAAACCACTTTTGCACTTTTATTAGTGTGGAAAAAACACTTTTTGCACTTGTGATATTGTTGAAAAACCACTTTTCGCACTTGTGTTAGTGTTGAAAAACCACTTTTCGCACTTGTGTTGGTGCAGGAAACCACTTTTGCACTTGTATTAGTGTTGAAAAACCACTTTGCACTTGTGTTAGTGTTGAAAAACCACTTTTCGCACTTGTGTTAGTGTTGAAAAACCACTTTTCGCACTTGTGTTGGTGCAGGAAACCACTTTTGCACTTGTATTAGTGTGGAAAAAACACTTTTTGCACTTGTGATAGTGTTGAAAAACCACTTTTCGCACTTGTGTTACTGTTGAAAAACCACTTTTCGCACTTGTGTTAGTGTTGAAAAACCATTTGTCGCACTTGTGTTGGTGCAGGAAACCACTTTTGCACTTGTATTAGTGTGGAAAAACCACTTTTCGCACTTGTGTTAGTGTTGAAAAACCACTTTTCGCACTTGTGTTAGTGTTGAAAAACCACTTTTCGCACTTGTGTTGGTGTTGAAAAACCACTTTTCGCACTTGTGTTAGTGTTGAAAAACCACTTTTCGCACTTGTGTTAGTGTTGAAAAACCACTTTTCGCACTTGTGTTGGTGCAGGAAACCACTTTTGCACTTGTATTAGTGTGGAAAAAAACACTTTTTGCACTTGTGATAGTGTTGAAAAACCACTTTTCGCACTTGTGTTATTGTGAAAAACCACTTTTCGCACTTGTGTTGGTGCAGGAAACCACTTTTGCACTTGTATTAGTGTGGAAAAACCACTTTTTGCACTTGTGTTAGTGTTGAAAAACCACTTTTCGCACTTGTGTTAGTGTTGAAAAACCACTTTTCGCACTTGTGTTGGTGCAGGCAACCACTTTTGCACTTGTATTAGTGTGGAAAAAACACTTTTTGCACTTGTGATAGTGTTGAAAAACCACTTTTCGCACTTGTGTTAGTGTTGAAAAACCACTTTTCGCACTTGTGTTGGTGCAGGAAACCACTTTTGCACTTGTATTAGTGTGGAAAACCACTTTTCGCACTTGTGTTAGTGTTGAAAAACCACTTTTCGCACTTGTGTTGGTGCAGGAAACCACTTTTGCACTTGTATTAGTGTGGAAAAAACACTTTTTGCACTTGTGATAGTGTTGAAAAACCACTTTTCGCACTTGTGTTAGTGTGAAAACCACTTTTCGCACTTGTGTTGGTGCAGGAAACCACTTTTGCACTTGTATTAGTGTGGAAAAACCACTTTTCGCACTTGTGTCAGTGTTGAAAAACCACTTTTTGCACTTGTGTTAGTGTTGAAAAACCACTTTTCGCACATGTGTTTGTGCAGGAAACCACTTTTGCACTTGTATTAGTGTGGAAAAAACACTTTTTGCACTTGTGATAGTGTTGAAAAACCACTTTTCGCGCTTGTGTTAGTGTTGAAAAACCACTTTTCGCACTTGTGTTGGTGCAGGAAACCACTTTTGCACTTGTATTAGTGTGGAAAAAACACTTTTTGCACTTGTGATAGTGTTGAAAAACCACTTTTCGCACTTGTGTTATTGTTGAAAACCCACTTTTCGCACATGTGTTGGTGCAGGAAACCACTTTTGCACTTGTATTAGTGTGGAAAAACCACTTTTCGCGCTTGTGTTAGTGTTGAAAAACCACTTTTCGCACTTGTGTTGGTGCAGGAAACCACTTTTGCACTTGTATTAGTGTGGAAAAACCACTTTTCGCGCTTGTGTTAGTGTTGAAAAACCACTTTTCGCACTTGTGTTGGTGCAGGAAACCACTTTTGCACTTGTATTAGTGTGGAAAAAACACTTTTTGCACTTGTGATATTGTTGAAAAACCACTTTTCGCACTTGTGTTAGTGTTGAAAAACCACTTTTCGCACTTGTGTTGGTGCAGGAAACCACTTTTGCACTTGTATTGGTGTGGAAAATACACTTTTTGCACTTGTGATAGTGTTGAAAAATCACTTTTCGCACTTGTGTTAGTGTTGAAAAACCACTTTTCGCACTTGTGTTGGTGCAGGAAACCACTTTTGCACTTGTATTAGTGTGGAAAAAACACTTTTTGCACTTGTGATAGTGTTGAAAAACCACTTTTCTCACTTGTGTTAGTGTTGAAAAACCACTTTTCGCACTTGTGTTGGTGCAGGAAACCACTTTTGCACTTGTATTAGTGTGGAAAAACTACTTTTCGCACTTGTGTTAGTGTTGAAAAACCACTTTTCGCACTTGTGTTAGTGTTGAAAAACCACTTTTCGCACTTGTGTTAGTGTTGAAAAACCACTTTTCACACTTGTGTTAGTGTTGAAAAACCACTTTTCGCACTTGTGTTAGTGTTGAAAAACCACTTTTCGCACTTGTGTTGGTGCAGGAAACCACTTTTGCACTTGTATTAGTGTGGAAAAAACACTTTTTGCACTTGTGATAGTGTTGAAAAACCACTTTTCGCACTCGTGTTAGTGTTGAAAAACCACTTTTCGCACTTGTGTTGGTGCAGGAAACCACTTTTGCACTTGTATTAGTGTGGAAAAAACCACTTTTCGCACTTCTGTTAGTGTTGAAAAACCACTTTTCGCAATTGTGTTAGTGTTGAAAAACCACTTTTCGCACTTGTGTTGGTGCAGGAAACCACTTTTGCACTTGTATTAGTGTGGAAACAACACTTTTTGCACTTGTGATAGTGTTGAAAAACCACTTTTCTCACTTGTGTTAGTGTTGAAAAACCACTTTTCGCACTTGTGTTGGTGCAGGAAACCACTTTTGCACTTGTATTAGTGTGGAAAAAACACTTTTTGCACCTGCGATAGTGTTGAAAAACCACTTTTCGCACTTGCGTTAGTGTTGAAAAACCATTTTTCGCACTTGTGTTGGTGCAGGAAACCACTTTTGCACTTGTATTAGTGTGGAAAAACCACTTTTCGCACTTGTGTTTGTGTTGAAAAACCACTTTTCGCACTTGTGTTAGTGTTGAAAAACCACTTTTCGCACTTGTGTTGGTGCAGGAAACCACTTTTGCACTTGTATTAGTGTGGAAAAAACACTTTTTGCACTTGTGATAGTGTTGAACAACCACTTTTCGCACTTGTGTTAGTGTTGAAAAACCACTTTTCGCACTTGTGTTGGTGCAGGAAACCACTTTTGCACTTGTATTAGTGTGGAAAACCACTTTTCGAACTTGTGTTAGTGTTGAAAAACCACTTTTCGCACTTGTGTTAGTGTTGAAAAACCACTTTTCGCACTTGTGTTAGTGTTGAAAAACCACTTTTCGCACTTGTGTTGGTGCAGGAAACCACTTTTGCACTTGTATTAGTGTTGAAAAACCACTTTGCACTTGTGTTAGTGTTGAAAAACCACTTTTCGCACTTGTGTTAGTGTTGAAAAACCACTTTTCACACTTGTGTTGGTGCAGGAAACCACTTTTGCACTTGTATTAGTGTGGAAAAAACACTTTTTGCACTTGTGATAGTGTTGAAAAACCACTTTTCGCACTTGTGTTACTGTTGAAAAACCACTTTTCGCACTTGTGTTAGTGTTGAAAAACCATTTGTCGCACTTGTGTTGGTGCAGGAAACCACTTTTGCACTTGTATTAGTGTGGAAAAACCACTTTTCGCACTTGTGTTAGTGTTGAAAAACCACTTTTCGCACTTGTGTTAGTGTTGAAAAACCACTTTTCGCACTTGTGTTGGTTTTGAAAAACCACTTTTCGCACTTGTGTTAGCGTTGAAAAACCACTTTTCGCACTTGTGTTAGTGTTGAAAAACCACTTTTCGCACTTGTGTTGCTGCAGGAAACCACTTTTGCACTTGTATTAGTGTGGAAAAAAACACTTTTTGCACTTGTGATAGTGTTGAAAAACCACTTTTCGCACTTGTGTTAGTGTGAAAAACCACTTTTCGCACTTGTGTTGGTGCAGGAAACCACTTTTGCACTTGTATTAGTGTGGAAAAACCACTTTTTGCACTTGTGTTAGTGTTGAAAAACCACTTTTCGCACTTGTGTTAGTGTTGAAAAACCACTTTTCGCACTTGTGTTGGTGCAGGCAACCACTTTTGCACTTGTATTAGTGTGGAAAAAACACTTTTTGCACTTGTGATAGTGTTGAAAAACCACTTTTCGCTCTTGTGTTAGTGTTGAAAAACCACTTTTCGCACTTGTGTTGGTGCAGGAAACCACTTTTGCACTTGTATTAGTGTGGAAAACCACTTTTCGCACTTGTGTTAGTGTTGAAAAACCACTTTTCGCACTTGTGTTGGTGCAGGAAACCACTTTTGCACTTGTATTAGTGTGGAAAAAACACTTTTTGCACTTGTGATAGTGTTGAAAAACCACTTTTCGCACTTGTGTTAGTGTGAAAACCACTTTTCGCACTTGTGTTGGTGCAGGAAACCACTTTTGCACTTGTATTAGTGTGGAAAACCACTTTTCGCACTTATGTTAGTGTTGAAAAACCACTTTTCGCACTTGTGTTGGTGCAGGAAACCACTTTTGCACTTGTATTAGTGTGGAAAAAACACTTTTTGCACTTGTGATAGTGTTGAAAAACCACTTTTCGCACTTGTGTTAGTGTGAAAACCACTTTTCGCACTTGTGTTAGTGTGAAAACCACTTTTCGCACTTGTGTTGGTGCAGGAAACCACTTTTGCACTTGTATTAGTGTGGAAAAACCACTTATCGCACTTGTGTCAGTGTTGAAAAACCACTTTTTGCACTTGTGTTAGTGTTGAAAAACCACTTTTCGCACATGTGTTTGTGCAGGAAACCACTTTTGCACTTGTATTAGTGTGGAAAAAACACTTTTTGCACTTGTGATAGTGTTGAAAAACCACTTTTCGCGCTTGTGTTAGTGTTGAAAAACCACTTTTCGCACTTGTGTTGGTGCAGGAAACCACTTTTGCACTTGTATTAGTGTGGAAAAAACACTTTTTGCACTTGTGATAGTGTTGAAAAACCACTTTTCGCACTTGTGTTATTGTTGAAAAACCACTTTTCGCACATGTGTTGGTGCAGGAAACCACTTTTGCACTTGTATTAGTGTGGAAAAAACACTTTTCACACTTGTGATAGTGTTGAAAAACCACTTTTCGCGCTTGTGTTAGTGTTGAAAAACCACTTTTCGCACTTGTGTTGGTGCAGGAAACCACTTTTGCACTTGTATTAGTGTGGAAAAACCACTTTTCGCACTTGCGTTAGTGTTGAAAAACCACTTTTCGCACTTGTGTTAGTGTTGAAAAACCACTTTTCGCACTTGTGTTGGTGCAGGAAACCACTTTTGCACTTGTATTAGTGTGGAAAAAACACTTTTTGCACTTGTGATATTGTTGAAAAACCACTTTTCGCACTTGTGTTAGTGTTGAAAAACCACTTTTCGCACTTGTGTTGGTGCAGGAAACCACTTTTGCACTTGTATTGGTGTGGAAAATACACTTTTTGCACTTGTGATAGTGTTGAAAAATCACTTTTCGCACTTGTGTTAGTGTTGAAAAACCACTTTTCGCACTTGTGTTGGTGCAGGAAACCACTTTTGCACTTGTATTAGTGTGGAAAAAACACTTTTTGCACTTGTGATAGTGTTGAAAATCCACTTTTCTCACTTGTGTTAGTGTTGAAAAACCACTTTTCGCACTTGTGTTGGTGCAGGAAACCACTTTTGCACTTGTATTAGTGTGGAAAAACTACTTTTCGCACTTGTGTTAGTGTTGAAAAACCACTTTTCGCACTTGTGTTAGTGTTGAAAAACCACTTTTCGCACTTGTGTTAGTGTTGAAAAACCACTTTTCACACTTGTGTTAGTGTTGAAAAACCACTTTTCGCACTTGTGTTAGTGTTGAAAAACCACTTTTCGCACTTGTGTTGGTGCAGGAAACCACTTTTGCACTTGTATTAGTGTGGAAAAAACACTTTTTGCACTTGTGATAGTGTTGAAAAACCACTTTTCGCACTCGTGTTAGTGTTGAAAAACCACTTTTCGCACTTGTGTTGGTGCAGGAAACCACTTTTGCACTTGTATTAGTGTGGAAAAAACCACTTTTCGCACTTATGTTAGTGTTGAAAAACCACTTTTCGCAATTGTGTTGGTGTTGAAAAACCACTTTTCGCACTTGTGTTGGTGCAGGAAACCACTTTTGCACTTGTATTAGTGTGGAAACAACACTTTTTGCACTTGTGATAGTGTTGAAAAACCACTTTTCTCACTTGTGTTAGTGTTGAAAAACCACTTTTCGCACTTGTGTTGGTGCAGGAAACCACTTTTGCACTTGTATTAGTGTGGAAAAAACACTTTTTGCACCTGCGATAGTGTTGAAAAACCACTTTTCGCACTTGCGTTAGTGTTGAAAAACCATTTTTCGCACTTGTGTTGGTGCAGGAAA
Source organism: Myxine glutinosa (assembly GCF_964187855.1). Taxonomy (NCBI): domain Eukaryota; kingdom Metazoa; phylum Chordata; class Myxini; order Myxiniformes; family Myxinidae; genus Myxine; species Myxine glutinosa. The sequence continues at coordinate 157,938 of NW_027616402.1, forward strand.
CCACTTTTGCACTTGTATTAGTGTGGAAAAACCACTTTTCGCACTTGTGTTTGTGTTGAAAAACCACTTTTCGCACTTGTGTTAGTGTTGAAAAACCACTTTTCGCACTTGTGTTGGTGCAGGAAACCACTTTTGCACTTGTATTAGTGTGGAAAACACACTTTTTGCACTTGTGATAGTGTTGAACAACCACTTTTCGCACTTGTGTTAGTGTTGAAAAACCACTTTTCGCACTTGTGTTGGTGCAGGAAACCACTTTTGCACTTGTATTAGTGTGGAAAACCACTTTTCGAACTTGTGTTAGTGTTGAAAAACCACTTTCCGCACTTGTGTTAGTGTTGAAAAACCACTTTTCGCACTTGTGTTAGTGTTGAAAAACCACTTTTCGCACTTGTGTTGGTGCAGGAAACCACTTTTGCACTTGTATTAGTGTGGAAAAAACACTTTTCGCACTTGTGTTAGTGTTGAAAAACCACCTTTCGCACTTGTGTTAGTGTTGAAAAACCACTTTTCGCACTTGTGTTAGTGTTGAAAAACCACTTTTCGCACTTGTGTTGGTGCCGGAAACCACTTTTGCACTTATATTAATGTGGAAAAACCACTTTTCGCACTTGTGTTAGTGTTGAAAAACCACTTTTCGCACTTGTGTTAGTGTTGAAAAGCCACTTTTTGCACTTGTGTTGGTGCAGGAAACCACTTTTGCACTTGTATTAGTGTGGAAAAAACACTTTTTGCACTTGTGATAGTGTTGAAAAACCACTTTTCGCACTTGTGTTAGTGTTGAAAATCCACTTTTCGCACTTGTGTTGGTGCAGGAACCCACTTTTGCACTTGTATTAGTGTGGAAAAACCACTTTTCGCACTTGTGTTAGTGTTGAAAAAACACTTTTCGCACTTGTGTTAGTGTTGAAAAACCACTTTTCGCACTCGTGTTGGTGCAGGAAACCACTTTTGCACTTGTATTAGTGTGGAAAAACCACTTTTCGCACCTGTGTTAGTGTTGAAAAACCACTTTTCGCACTTGTGTTAGTGTTGAAAAACCACTTTTCGCACTTGTGTTAGTGTTGAAAAACCATTTTTCGCACTTGTGTTGGTGCAGGAAACCACTTTTGCACTTGTATTAGTGTGGAAAAACCACTTTTCGCACTTGTGTTAGTGTTGAAAAACCACTTTTCGCACTTGTGTTAGTGTTGAAAAACCACTTTTCGCACTTGTGTTGGTGCAGGAAACCACTTTTGCACTTGTGTTAGTGTGGAAAAAACACTTTTTGCACTTGTGATAGTGTTGAAAAACCACTTTTCGCACTTGTGTTAGTGTTGAAAAACCACTTTTCGCACTTGTGTTGGTGCAGGAAACCACTTTTGCACTTGTATTAGTGTGGAAAAACCACTTTTCGCACTGGTGTTAGTGTTGAAAAACCACTTTTCGCACTTGTGTTAGTGTTGAAAAACCACTTTTCGCACTTGTGTTGGTGCAGGAAACCACTTTTGCACTTGTATTAGTGTGGAAAAAACACTTTTTGCACTTGTGATAGTGTTGAAAAACCACTTTTCGCACTCGTGTTAGTGTTGAAAAACCACTTTTCGCACTTGTGTTGGTGCAGGAAACCACTTTTGCACTTGTATTAGTGTGGAAAAAACCACTTTTCGCACTTCTGTTAGTGTTGAAAAACCACTTTTCGCAATTGTGTTAGTGTTGAAAAACCACTTTTCGCACTTGTGTTGGTGCAGGAAACCACTTTTGCACTTGTATTAGTGTGGAAACAACACTTTTTGCACTTGTGATAGTGTTGAAAAACCACTTTTCTCACTTGTGTTAGTGTTGAAAAACCACTTTTCGCACTTGTGTTGGTGCAGGAAACCACTTTTGCACTTGTATTAGTGTGGAAAAAACACTTTTTGCACCTGCAATAGTGTTGAAAAACCACTTTTCGCACTTGCGTTAGTGTTGAAAAACCATTTTTCGCACTTGTGTTGGTGCAGGAAACCACTTTTGCACTTGTATTAGTGTGGAAAAACCACTTTTCACACTTGTGTTTGTGTTGAAAAACCACTTTTCGCACTTGTGTTAGTGTTGAAAAACCACTTTTCGCACTTGTGTTGGTGCAGGAAACCACTTTTGCACTTGTATTAGTGTGGAAAAAACACTTTTTGCACTTGTGATAGTGTTGAACAACCACTTTTCGCACTTGTGTTAGTGTTGAAAAACCACTTTTCGCACTTGTGTTGGTGCAGGAAACCACTTTTGCACTTGTATTAGTGTGGAAAACCACTTTTCGAACTTGTGTTAGTGTTGAAAAACCACTTTTCGCACTTGTGTTGGTGCAGGAAACCACTTTTGCACTTGTATTAGTGTGGAAAAAACACTTTTTGCACTTGTGATAGTGTTGAACAACCACTTTTCGCACTTGTGTTAGTGTTGAAAAACCACTTTTCGCACTTGTGTTGGTGCAGGAAACCACTTTTGCACTTGTATTAGTGTGGAAAACCACTTTTCGAACTTGTGTTAGTGTTGAAAAACCACTTTTCGCACTTGTGTTAGTGTTGAAAAACCACTTTTCGCACTTGTGTTAGTGTTGAAAAACCACTTTTCGCACTTGTGTTGGTGCAGGAAACCACTTTTGCACTTGTATTAGTGTTGAAAAACCACTTTGCACTTGTGTTAGTGTTGAAAAACCACTTTTCGCACTTGTGTTAGTGTTGAAAAACCACTTTTCACACTTGTGTTGGTGCAGGAAACCACTTTTGCACTTGTATTAGTGTGGAAAAAACACTTTTTGCACTTGTGATAGTGTTGAAAAACCACTTTTCGCACTTGTGTTACTGTTGAAAAACCACTTTTCGCACTTGTGTTAGTGTTGAAAAACCATTTGTCGCACTTGTGTTGGTGCAGGAAACCACTTTTGCACTTGTATTAGTGTGGAAAAACCACTTTTCGCACTTGTGTTAGTGTTGAAAAACCACTTTTCGCACTTGTGTTAGTGTTGAAAAACCACTTTTCGCACTTGTGTTGGTTTTGAAAAACCACTTTTCGCACTTGTGTTAGTGTTGAAAAACCACTTTTCGCACTTGTGTTAGTGTGAAAAACCACTTTTCGCACTTGTGTTGGTGCAGGAAACCACTTTTGCACTTGTATTAGTGTGGAAAAACCACTTTTTGCACTTGTGTTAGTGTTGAAAAACCACTTTTCGCACTTGTGTTAGTGTTGAAAAACCACTTTTCGCACTTGTGTTGGTGCAGGCAACCACTTTTGCACTTGTATTAGTGTGGAAAAAACACTTTTTGCACTTGTGATAGTGTTGAAAAACCACTTTTCGCTCTTGTGTTAGTGTTGAAAAACCACTTTTCGCACTTGTGTTGGTGCAGGAAACCACTTTTGCACTTGTATTAGTGTGGAAAACCACTTTTCGCACTTGTGTTAGTGTTGAAAAACCACTTTTCGCACTTGTGTTGGTGCAGGAAACCACTTTTGCACTTGTATTAGTGTGGAAAAAACACTTTTTGCACTTGTGATAGTGTTGAAAAACCACTTTTCGCACTTGTGTTAGTGTGAAAACCACTTTTCGCACTTGTGTTGGTGCAGGAAACCACTTTTGCACTTGTATTAGTGTGGAAAACCACTTTTCGCACTTGTGTTAGTGTTGAAAAACCACTTTTCGCACTTGTGTTGGTGCAGGAAACCACTTTTGCACTTGTATTAGTGTGGAAAAAAACACTTTTTGCACTTGTGATAGTGTTGAAAAACCACTTTTCGCACTTGTGTTAGTGTGAAAACCACTTTTCGCACTTGTGTTGGTGCAGGAAACCACTTTTGCACTTGCATTAGTGTGGAAAAACCACTTTTCGCACTTGTGTCAGTGTTGAAAAACTACTTTTTGCACTTGTGTTAGTGTTGAAAAACCACTTTTCGCACATGTGTTTGTGCAGGAAACCACTTTTGCACTTGTATTAGTGTGGAAAAAACACTTTTTGCACTTGTGATAGTGTTGAAAAACCACTTTTCGCGCTTGTGTTAGTGTTGAAAAACCACTTTTCGCACTTGTGTTGGTGCAGGAAACCACTTTTGCACTTGTATTAGTGTGGAAAAAACACTTTTTGCACTTGTGATAGTGTTGAAAAACCACTTTTCGCACTTGTGTTATTGTTGAAAAACCACTTTTCGCACATGTGTTGGTGCAGGAAACCACTTTTGCACTTGTATTAGTGTGGAAAAAACACTTTTCGCACTTGTGATAGTGTTGAAAAACCACTTTTCGCGCTTGTGTTAGTGTTGAAAAACCACTTTTCGCACTTGTGTTGGTGCAGGAAACCACTTTTGCACTTGTATTAGTGTGGAAAAACCACTTTTCGCTCTTGCGTTAGTGTTGAAAAACCACTTTTCGCACTTGTGTTAGTGTTGAAAAACCACTTTTCGCACTTGTGTTGGTGCAGGAAACCACTTTTGCACTTGTATTAGTGTGGAAAAAACACTTTTTGCACTTGTGATATTGTTGAAAAACCACTTTTCGCACTTGTGTTAGTATTGAAAAACCACTTTTCGCACTTGTGTTGGTGCAGGAAACCACTTTTGCACTTGTATTGGTGTGGAAAATACACTTTTTGCACTTGTGATAGTGTTGAAAAATCACTTTTCGCACTTGTGTTAGTGTTGAAAAACCACTTTTCGCACTTGTGTTGGTGCAGGAAACCACTTTTGCACTTGTATTAGTGTGGAAAAAACACTTTTTGCACTTGTGATAGTGTTGAAAAACCACTTTTCTCACTTGTGTTAGTGTTGAAAAACCACTTTTCGCACTTGTGTTGGTGCAGGAAACCACTTTTGCACTTGTATTAGTGTGGAAAAACTACTTTTCGCACTTGTGTTAGTGTTGAAAAACCACTTTTCGCACTTGTGTTAGTGTTGAAAAACCACTTTTCGCACTTGTGTTAGTGTTGAAAAACCACTTTTCACACTTGTGTTAGTGTTGAAAAACCACTTTTCGCACTTGTGTTAGTGTTGAAAAACCACTTTTCGCACTTGTGTTGGTGCAGGAAACCACTTTTGCACTTGTATTAGTGTGGAAAAAACACTTTTTGCACTTGTGATAGTGTTGAAAAACCACTTTTCGCACTCGTGTTAGTGTTGAAAAACCACTTTTCGCACTTGTGTTGGTGCAGGAAACCACTTTTGCACTTGTATTAGTGTGGAAAAAACCACTTTTCGCACTTCTGTTAGTGTTGAAAAACCACTTTTCGCAATTGTGTTAGTGTTGAAAAACCACTTTTCGCACTTGTGTTGGTGCAGGAAACCACTTTTGCACTTGTATTAGTGTGGAAACAACACTTTTTGCACTTGTGATAGTGTTGAAAAACCACTTTTCTCACTTGTGTTAGTGTTGAAAAACCACTTTTCGCACTTGTGTTGGTGCAGGAAACCACTTTTGCACTTGTATTAGTGTGGAAAAAACACTTTTTGCACCTGCGATAGTGTTGAAAAACCACTTTTCGCACTTGCGTTAGTGTTGAAAAACCATTTTTCGCACTTGTGTTGGTGCAGGAAACCACTTTTGCACTTGTATTAGTGTGGAAAAACCACTTTTCGCACTTGTGTTTGTGTTGAAAAACCACTTTTCGCACTTGTGTTAGTGTTGAAAAACCACTTTTCGCACTTGTGTTGGTGCAGGAAACCACTTTTGCACTTGTATTAGTGTGGAAAACACACTTTTTGCACTTGTGATAGTGTTGAACAACCACTTTTCGCACTTGTGTTAGTGTTGAAAAACCACTTTTCGCACTTGTGTTGGTGCAGGAAACCACTTTTGCACTTGTATTAGTGTGGAAAACCACTTTTCGAACTTGTGTTAGTGTTGAAAAACCACTTTTCGCACTTGTGTTAGTGTTGAAAAACCACTTTTCGCACTTGTGTTAGTGTTGAAAAACCACTTTTCGCACTTGTGTTGGTGCAGGAAACCACTTTTGCACTTGTATTAGTGTGGAAAAAACACTTTTCGCACTTGTGTTAGTGTTGAAAAACCACCTTTCGCACTTGTGTTAGTGTTGAAAAACCACTTTTCGCACTTGTGTTAGTGTTGAAAAACCACTTTTCGCACTTGTGTTGGTGCCGGAAACCACTTTTGCACTTATATTAATGTGGAAAAACCACTTTTCGCACTTGTGTTAGTGTTGAAAAACCACTTTTCGCACTTGTGTTAGTGTTGAAAAGCCACTTTTTGCACTTGTGTTGGTGCAGGAAACCACTTTTGCACTTGTATTAGTGTGGAAAAAACACTTTTTGCACTTGTGATAGTGTTGAAAAACCACTTTTCGCACTTGTGTTAGTGTTGAAAATCCACTTTTCGCACTTGTGTTGGTGCAGGAACCCACTTTTGCACTTGTATTAGTGTGGAAAAACCACTTTTCGCGCTTGTGTTAGTGTTGAAAAACCACTTTTCGCACTTGTGTTAGTGTTGAAAAACCACTTTTCGCACTTGTGTTAGTGTTGAAAAACCATTTTTCGCACTTGTGTTGGTGCAGGAAACCACTTTTGCACTTGTATTAGTGTGGAAAAACCACTTTTCGCACTTGTGTTAGTGTTGAAAAACCACTTTTCGCACTTGTGTTAGTGTTGAAAAACCACTTTTCGCACTTGTGTTGGTGCAGGAAACCACTTTTGCACTTGTATTAGTGTGGAAAAAACACTTTTTGCACTTGTGATAGTGTTGAAAAACCACTTTTCGCACTTGTGTTAGTGTTGAAAAACCACTTTTCGCACTTGTGTTGGTGCAGGAAACCACTTTTGCACTTGTATTAGTGTGGAAAAACCACTTTTCGCACTGGTGTTAGTGTTGAAAAACCACTTTTCGCACTTGTGTTAGTGTTGAAAAACCACTTTTCGCACTTGTGTTGGTGCAGGAAACCACTTTTGCACTTGTATTAGTGTGGAAAAAACACTTTTTGCACTTGTGATAGTGTTGAAAAACCACTTTTCGCACTCGTGTTAGTGTTGAAAAACCACTTTTCGCACTTGTGTTGGTGCAGGAAACCACTTTTGCACTTGTATTAGTGTGGAAAAAACCACTTTTTGCACTTCTGTTAGTGTTGAAAAACCACTTTTCGCAATTGTGTTAGTGTTGAAAAACCACTTTTCGCACTTGTGTTGGTGCAGGAAACCACTTTTGCACTTGTATTAGTGTGGAAACAACACTTTTTGCACTTGTGATAGTGTTGAAAAACCACCTTTCGCACTTGTGTTAGTGTTGAAAAACCACTTTTCGCACTTGTGTTAGTGTTGAAAAACTACTTTTCGCACTTGTGTTGGTGCCGGAAACCACTTTTGCACTTATATTAATGTGGAAAAACCACTTTTCGCACTTGTGTTAGTGTTGAAAAACCACTTTTCGCACTTGTGTTAGTGTTGAAAAACCACTTTTTGCACTTGTGTTGGTGCAGGAAACCACTTTTGCACTTGTATTAGTGTGGAAAAAACACTTTTTGCACTTGTGATAGTGTTGAAAAACCACTTTTCGCACTTGTGTTAGTGTTGAAAAACCACTTTTCGCACTTGTGTTGGTGCAGGAAACCACTTTTGCACTTTTATTAGTGTGGAAAAAACACTTTTTGCACTTGTGATATTGTTGAAAAACCACTTTTCGCACTTGTGTTAGTGTTGAAAAACCACTTTTCGCACTTGTGTTGGTGCAGGAAACCACTTTTGCACTTGTATTAGTGTTGAAAAACCACTTTGCACTTGTGTTAGTGTTGAAAAACCACTTTTCGCACTTGTGTTAGTGTTGAAAAACCACTTTTCGCACTTGTGTTGGTGCAGGAAACCACTTTTGCACTTGTATTAGTGTGGAAAAAACACTTTTTGCACTTGTGATAGTGTTGAAAAACCACTTTTCGCACTTGTGTTACTGTTGAAAAACCACTTTTCGCACTTGTGGTAGTGTTGAAAAACCATTTGTCGCACTTGTGTTGGTGCAGGAAACCACTTTTGCACTTGTATTAGTGTGGAAAAACCACTTTTCGCACTTGTGTTAGTGTTGAAAAACCACTTTTCGCACTTGTGTTAGTGTTGAAAAACCACTTTTCGCACTTGTGTTGGTGTTGAAAAACCACTTTTCGCACTTGTGTTAGTGTTGAAAAACCACTTTTCGCACTTGTGTTAGTGTTGAAAAACCACTTTTCGCACTTGTGTTGGTGCAGGAAACCACTTTTGCACTTGTATTAGTGTGGAAAAAAACACTTTTTGCACTTGTGATAGTGTTGAAAAACCACTTTTCGCACTTGTGTTATTGTGAAAAACCACTTTTCGCACTTGTGTTGGTGCAGGAAACCACTTTTGCACTTGTATTAGTGTGGAAAAACCACTTTTTGCACTTGTGTTAGTGTTGAAAAACCACTTTTCGCACTTGTGTTAGTGTTGAAAAACCACTTTTCGCACTTGTGTTGGTGCAGGCAACCACTTTTGCACTTGTATTAGTGTGGAAAAAACACTTTTTGCACTTGTGATAGTGTTGAAAAACCACTTTTCGCACTTGTGTTAGTGTTGAAAAACCACTTTTCGCACTTGTGTTGGTGCAGGAAACCACTTTTGCACTTGTATTAGTGTGGAAAACCACTTTTCGCACTTGTGTTAGTGTTGAAAAACCACTTTTCGCACTTGTGTTGGTGCAGGAAACCACTTTTGCACTTGTATTAGTGTGGAAAAAACACTTTTTGCACTTGTGATAGTGTTGAAAAACCACTTTTCGCACTTGTGTTAGTGTGAAAACCACTTTTCGCACTTGTGTTGGTGCAGGAAACCACTTTTGCACTTGTATTAGTGTGGAAAAACCACTTTTCGCACTTGTGTCAGTGTTGAAAAACCACTTTTTGCACTTGTGTTAGTGTTGAAAAACCACTTTTCGCACATGTGTTTGTGCAGGAAACCACTTTTGCACTTGTATTAGTGTGGAAAAAACACTTTTTGCACTTGTGATAGTGTTGAAAAACCACTTTTCGCGCTTGTGTTAGTGTTGAAAAACCACTTTTCGCACTTGTGTTGGTGCAGGAAACCACTTTTGCACTTGTATTAGTGTGGAAAAAACACTTTTTGCACTTGTGATAGTGTTGAAAAACCACTTTTCGCACTTGTGTTATTGTTGAAAAACCACTTTTCGCACATGTGTTGGTGCAGGAAACCACTTTTGCACTTGTATTAGTGTGGAAAAACCACTTTTCGCGCTTGTGTTAGTGTTGAAAAACCACTTTTCGCACTTGTGTTGGTGCAGGAAACCACTTTTGCACTTGTATTAGTGTGGAAAAACCACTTTTCGCACTTGCGTTAGTGTTGAAAAACCACTTTTCGCACTTGTGTTAGTGTTGAAAAACCACTTTTCGCACTTGTGTTGGTGCAGGAAACCACTTTTGCACTTGTATTAGTGTGGAAAAAACACTTTTTGCACTTGTGATATTGTTGAAAAACCACTTTTCGCACTTGTGTTAGTGTTGAAAAACCACTTTTCGCACTTGTGTTGGTGCAGGAAACCACTTTTGCACTTGTATTGGTGTGGAAAATACACTTTTTGCACTTGTGATAGTGTTGAAAAATCACTTTTCGCACTTGTGTTAGTGTTGAAAAACCACTTTTCGCACTTGTGTTGGTGCAGGAAACCACTTTTGCACTTGTATTAGTGTGGAAAAAACACTTTTTGCACTTGTGATAGTGTTGAAAAACCACTTTTCTCACTTGTGTTAGTGTTGAAAAACCACTTTTCGCACTTGTGTTGGTGCAGGAAACCACTTTTGCACTTGTATTAGTGTGGAAAAACTACTTTTCGCACTTGTGTTAGTGTTGAAAAACCACTTTTCGCACTTGTGTTAGTGTTGAAAAACCACTTTTCGCACTTGTGTTAGTGTTGAAAAACCACTTTTCACACTTGTGTTAGTGTTGAAAAACCACTTTTCGCACTTGTGTTAGTGTTGAAAAACCACTTTTCGCACTTGTGTTGGTGCAGGAAACCACTTTTGCACTTGTATTAGTGTGGAAAAAACACTTTTTGCACTTGTGATAGTGTTGAAAAACCACTTTTCGCACTCGTGTTAGTGTTGAAAAACCACTTTTCGCACTTGTGTTGGTGCAGGAAACCACTTTTGCACTTGTATTAGTGTGGAAAAAACCACTTTTCGCACTTCTGTTAGTGTTGAAAAACCACTTTTCGCAATTGTGTTAGTGTTGAAAAACCACTTTTCGCACTTGTGTTGGTGCAGGAAACCACTTTTGCACTTGTATTAGTGTGGAAACAACACTTTTTGCACTTGTGATAGTGTTGAAAAACCACTTTTCTCACTTGTGTTAGTGTTGAAAAACCACTTTTCGCACTTGTGTTGGTGCAGGAAACCACTTTTGCACTTGTATTAGTGTGGAAAAAACACTTTTTGCACCTGCGATAGTGTTGAAAAACCACTTTTCGCACTTGCGTTAGTGTTGAAAAACCATTTTTCGCACTTGTGTTGGTGCAGGAAACCACTTTTGCACTTGTATTAGTGTGGAAAAACCACTTTTCGCACTTGTGTTTGTGTTGAAAAACCACTTTTCGCACTTGTGTTAGTGTTGAAAAACCACTTTTCGCACTTGTGTTGGTGCAGGAAACCACTTTTGCACTTGTATTAGTGTGGAAAAAACACTTTTTGCACTTGTGATAGTGTTGAACAACCACTTTTCGCACTTGTGTTAGTGTTGAAAAACCACTTTTCGCACTTGTGTTGGTGCAGGAAACCACTTTTGCACTTGTATTAGTGTGGAAAACCACTTTTCGAACTTGTGTTAGTGTTGAAAAACCACTTTTCGCACTTGTGTTAGTGTTGAAAAACCACTTTTCGCACTTGTGTTAGTGTTGAAAAACCACTTTTCGCACTTGTGTTGGTGCAGGAAACCACTTTTGCACTTGTATTAGTGTTGAAAAACCACTTTGCACTTGTGTTAGTGTTGAAAAACCACTTTTCGCACTTGTGTTAGTGTTGAAAAACCACTTTTCACACTTGTGTTGGTGCAGGAAACCACTTTTGCACTTGTATTAGTGTGGAAAAAACACTTTTTGCACTTGTGATAGTGTTGAAAAACCACTTTTCGCACTTGTGTTACTGTTGAAAAACCACTTTTCGCACTTGTGTTAGTGTTGAAAAACCATTTGTCGCACTTGTGTTGGTGCAGGAAACCACTTTTGCACTTGTATTAGTGTGGAAAAACCACTTTTCGCACTTGTGTTAGTGTTGAAAAACCACTTTTCGCACTTGTGTTAGTGTTGAAAAACCACTTTTCGCACTTGTGTTGGTTTTGAAAAACCACTTTTCGCACTTGTGTTAGCGTTGAAAAACCACTTTTCGCACTTGTGTTAGTGTTGAAAAACCACTTTTCGCACTTGTGTTGCTGCAGGAAACCACTTTTGCACTTGTATTAGTGTGGAAAAAAACACTTTTTGCACTTGTGATAGTGTTGAAAAACCACTTTTCGCACTTGTGTTAGTGTGAAAAACCACTTTTCGCACTTGTGTTGGTGCAGGAAACCACTTTTGCACTTGTATTAGTGTGGAAAAACCACTTTTTGCACTTGTGTTAGTGTTGAAAAACCACTTTTCGCACTTGTGTTAGTGTTGAAAAACCACTTTTTGCACTTGTGTTGGTGCAGGCAACCACTTTTGCACTTGTATTAGTGTGGAAAAAACACTTTTTGCACTTGTGATAGTGTTGAAAAACCACTTTTCGCTCTTGTGTTAGTGTTGAAAAACCACTTTTCGCACTTGTGTTGGTGCAGGAAACCACTTTTGCACTTGTATTAGTGTGGAAAACCACTTTTCGCACTTGTGTTAGTGTTGAAAAACCACTTTTCGCACTTGTGTTGGTGCAGGAAACCACTTTTGCACTTGTATTAGTGTGGAAAAAACACTTTTTGCACTTGTGATAGTGTTGAAAAACCACTTTTCGCACTTGTGTTAGTGTGAAAACCACTTTTCACACTTGTGTTGGTGCAGGAAACCACTTTTGCACTTGTATTAGTGTGGAAAAACCACTTTTCGCACTTGTGTCAGTGTTGAAAAACCACTTTTTGCACTTGTGTTAGTGTTGAAAAACCACTTTTCGCACATGTGTTTGTGCAGGAAACCACTTTTGCACTTGTATTAGTGTGGAAAAAACACTTTTTGCACTTGTGATAGTGTTGAAAAACCACTTTTCGCGCTTGTGTTAGTGTTGAAAAACCACTTTTCGCACTTGTGTTGGTGCAGGAAACCACTTTTGCACTTGTATTAGTGTGGAAAAAACACTTTTTGCACTTGTGATAGTGTTGAAAAACCACTTTTCGCACTTGTGTTATTGTTGAAAAACCACTTTTCGCACATGTGTTGGTGCAGGAAACCACTTTTGCACTTGTATTAGTGTGGAAAAAACACTTTTCGCACTTGTGATAGTGTTGAAAAACCACTTTTCGCGCTTGTGTTAGTGTTGAAAAACCACTTTTCGCACTTGTGTTGGTGCAGGAAACCACTTTTGCACTTGTATTAGTGTGGAAAAACCACTTTTCGCACTTGCGTTAGTGTTGAAAAACCACTTTTCGCACTTGTGTTAGTGTTGAAAAACCACTTTTCGCACTTGTGTTGGTGCAGGAAACCACTTTTGCACTTGTATTAGTGTGGAAAAAACACTTTTTGCACTTGTGATATTGTTGAAAAACCACTTTTCGCACTTGTGTTAGTGTTGAAAAACCACTTTTCGCACTTGTGTTGGTGCAGGAAACCACTTTTGCACTTGTATTGGTGTGGAAAATACACTTTTTGCACTTGTGATAGTGTTGAAAAATCACTTTTCGCACTTGTGTTAGTGTTGAAAAACCACTTTTCGCACTTGTGTTGGTGCAGGAAACCACTTTTGCACTTGTATTAGTGTGGAAAAAACACTTTTTGCACTTGTGATAGTGTTGAAAAACCACTTTTCTCACTTGTGTTAGTGTTGAAAAACCACTTTTCGCACTTGTGTTGGTGCAGGAAACCACTTTTGCACTTGTATTAGTGTGGAAAAACTACTTTTCGCACTTGTGTTAGTGTTGAAAAACCACTTTTCGCACTTGTGTTAGTGTTGAAAAACCACTTTTCGCACTTGTGTTAGTGTTGAAAAACCACTTTTCACACTTGTGTTAGTGTTGAAAAACCACTTTTCGCACTTGTGTTAGTGTTGAAAAACCACTTTTCGCACTTGTGTTGGTGCAGGAAACCACTTTTGCACTTGTATTAGTGTGGAAAAAACACTTTTTGCACTTGTGATAGTGTTGAAAAACCACTTTTCGCACTCGTGTTAGTGTTGAAAAACCACTTTTCGCACTTGTGTTGGTGCAGGAAACCACTTTTGCACTTGTATTAGTGTGGAAAAAACCACTTTTCGCACTTCTGTTAGTGTTGAAAAACCACTTTTCGCAATTGTGTTAGTGTTGAAAAACCACTTTTCGCACTTGTGTTGGTGCAGGAAACCACTTTTGCACTTGTATTAGTGTGGAAACAACACTTTTTGCACTTGTGATAGTGTTGAAAAACCACTTTTCTCACTTGTGTTAGTGTTGAAAAACCACTTTTCGCACTTGTGTTGGTGCAGGAAACCACTTTTGCACTTGTATTAGTGTGGAAAAAACACTTTTTGCACCTGCGATAGTGTTGAAAAACCACTTTTCGCACTTGCGTTAGTGTTGAAAAACCATTTTTCGCACTTGTGTTGGTGCAGGAAACCACTTTTGCACTTGTATTAGTGTGGAAAAACCACTTTTCGCACTTGTGTTTGTGTTGAAAAACCACTTTTCGCACTTGTGTTAGTGTTGAAAAACCACTTTTCGCACTTGTGTTGGTGCAGGAAACCACTTTTGCACTTGTATTAGTGTGGAAAAAACACTTTTTGCACTTGTGATAGTGTTGAACAACCACTTTTCGCACTTGTGTTAGTGTTGAAAAACCACTTTTCGCACTTGTGTTGGTGCAGGAAACCACTTTTGCACTTGTATTAGTGTGGAAAACCACTTTTCGAACTTGTGTTAGTGTTGAAAAACCACTTTTCGCACTTGTGTTAGTGTTGAAAAACCACTTTTCGCACTTGTGTTAGTGTTGAAAAACCACTTTTCGCACTTGTGTTGGTGCAGGAAACCACTTTTGCACTTGTATTAGTGTGGAAAAAACACTTTTCGCACTTGTGTTAGTGTTGAAAAACCACCTTTCGCACTTGTGTTAGTGTTGAAAAACCACATTTCGCACTTGTGTTAGTGTTGAAAAACCACTTTTCGCACTTGTGTTGGTGCCGGAAACCACTTTTGCACTTATATTAATGTGGAAAAACCACTTTTCGTACTTGTGTTAGTGTTGAAAAACCACTTTTCGCACTTGTGTTAGTGTTGAAAAGCCACTTTTTGCACTTGTGTTGGTGCAGGAAACCACTTTTGCACTTGTATTAGTGTGGAAAAAACACTTTTTGCACTTGTGATAGTGTTGAAAAACCACTTTTCGCACTTGTGTTAGTGTTGAAAAACCACTTTTCGCACTTGTGTTGGTGCAGGAACCCACTTTTGCACTTGTATTAGTGTGGAAAAACCACTTTTCGCACTTGTGTTAGTGTTGAAAAAACACTTTTCGCACTTGTGTTAGTGTTGAAAAACCACTTTTCGCACTCGTGTTGGTGCAGGAAACCACTTTTGCACTTGTATTAGTGTGGAAAAACCACTTTTCGCACCTGTGTTAGTGTTGAAAAACCACTTTTCGCACTTGTGTTAGTGTTGAAAAACCACTTTTCGCACTTGTGTTAGTGTTGAAAAACCATTTTTCGCACTTGTGTTGGTGCAGGAAACCACTTTTGCACTTGTATTAGTGTGGAAAAACCACTTTTCGCACTTGTGTTAGTGTTGAAAAACCACTTTTCGCACTTGTGTTAGTGTTGAAAAACCACTTTTCGCACTTGTGTTGGTGCAGGAAACCACTTTTGCACTTGTATTAGTGTGGAAAAAACACTTTTTGCACTTGTGATAGTGTTGAAAAACCACTTTTCGCACTTGTGTTAGTGTTGAAAAACCACTTTTCGCACTTGTGTTGGTGCAGGAAACCACTTTTGCACTTGTATTAGTGTGGAAAAACCACTTTTCGCACTGGTGTTAGTGTTGAAAAACCACTTTTCGCACTTGTGTTAGTGTTGAAAAACCACTTTTCGCACTTGTGTTGGTGCAGGAAACCACTTTTGCACTTGTATTAGTGTGGAAAAAACACTTTTTGCACTTGTGATAGTGTTGAAAAACCACTTTTCGCACTCGTGTTAGTGTTGAAAAACCACTTTTCGCACTTGTGTTGGTGCAGGAAACCACTTTTGCACTTGTATTAGTGTGGAAAAAACCACTTTTCGCACTTCTGTTAGTGTTGAAAAACCACTTTTCGCAATTGTGTTAGTGTTGAAAAACCACTTTTCGCACTTGTGTTGGTGCAGGAAACCACTTTTGCACTTGTATTAGTGTGGAAACAACACTTTTTGCACTTGTGATAGTGTTGAAAAACCACTTTTCTCACTTGTGTTAGTGTTGAAAAACCACTTTTTGCACTTGTGTTGGTGCAGGAAACCACTTTTGCACTTGTATTAGTGTGGAAAAAACACTTTTTGCACCTGCGATAGTGTTGAAAAACCACTTTTCGCACTTGCGTTAGTGTTGAAAAACCATTTTTCGCACTTGTGTTGGTGCAGGAAACCACTTTTGCACTTGTATTAGTGTGGAAAAACCACTTTTCGCACTTGTGTTTGTGTTGAAAAACCACTTTTCGCACTTGTGTTAGTGTTGAAAAACCACTTTTCGCACTTGTGTTGGTGCAGGAAACCACTTTTGCACTTGTATTAGTGTGGAAAAACCACTTTTCGCACTTGTGTTTGTGTTGAAAAACCACTTTTCGCACTTGTGTTAGTGTTGAAAAACCACTTTTCGCACTTGTGTTGGTGCAGGAAACCACTTTTGCACTTGTATTAGTGTGGAAAAAACACTTTTTGCACTTGTGATAGTGTTGAACAACCACTTTTCGCACTTGTGTTAGTGTTGAAAAACCACTTTTCGCACTTGTGTTGGTGCAGGAAACCACTTTTGCACTTGTATTAGTGTGGAAAACCACTTTTCGAACTTGTGTTAGTGTTGAAAAACCACTTTTCGCACTTGTGTTAGTGTTGAAAAACCACTTTTCGCACTTGTGTTAGTGTTGAAAAACCACTTTTCGCACTTGTGTTGGTGCAGGAAACCACTTTTGCACTTGTATTAGTGTGGAAAAAACACTTTTCGCACTTGTGTTAGTGTTGAAAAACCACCTTTCGCACTTGTGTTAGTGTTGAAAAACCACATTTCGCACTTGTGTTAGTGTTGAAAAACCACTTTTCGCACTTGTGTTGGTGCCGGAAACCACTTTTGCACTTATATTAATGTGGAAAAACCACTTTTCGTACTTGTGTTAGTGTTGAAAAACCACTTTTCGCACTTGTGTTAGTGTTGAAAAGCCACTTTTTGCACTTGTGTTGGTGCAGGAAACCACTTTTGCACTTGTATTAGTGTGGAAAAAACACTTTTTGCACTTGTGATAGTGTTGAAAAACCACTTTTCGCACTTGTGTTAGTGTTGAAAAACCACTTTTCGCACTTGTGTTGGTGCAGGAACCCACTTTTGCACTTGTATTAGTGTGGAAAAACCACTTTTCGCACTTGTGTTAGTGTTGAAAAAACACTTTTCGCACTTGTGTTAGTGTTGAAAAACCACTTTTCGCACTCGTGTTGGTGCAGGAAACCACTTTTGCACTTGTATTAGTGTGGAAAAACCACTTTTCGCACCTGTGTTAGTGTTGAAAAACCACTTTTCGCACTTGTGTTAGTGTTGAAAAACCACTTTTCGCACTTGTGTTAGTGTTGAAAAACCATTTTTCGCACTTGTGTTGGTGCAGGAAACCACTTTTGCACTTGTATTAGTGTGGAAAAACCACTTTTCGCACTTGTGTTAGTGTTGAAAAACCACTTTTCGCACTTGTGTTAGTGTTGAAAAACCACTTTTCGCACTTGTGTTGGTGCAGGAAACCACTTTTGCACTTGTATTAGTGTGGAAAAAACACTTTTTGCACTTGTGATAGTGTTGAAAAACCACTTTTCGCACTTGTGTTAGTGTTGAAAAACCACTTTTCGCACTTGTGTTGGTGCAGGAAACCACTTTTGCACTTGTATTAGTGTGGAAAAACCACTTTTCGCACTGGTGTTAGTGTTGAAAAACCACTTTTCGCACTTGTGTTAGTGTTGAAAAACCACTTTTCGCACTTGTGTTGGTGCAGGAAACCACTTTTGCACTTGTATTAGTGTGGAAAAAACACTTTTTGCACTTGTGATAGTGTTGAAAAACCACTTTTCGCACTCGTGTTAGTGTTGAAAAACCACTTTTCGCACTTGTGTTGGTGCAGGAAACCACTTTTGCACTTGTATTAGTGTGGAAAAAACCACTTTTCGCACTTCTGTTAGTGTTGAAAAACCACTTTTCGCAATTGTGTTAGTGTTGAAAAACCACTTTTCGCACTTGTGTTGGTGCAGGAAACCACTTTTGCACTTGTATTAGTGTGGAAACAACACTTTTTGCACTTGTGATAGTGTTGAAAAACCACTTTTCTCACTTGTGTTAGTGTTGAAAAACCACTTTTTGCACTTGTGTTGGTGCAGGAAACCACTTTTGCACTTGTATTAGTGTGGAAAAAACACTTTTTGCACCTGCGATAGTGTTGAAAAACCACTTTTCGCACTTGCGTTAGTGTTGAAAAACCATTTTTCGCACTTGTGTTGGTGCAGGAAACCACTTTTGCACTTGTATTAGTGTGGAAAAACCACTTTTCGCACTTGTGTTTGTGTTGAAAAACCACTTTTCGCACTTGTGTTAGTGTTGAAAAACCACTTTTCGCACTTGTGTTGGTGCAGGAAACCACTTTTGCACTTGTATTAGTGTGGAAAAAACACTTTTTGCACTTGTGATAGTGTTGAACAACCACTTTTCGCACTTGTGTTAGTGTTGAAAAACCACTTTTCGCACTTGTGTTGGTGCAGGAAACCACTTTTGCACTTGTATTAGTGTGGAAAACCACTTTTCGAACTTGTGTTAGTGTTGAAAAACCACTTTTCGCACTTGTGTTAGTGTTGAAAAACCACTTTTCGCACTTGTGTTAGTGTTGAAAAACCACTTTTCGCACTTGTGTTGGTGCAGGAAACCACTTTTGCACTTGTATTAGTGTGGAAAAAACACTTTTCGCACTTGTGTTAGTGTTGAAAAACCACCTTTCGCACTTGTGTTAGTGTTGAAAAACCACTTTTCGCACTTGTGTTAGTGTTGAAAAACCACTTTTCGCACTTGTGTTGGTGCCGGAAACCACTTTTGCACTTATATTAATGTGGAAAAACCACTTTTCGCACTTGTGTTAGTGTTGAAAAACCACTTTTCGCACTTGTGTTAGTGTTGAAAAGCCACTTTTTGCACTTGTGTTGGTGCAGGAAACCACTTTTGCACTTGTATTAGTGTGGAAAAAACACTTTTTGCACTTGTGATAGTGTTGAAAAACCACTTTTCGCACTTGTGTTAGTGTTGAAAAACCACTTTTCGCACTTGTGTTGGTGCAGGAACCCACTTTTGCACTTGTATTAGTGTGGAAAAACCACTTTTCGCACTTGTGTTAGTGTTGAAAAAACACTTTTCGCACTTGTGTTAGTGTTGAAAAACCACTTTTCGCACTCGTGTTGGTGCAGGAAACCACTTTTGCACTTGTATTAGTGTGGAAAAACCACTTTTCGCACCTGTGTTAGTGTTGAAAAACCACTTTTCGCACTTGTGTTAGTGTTGAAAAACCACTTTTCGCACTTGTGTTAGTGTTGAAAAACCATTTTTCGCACTTGTGTTGGTGCAGGAAACCACTTTTGCACTTGTATTAGTGTGGAAAAACCACTTTTCGCACTTGTGTTAGTGTTGAAAAACCACTTTTCGCACTTGTGTTAGTGTTGAAAAACCACTTTTCGCACTTGTGTTGGTGCAGGAAACCACTTTTGCACTTGTATTAGTGTGGAAAAAACACTTTTTGCACTTGTGATAGTGTTGAAAAACCACTTTTCGCACTTGTGTTAGTGTTGAAAAACCACTTTTCGCACTTGTGTTGGTGCAGGAAACCACTTTTGCACTTGTATTAGTGTGGAAAAACCACTTTTCGCACTGGTGTTAGTGTTGAAAAACCACTTTTCGCACTTGTGTTAGTGTTGAAAAACCACTTTTCGCACTTGTGTTAGTGTTGAAAAACCACTTTTCGCACTTGTGTTTGTGCAGGAAACCACTTTTGCACTTGTATTAGTGTGGAAAAAACACTTTTCGCACTTGTGTTAGTGTTGAAAAACCACTTTTCGCACTTGTGTTAATGTTGAAAAACCACTTTTCGCACTTGTGTTAGTGTTGAAAAACCACTTTTCGCACTTGTGTTGGTGCAGGAAACCACTTTTGCACCTGTATTAGTGTGGAAAAACCACTTTTCGCACTTGTGTTAGTGTTGAAAAACCACTTTTCGCATTTGTGTTAGTGTTGAAAAACCACTTTTTGCACTTGTGTTGGTGCAGGAAACCACTTTTGCACTTGTATTAGTGTGGAAAAAACCACTTTTTGCACTTATGATAGTGTTGAAAAATCACTTTTCGCACTTGTGTTAGTGTTGAAAAACCACTTTTCGCACTTGTGTTTGTGCAGGAAACCACTTTTGCACTTGTATTAGTGTGGAAAAAACACTTTTTGCACTTGTGATAGTGTTGAAAAACCACCTTTCGCACTTGTGTTAGTGTTGAAAAACCACTTTTCGCACTTGTGTTAGTGTTGAAAAACCACTTTTCGCACTTGTGTTGGTGCCGGAAACCACTTTTGCACTTATATTAATGTGGAAAAACCACTTTTCGCACTTGTGTTAGTGTTGAAAAACCACATTTCGCACTTGTGTTAGTGTTGAAAAACCACTTTTCGCACTTGTGTTGGTGCCGGAAACCACTTTTGCACTTATATTAATGTGGAAAAACCACTTTTCGTACTTGTGTTAGTGTTGAAAAACCACTTTTCGCACTTGTGTTAGTGTTGAAAAGCCACTTTTTGCACTTGTGTTGGTGCAGGAAACCACTTTTGCACTTGTATTAGTGTGGAAAAAACACTTTTTGCACTTGTGATAGTGTTGAAAAACCACTTTTCGCACTTGTGTTAGTGTTGAAAAACCACTTTTCGCACTTGTGTTGGTGCAGGAACCCACTTTTGCACTTGTATTAGTGTGGAAAAACCACTTTTCGCACTTGTGTTAGTGTTGAAAAAACACTTTTCGCACTTGTGTTAGTGTTGAAAAACCACTTTTCGCACTCGTGTTGGTGCAGGAAACCACTTTTGCACTTGTATTAGTGTGGAAAAACCACTTTTCGCACCTGTGTTAGTGTTGAAAAACCACTTTTCGCACTTGTGTTAGTGTTGAAAAACCACTTTTCGCACTTGTGTTAGTGTTGAAAAACCATTTTTCGCACTTGTGTTGGTGCAGGAAACCACTTTTGCACTTGTATTAGTGTGGAAAAACCACTTTTCGCACTTGTGTTAGTGTTGAAAAACCACTTTTCGCACTTGTGTTAGTGTTGAAAAACCACTTTTCGCACTTGTGTTGGTGCAGGAAACCACTTTTGCACTTGTATTAGTGTGGAAAAAACACTTTTTGCACTTGTGATAGTGTTGAAAAACCACTTTTCGCACTTGTGTTAGTGTTGAAAAACCACTTTTCGCACTTGTGTTGGTGCAGGAAACCACTTTTGCACTTGTATTAGTGTGGAAAAACCACTTTTCGCACTGGTGTTAGTGTTGAAAAACCACTTTTCGCACTTGTGTTAGTGTTGAAAAACCACTTTTCGCACTTGTGTTGGTGCAGGAAACCACTTTTGCACTTGTATTAGTGTGGAAAAAACACTTTTTGCACTTGTGATAGTGTTGAAAAACCACTTTTCGCACTCGTGTTAGTGTTGAAAAACCACTTTTCGCACTTGTGTTGGTGCAGGAAACCACTTTTGCACTTGTATTAGTGTGGAAAAAACCACTTTTCGCACTTCTGTTAGTGTTGAAAAACCACTTTTCGCAATTGTGTTAGTGTTGAAAAACCACTTTTCGCACTTGTGTTGGTGCAGGAAACCACTTTTGCACTTGTATTAGTGTGGAAACAACACTTTTTGCACTTGTGATAGTGTTGAAAAACCACTTTTCTCACTTGTGTTAGTGTTGAAAAACCACTTTTTGCACTTGTGTTGGTGCAGGAAACCACTTTTGCACTTGTATTAGTGTGGAAAAAACACTTTTTGCACCTGCGATAGTGTTGAAAAACCACTTTTCGCACTTGCGTTAGTGTTGAAAAACCATTTTTCGCACTTGTGTTGGTGCAGGAAACCACTTTTGCACTTGTATTAGTGTGGAAAAACCACTTTTCGCACTTGTGTTTGTGTTGAAAAACCACTTTTCGCACTTGTGTTAGTGTTGAAAAACCACTTTTCGCACTTGTGTTGGTGCAGGAAACCACTTTTGCACTTGTATTAGTGTGGAAAAACCACTTTTCGCACTTGTGTTTGTGTTGAAAAACCACTTTTCGCACTTGTGTTAGTGTTGAAAAACCACTTTTCGCACTTGTGTTGGTGCAGGAAACCACTTTTGCACTTGTATTAGTGTGGAAAAAACACTTTTTGCACTTGTGATAGTGTTGAACAACCACTTTTCGCACTTGTGTTAGTGTTGAAAAACCACTTTTCGCACTTGTGTTGGTGCAGGAAACCACTTTTGCACTTGTATTAGTGTGGAAAACCACTTTTCGAACTTGTGTTAGTGTTGAAAAACCACTTTTCGCACTTGTGTTAGTGTTGAAAAACCACTTTTCGCACTTGTGTTAGTGTTGAAAAACCACTTTTCGCACTTGTGTTGGTGCAGGAAACCACTTTTGCACTTGTATTAGTGTGGAAAAAACACTTTTCGCACTTGTGTTAGTGTTGAAAAACCACCTTTCGCACTTGTGTTAGTGTTGAAAAACCACATTTCGCACTTGTGTTAGTGTTGAAAAACCACTTTTCGCACTTGTGTTGGTGCCGGAAACCACTTTTGCACTTATATTAATGTGGAAAAACCACTTTTCGTACTTGTGTTAGTGTTGAAAAACCACTTTTCGCACTTGTGTTAGTGTTGAAAAGCCACTTTTTGCACTTGTGTTGGTGCAGGAAACCACTTTTGCACTTGTATTAGTGTGGAAAAAACACTTTTTGCACTTGTGATAGTGTTGAAAAACCACTTTTCGCACTTGTGTTAGTGTTGAAAAACCACTTTTCGCACTTGTGTTGGTGCAGGAACCCACTTTTGCACTTGTATTAGTGTGGAAAAACCACTTTTCGCACTTGTGTTAGTGTTGAAAAAACACTTTTCGCACTTGTGTTAGTGTTGAAAAACCACTTTTCGCACTCGTGTTGGTGCAGGAAACCACTTTTGCACTTGTATTAGTGTGGAAAAACCACTTTTCGCACCTGTGTTAGTGTTGAAAAACCACTTTTCGCACTTGTGTTAGTGTTGAAAAACCACTTTTCGCACTTGTGTTAGTGTTGAAAAACCATTTTTCGCACTTGTGTTGGTGCAGGAAACCACTTTTGCACTTGTATTAGTGTGGAAAAACCACTTTTCGCACTTGTGTTAGTGTTGAAAAACCACTTTTCGCACTTGTGTTAGTGTTGAAAAACCACTTTTCGCACTTGTGTTGGTGCAGGAAACCACTTTTGCACTTGTATTAGTGTGGAAAAAACACTTTTTGCACTTGTGATAGTGTTGAAAAACCACTTTTCGCACTTGTGTTAGTGTTGAAAAACCACTTTTCGCACTTGTGTTGGTGCAGGAAACCACTTTTGCACTTGTATTAGTGTGGAAAAACCACTTTTCGCACTGGTGTTAGTGTTGAAAAACCACTTTTCGCACTTGTGTTAGTGTTGAAAAACCACTTTTCGCACTTGTGTTGGTGCAGGAAACCACTTTTGCACTTGTATTAGTGTGGAAAAAACACTTTTTGCACTTGTGATAGTGTTGAAAAACCACTTTTCGCACTCGTGTTAGTGTTGAAAAACCACTTTTCGCACTTGTGTTGGTGCAGGAAACCACTTTTGCACTTGTATTAGTGTGGAAAAAACCACTTTTCGCACTTCTGTTAGTGTTGAAAAACCACTTTTCGCAATTGTGTTAGTGTTGAAAAACCACTTTTCGCACTTGTGTTGGTGCAGGAAACCACTTTTGCACTTGTATTAGTGTGGAAACAACACTTTTTGCACTTGTGATAG
Organism: Myxine glutinosa; assembly: GCF_964187855.1. Lineage (NCBI taxonomy): Eukaryota > Metazoa > Chordata > Myxini > Myxiniformes > Myxinidae > Myxine > Myxine glutinosa. The sequence continues at coordinate 181,304 of NW_027616402.1, forward strand.
TGTTGAAAAACCACTTTTCTCACTTGTGTTAGTGTTGAAAAACCACTTTTTGCACTTGTGTTGGTGCAGGAAACCACTTTTGCACTTGTATTAGTGTGGAAAAAACACTTTTTGCACCTGCGATAGTGTTGAAAAACCACTTTTCGCACTTGCGTTAGTGTTGAAAAACCATTTTTCGCACTTGTGTTGGTGCAGGAAACCACTTTTGCACTTGTATTAGTGTGGAAAAACCACTTTTCGCACTTGTGTTTGTGTTGAAAAACCACTTTTCGCACTTGTGTTAGTGTTGAAAAACCACTTTTCGCACTTGTGTTGGTGCAGGAAACCACTTTTGCACTTGTATTAGTGTGGAAAAAACACTTTTTGCACTTGTGATAGTGTTGAACAACCACTTTTCGCACTTGTGTTAGTGTTGAAAAACCACTTTTCGCACTTGTGTTGGTGCAGGAAACCACTTTTGCACTTGTATTAGTGTGGAAAACCACTTTTCGAACTTGTGTTAGTGTTGAAAAACCACTTTTCGCACTTGTGTTAGTGTTGAAAAACCACTTTTCGCACTTGTGTTAGTGTTGAAAAACCACTTTTCGCACTTGTGTTGGTGCAGGAAACCACTTTTGCACTTGTATTAGTGTGGAAAAAACACTTTTCGCACTTGTGTTAGTGTTGAAAAACCACCTTTCGCACTTGTGTTAGTGTTGAAAAACCACTTTTCGCACTTGTGTTAGTGTTGAAAAACCACTTTTCGCACTTGTGTTGGTGCCGGAAACCACTTTTGCACTTATATTAATGTGGAAAAACCACTTTTCGCACTTGTGTTAGTGTTGAAAAACCACTTTTCGCACTTGTGTTAGTGTTGAAAAGCCACTTTTTGCACTTGTGTTGGTGCAGGAAACCACTTTTGCACTTGTATTAGTGTGGAAAAAACACTTTTTGCACTTGTGATAGTGTTGAAAAACCACTTTTCGCACTTGTGTTAGTGTTGAAAAACCACTTTTCGCACTTGTGTTGGTGCAGGAACCCACTTTTGCACTTGTATTAGTGTGGAAAAACCACTTTTCGCACTTGTGTTAGTGTTGAAAAAACACTTTTCGCACTTGTGTTAGTGTTGAAAAACCACTTTTCGCACTCGTGTTGGTGCAGGAAACCACTTTTGCACTTGTATTAGTGTGGAAAAACCACTTTTCGCACCTGTGTTAGTGTTGAAAAACCACTTTTCGCACTTGTGTTAGTGTTGAAAAACCACTTTTCGCACTTGTGTTAGTGTTGAAAAACCATTTTTCGCACTTGTGTTGGTGCAGGAAACCACTTTTGCACTTGTATTAGTGTGGAAAAACCACTTTTCGCACTTGTGTTAGTGTTGAAAAACCACTTTTCGCACTTGTGTTAGTGTTGAAAAACCACTTTTCGCACTTGTGTTGGTGCAGGAAACCACTTTTGCACTTGTATTAGTGTGGAAAAAACACTTTTTGCACTTGTGATAGTGTTGAAAAACCACTTTTCGCACTTGTGTTAGTGTTGAAAAACCACTTTTCGCACTTGTGTTGGTGCAGGAAACCACTTTTGCACTTGTATTAGTGTGGAAAAACCACTTTTCGCACTGGTGTTAGTGTTGAAAAACCACTTTTCGCACTTGTGTTAGTGTTGAAAAACCACTTTTCGCACTTGTGTTAGTGTTGAAAAACCACTTTTCGCACTTGTGTTTGTGCAGGAAACCACTTTTGCACTTGTATTAGTGTGGAAAAAACACTTTTCGCACTTGTGTTAGTGTTGAAAAACCACTTTTCGCACTTGTGTTAATGTTGAAAAACCACTTTTCGCACTTGTGTTAGTGTTGAAAAACCACTTTTCGCACTTGTGTTGGTGCAGGAAACCACTTTTGCACCTGTATTAGTGTGGAAAAACCACTTTTCGCACTTGTGTTAGTGTTGAAAAACCACTTTTCGCATTTGTGTTAGTGTTGAAAAACCACTTTTTGCACTTGTGTTGGTGCAGGAAACCACTTTTGCACTTGTATTAGTGTGGAAAAAACCACTTTTTGCACTTATGATAGTGTTGAAAAATCACTTTTCGCACTTGTGTTAGTGTTGAAAAACCACTTTTCGCACTTGTGTTTGTGCAGGAAACCACTTTTGCACTTGTATTAGTGTGGAAAAAACACTTTTTGCACTTGTGATAGTGTTGAAAAACCACCTTTCGCACTTGTGTTAGTGTTGAAAAACCACTTTTCGCACTTGTGTTAGTGTTGAAAAACCACTTTTCGCACTTGTGTTGGTGCCGGAAACCACTTTTGCACTTATATTAATGTGGAAAAACCACTTTTCGCACTTGTGTTAGTGTTGAAAAAACACTTTTCGCACTTGTGTTAGTGTTGAAAAACCACTTTTTGCACTTGTGTTGGTGCAGGAAACCACTTTTGCACTTGTATTAGTGTGGAAAAAACACTTTTTGCACTTGTGATAGTGTTGAAAAACCACTTTTCGCACTTGTGTTAGTGTTGAAAAACCACTTTTCGCACTTGTGTTGGTGCAGGAAACCACTTTTGCACTTTTATTAGTGTGGAAAAAACACTTTTTGCACTTGTGATATTGTTGAAAAACCACTTTTCGCACTTGTGTTAGTGTTGAAAAACCACTTTTCGCACTTGTGTTGGTGCAGGAAACCACTTTTGCACTTGTATTAGTGTTGAAAAACCACTTCGCACTTGTGTTAGTGTTGAAAAACCACTTTTCGCACTTGTGTTAGTGTTGAAAAACCACTTTTCGCACTTGTGTTGGTGCAGGAAACCACTTTTGCACTTGTATTAGTGTGGAAAAAACACTTTTTGCACTTGTGATAGTGTTGAAAAACCACTTTTCGCACTTGTGTTAGTGTTGAAAAACCACTTTTCGCACTTGTGTTAGTGTTGAAAAACCACTTTTCGCACTTGTGTTAGTGTTGAAAAACCATTTGTCGCACTTGTGTTGGTGCAGGAAACCACTTTTGCACTTGTATTAGTGTGGAAAAACCACTTTTCGCACTTGTGTTAGTGTTGAAAAACCACTTTTCGCACTTGTGTTAGTGTTGAAAAACCACTTTTCGCACTTGTGTTGGTGTTGAAAAACCACTTTTCGCACTTGTGTTAGCGTTGAAAAACCACTTTTCGCACTTGTGTTAGTGTTGAAAAACCACTTTTCGCACTTGTGTTGGTGCAGGAAACCACTTTTGCACTTGTATTAGTGTGGAAAAAAACACTTTTTGCACTTGTGATAGTGTTGAAAAACCACTTTTCGCACTTGTGTTAGTGTGAAAAACCACTTTTCGCACTTGTGTTGGTGCAGGAAACCACTTTTGCACTTGTATTAGTGTGGAAAAACCACTTTTTGCACTTATGTTAGTGTTGAAAAACCACTTTTCGCACTTGTGTTAGTGTTGAAAAACCACTTTTCGCACTTGTGTTGGTGCAGGCAACCACTTTTGCACTTGTATTAGTGTGGAAAAAACACTTTTTGCACTTGTGATAGTGTTGAAAAACCACTTTTCGCACTTGTGTTAGTGTTGAAAAACCACTTTTCGCACTTGTGTTGGTGCAGGAAACCACTTTTGCACTTGTATTAGTGTGGAAAACCACTTTTCGCACTTGTGTTAGTGTTGAAAAACCACTTTTCGCACTTGTGTTGGTGCAGGAAACCACTTTTGCACTTGTATTAGTGTGGAAAAAACACTTTTTGCACTTGTGATAGTGTTGAAAAACCACTTTTCGCACTTGTGTTAGTGTTGAAAAACCACTTTTCGCACTTGTGTTGGTGCAGGAAACCACTTTTGCACTTGTATTAGTGTGGAAAAAACACTTTTTGCACTTGTGATAGTGTTGAAAAACCACCTTTCGCACTTGTGTTAGTGTTGAAAAATCACTTTTCGCACTTGTGTTGGTGCAGGAAACCACTTTTGCACTTGTATTAGTGTGGAAAAACCACTTTTCGCACTTGTGATAGTGTTGAAAAACCACTTTTCGCACTTGTGTTAGTGTGAAAACCACTTTTCGCACTTGTGTTGGTGCAGGAAACCACTTTTGCACTTGTATTAGTGTGGAAAAACCACTTTTCGCACTTGTGTCAGTGTTGAAAAACCACTTTTTGCACTTGTGTTAGTGTTGAAAAACCACTTTTCGCACATGTGTTGGTGCAGGAAACCACTTTTGCACTTGTATTAGTGTGGAAAAAACACTTTTTGCACTTGTGATAGTGTTGAAAAACCACTTTTCGCGCTTGTGTTAGTGTTGAAAAACCACTTTTCGCACTTGTGTTGGTGCAGGAAACCACTTTTGCACTTGTATTAGTGTGGAAAAAACACTTTTTGCACTTGTGATAGTGTTGAAAAACCACTTTTCGCACTTGTGTTATTGTTGAAAAACCACTTTTCGCACATGTTGGTGCAGGAAACCACTTTTGCACTTGTATTAGTGTGGAAAAAACACTTTTCGCACTTGTGATAGTGTTGAAAAACCACTTTTCGCGCTTGTGTTATTGTTGAAAAACCACTTTTCGCACATGTGTTGGTGCAGGAAACCACTTTTGCACTTGTATTAGTGTGGAAAAAACACTTTTCGCACTTGTGATATTGTTGAAAAACCACTTTTCGCACTTGTGTTAGTGTTGAAAAACCACTTTTCGCACTTGTGTTGGTGCAGGAAACCACTTTTGCACTTGTATTAGTGTGGAAAATACACTTTTTGCACTTGTGATAGTGTTGAAAAACCACTTTTCTCACTTGTGCTAGTGTTGAAAAACCACTTTTCGCACTTGTGTTGGTGCAGGAAACCACTTTTGCACTTGTATTAGTGTGGAAAAACTACTTTTCGCACTTGTGTTAGTGTTGAAAAACGACTTTTCGCACTTGTGTTAGTGTTGAAAAACCACTTTTCGCACTTGTTTTAGTGTTGAAAAACCACTTTTCGCACTTGTGTTGGTGCAGGAAACCACTTTTGCACTTGTATTAGTGTGGAATAAACACTTTTTGCACTTGTGATAGTGTTGAAAAACCACTTTTCCTACTTGTGTTAGTGTTGAAAAACCATTTTTCGCACTTGTGTTGGTGCAGGAAACCACTTTTGCACTTGTATTAGTGTGGAAAAACCACTTTTCACACTTGTGTTAGTGTTGAAAAACCACTTTTCGCACTTGTGTTAGTGTTGAAAAACCACTTTTCGCACTTGTGTTGGTGCAGGAAACCACTTTTGCACTTGTATTAGTGTGGAAAAAACACTTTTTGCACTTGTGATAGTGTTGAAAAACCACTTTTCGCACTCGTGTTAGTGTTGAAAAACCACTTTTCGCACTTGTGTTGGTGCAGGAAACCACTTTTGCACTTGTATTGGTGTGGAAAAAACCACTTTTCGCACTTCTGTTAGTGTTGAAAAACCACTTTTCGCAATTGTGTTAGTGTTGAAAAACCACTTTTCGCACTTGTGTTGGTGCAGGAAACCACTTTTGCACTTGTATTAGTGTGGAAAAAACACTTTTTGCACTTGTGATAGTGTTGAAAAACCACTTTTCTCACTTGTGCTAGTGTTGAAAAACCACTTTTCGCACTTGTGTTGGTGCAGGAAACCACTTTTGCACTTGTATTAGTGTGGAAAAAACACTTTTTGCACCTGCGATAGTGTTGAAAAACCACTTTTCGCACTTGCGTTAGTGTTGAAAAACCATTTTTCGCACTTGTGTTGGTGCAGGAAACCACTTTTGCACTTGTATTAGTGTGGAAAAACCACTTTTCGCACTTGTGTTTGTGTTGAAAAACCACTTTTCGCACTTGTGTTAGTGTTGAAAAACCACTTTTCGCACTTGTGTTGGTGCAGGAAACCACTTTTGCACTTGCATTAGTGTGGAAAAAACACTTTTTGCACTTGTGATAGTGTTGAACAACCACTTTTCGCACTTGTGTTAGTGTTGAAAAACCACTTTTCGCACTTGTGTTGGTGCAGGAAACCACTTTTGCACTTGTATTAGTGTGGAAAACCACTTTTCGAACTTGTGTTAGTGTTGAAAAACCACTTTTCGCACTTGTGTTAGTGTTGAAAAACCACTTTTCGCACTTGTGTTAGTGTTGAAAAACCACTTTTCGCACTTGTGTTGGTGCAGGAAACCACTTTTGCACTTGTATTAGTGTGGAAAAAACACTTTTTGCACTTGTGTTAGTGTTGAAAAAACACCTTTCGCACTTGTGTTAGTGTTGAAAAACCACTTTTCGCACTTGTGTTAGTGTTGAAAAACCACTTTTCGCACTTGTGTTGGTGCCGGAAACCACTTTTGCACTTATATTAATGTGGAAAAACCACTTTTCGCACTTGTGTTAGTGTTGAAAAACCACTTTTCGCACTTGTGTTAGTGTTGAAAAGCCACTTTTTGCACTTGTGTTGGTGCAGGAAACCACTTTTGCACTTGTATTAGTGTGGAAAAAACACTTTTTGCACTTGTGATAGTGTTGAAAAACCACTTTTCGCACTTGTGTTAGTGTTGAAAAACCACTTTTCGCACTTGTGTTGGTGCAGGAACCCACTTTTGCACTTGTATTAGTGTGGAAAAACCACTTTTCGCACTTGTGTTAGTGTTGAAAAAACACTTTTCGCACTTGTGTTAGTGTTGAAAAACCACTTTTCGCACTTGTGTTGGTGCAGGAAACCACTTTTGCACTTGTATTAGTGTGGAAAAAACACTTTTTGCACTTGTGATAGTGTTGAAAAACCACCTTTCGCACTTGTGTTAGTGTTGAAAAATCACTTTTCGCACTTGTGTTGGTGCAGGAAACCACTTTTGCACTTGTATTAGTGTGGAAAAACCACTTTTCGCACTTGTGATAGTGTTGAAAAACCACTTTTCGCACTTGTGTTAGTGTGAAAACCACTTTTCGCACTTGTGTTGGTGCAGGAAACCACTTTTGCACTTGTATTAGTGTGGAAAAACCACTTTTCGCACTTGTGTCAGTGTTGAAAAACCACTTTTTGCACTTGTGTTAGTGTTGAAAAACCACTTTTCGCACATGTGTTGGTGCAGGAAACCACTTTTGCACTTGTATTAGTGTGGAAAAAACACTTTTTGCACTTGTGATAGTGTTGAAAAACCACTTTTCGCGCTTGTGTTAGTGTTGAAAAACCACTTTTCGCACTTGTGTTGGTGCAGGAAACCACTTTTGCACTTGTATTAGTGTGGAAAAAACACTTTTTGCACTTGTGATAGTGTTGAAAAACCACTTTTCGCACTTGTGTTATTGTTGAAAAACCACTTTTCGCACATGTTGGTGCAGGAAACCACTTTTGCACTTGTATTAGTGTGGAAAAAACACTTTTCGCACTTGTGATAGTGTTGAAAAACCACTTTTCGCACTTGTGTTAGTGTTGAAAAACCACTTTTCGCACTTGTGTTGGTGCAGGAAACCACTTTTGCACTTGTATTAGTGTGGAAAACCACTTTTCGCACTTGTGTTAGTGTTGAAAAACCACTTTTCGCACTTGTGTTGGTGCAGGAAACCACTTTTGCACTTGTATTAGTGTGGAAAAAACACTTTTTGCACTTGTGATAGTGTTGAAAAACCACTTTTCGCACTTGTGTTAGTGTTGAAAAACCACTTTTCGCACTTGTGTTGGTGCAGGAAACCACTTTTGCACTTGTATTAGTGTGGAAAAAACACTTTTTGCACTTGTGATAGTGTTGAAAAACCACCTTTCGCACTTGTGTTAGTGTTGAAAAATCACTTTTCGCACTTGTGTTGGTGCAGGAAACCACTTTTGCACTTGTATTAGTGTGGAAAAACCACTTTTCGCACTTGTGATAGTGTTGAAAAACCACTTTTCGCACTTGTGTTAGTGTGAAAACCACTTTTCGCACTTGTGTTGGTGCAGGAAACCACTTTTGCACTTGTATTAGTGTGGAAAAACCACTTTTCGCACTTGTGTCAGTGTTGAAAAACCACTTTTTGCACTTGTGTTAGTGTTGAAAAACCACTTTTCGCACATGTGTTGGTGCAGGAAACCACTTTTGCACTTGTATTAGTGTGGAAAAAACACTTTTTGCACTTGTGATAGTGTTGAAAAACCACTTTTCGCGCTTGTGTTAGTGTTGAAAAACCACTTTTCGCACTTGTGTTGGTGCAGGAAACCACTTTTGCACTTGTATTAGTGTGGAAAAAACACTTTTTGCACTTGTGATAGTGTTGAAAAACCACTTTTCGCACTTGTGTTATTGTTGAAAAACCACTTTTCGCACATGTTGGTGCAGGAAACCACTTTTGCACTTGTATTAGTGTGGAAAAAACACTTTTCGCACTTGTGATAGTGTTGAAAAACCACTTTTCGCGCTTGTGTTATTGTTGAAAAACCACTTTTCGCACATGTGTTGGTGCAGGAAACCACTTTTGCACTTGTATTAGTGTGGAAAAAACACTTTTCGCACTTGTGATATTGTTGAAAAACCACTTTTCGCACTTGTGTTAGTGTTGAAAAACCACTTTTCGCACTTGTGTTGGTGCAGGAAACCACTTTTGCACTTGTATTAGTGTGGAAAATACACTTTTTGCACTTGTGATAGTGTTGAAAAACCACTTTTCTCACTTGTGCTAGTGTTGAAAAACCACTTTTCGCACTTGTGTTGGTGCAGGAAACCACTTTTGCACTTGTATTAGTGTGGAAAAACTACTTTTCGCACTTGTGTTAGTGTTGAAAAACGACTTTTCGCACTTGTGTTAGTGTTGAAAAACCACTTTTCGCACTTGTTTTAGTGTTGAAAAACCACTTTTCGCACTTGTGTTGGTGCAGGAAACCACTTTTGCACTTGTATTAGTGTGGAATAAACACTTTTTGCACTTGTGATAGTGTTGAAAAACCACTTTTCCTACTTGTGTTAGTGTTGAAAAACCATTTTTCGCACTTGTGTTGGTGCAGGAAACCACTTTTGCACTTGTATTAGTGTGGAAAAACCACTTTTCACACTTGTGTTAGTGTTGAAAAACCACTTTTCGCACTTGTGTTAGTGTTGAAAAACCACTTTTCGCACTTGTGTTGGTGCAGGAAACCACTTTTGCACTTGTATTAGTGTGGAAAAAACACTTTTTGCACTTGTGATAGTGTTGAAAAACCACTTTTCGCACTCGTGTTAGTGTTGAAAAACCACTTTTCGCACTTGTGTTGGTGCAGGAAACCACTTTTGCACTTGTATTGGTGTGGAAAAAACCACTTTTCGCACTTCTGTTAGTGTTGAAAAACCACTTTTCGCAATTGTGTTAGTGTTGAAAAACCACTTTTCGCACTTGTGTTGGTGCAGGAAACCACTTTTGCACTTGTATTAGTGTGGAAAAAACACTTTTTGCACTTGTGATAGTGTTGAAAAACCACTTTTCTCACTTGTGCTAGTGTTGAAAAACCACTTTTCGCACTTGTGTTGGTGCAGGAAACCACTTTTGCACTTGTATTAGTGTGGAAAAAACACTTTTTGCACCTGCGATAGTGTTGAAAAACCACTTTTCGCACTTGCGTTAGTGTTGAAAAACCATTTTTCGCACTTGTGTTGGTGCAGGAAACCACTTTTGCACTTGTATTAGTGTGGAAAAACCACTTTTCGCACTTGTGTTTGTGTTGAAAAACCACTTTTCGCACTTGTGTTAGTGTTGAAAAACCACTTTTCGCACTTGTGTTGGTGCAAGAAACCACTTTTGCACTTGCATTAGTGTGGAAAAAACACTTTTTGCACTTGTGATAGTGTTGAACAACCACTTTTCGCACTTGTGTTAGTGTTGAAAAACCACTTTTCGCACTTGTGTTGGTGCAGGAAACCACTTTTGCACTTGTATTAGTGTGGAAAACCACTTTTCGAACTTGTGTTAGTGTTGAAAAACCACTTTTCGCACTTGTGTTAGTGTTGAAAAACCACTTTTCGCACTTGTGTTAGTGTTGAAAAACCACTTTTCGCACTTGTGTTGGTGCAGGAAACCACTTTTGCACTTGTATTAGTGTGGAAAAAACACTTTTTGCACTTGTGTTAGTGTTGAAAAAACACCTTTCGCACTTGTGTTAGTGTTGAAAAACCACTTTTCGCACTTGTGTTAGTGTTGAAAAACCACTTTTCGCACTTGTGTTGGTGCCGGAAACCACTTTTGCACTTATATTAATGTGGAAAAACCACTTTTCGCACTTGTGTTAGTGTTGAAAAACCACTTTTCGCACTTGTGTTAGTGTTGAAAAGCCACTTTTTGCACTTGTGTTGGTGCAGGAAACCACTTTTGCACTTGTATTAGTGTGGAAAAAACACTTTTTGCACTTGTGATAGTGTTGAAAAACCACTTTTCGCACTTGTGTTAGTGTTGAAAAACCACTTTTCGCACTTGTGTTGGTGCAGGAACCCACTTTTGCACTTGTATTAGTGTGGAAAAACCACTTTTCGCACTTGTGTTAGTGTTGAAAAAACACTTTTCGCACTTGTGTTAGTGTTGAAAAACCACTTTTCGCACTTGTGTTGGTGCAGGAAACCACTTTTGCACTTGTATTAGTGTGGAAAAAACACTTTTTGCACTTGTGATAGTGTTGAAAAACCACCTTTCGCACTTGTGTTAGTGTTGAAAAATCACTTTTCGCACTTGTGTTGGTGCAGGAAACCACTTTTGCACTTGTATTAGTGTGGAAAAACCACTTTTCGCACTTGTGATAGTGTTGAAAAACCACTTTTCGCACTTGTGTTAGTGTGAAAACCACTTTTCGCACTTGTGTTGGTGCAGGAAACCACTTTTGCACTTGTATTAGTGTGGAAAAACCACTTTTCGCACTTGTGTCAGTGTTGAAAAACCACTTTTTGCACTTGTGTTAGTGTTGAAAAACCACTTTTCGCACATGTGTTGGTGCAGGAAACCACTTTTGCACTTGTATTAGTGTGGAAAAAACACTTTTTGCACTTGTGATAGTGTTGAAAAACCACTTTTCGCGCTTGTGTTAGTGTTGAAAAACCACTTTTCGCACTTGTGTTGGTGCAGGAAACCACTTTTGCACTTGTATTAGTGTGGAAAAAACACTTTTTGCACTTGTGATAGTGTTGAAAAACCACTTTTCGCACTTGTGTTAGTGTTGAAAAACCACTTTTCGCACTTGTGTTAGTGTTGAAAAACCACTTTTCGCACTTGTGTTAGTGTTGAAAAACCATTTGTCGCACTTGTGTTGGTGCAGGAAACCACTTTTGCACTTGTATTAGTGTGGAAAAACCACTTTTCGCACTTGTGTTAGTGTTGAAAAACCACTTTTCGCACTTGTGTTAGTGTTGAAAAACCACTTTTCGCACTTGTGTTGGTGTTGAAAAACCACTTTTCGCACTTGTGTTAGCGTTGAAAAACCACTTTTCGCACTTGTGTTAGTGTTGAAAAACCACTTTTCGCACTTGTGTTGGTGCAGGAAACCACTTTTGCACTTGTATTAGTGTGGAAAAAAACACTTTTTGCACTTGTGATAGTGTTGAAAAACCACTTTTCGCACTTGTGTTAGTGTGAAAAACCACTTTTCGCACTTGTGTTGGTGCAGGAAACCACTTTTGCACTTGTATTAGTGTGGAAAAACCACTTTTTGCACTTATGTTAGTGTTGAAAAACCACTTTTCGCACTTGTGTTAGTGTTGAAAAACCACTTTTCGCACTTGTGTTGGTGCAGGCAACCACTTTTGCACTTGTATTAGTGTGGAAAAAACACTTTTTGCACTTGTGATAGTGTTGAAAAACCACTTTTCGCACTTGTGTTAGTGTTGAAAAACCACTTTTCGCACTTGTGTTGGTGCAGGAAACCACTTTTGCACTTGTATTAGTGTGGAAAACCACTTTTCGCACTTGTGTTAGTGTTGAAAAACCACTTTTCGCACTTGTGTTGGTGCAGGAAACCACTTTTGCACTTGTATTAGTGTGGAAAAAACACTTTTTGCACTTGTGATAGTGTTGAAAAACCACTTTTCGCACTTGTGTTAGTGTTGAAAAACCACTTTTCGCACTTGTGTTGGTGCAGGAAACCACTTTTGCACTTGTATTAGTGTGGAAAAAACACTTTTTGCACTTGTGATAGTGTTGAAAAACCACCTTTCGCACTTGTGTTAGTGTTGAAAAATCACTTTTCGCACTTGTGTTGGTGCAGGAAACCACTTTTGCACTTGTATTAGTGTGGAAAAACCACTTTTCGCACTTGTGATAGTGTTGAAAAACCACTTTTCGCACTTGTGTTAGTGTGAAAACCACTTTTCGCACTTGTGTTGGTGCAGGAAACCACTTTTGCACTTGTATTAGTGTGGAAAAACCACTTTTCGCACTTGTGTCAGTGTTGAAAAACCACTTTTTGCACTTGTGTTAGTGTTGAAAAACCACTTTTCGCACATGTGTTGGTGCAGGAAACCACTTTTGCACTTGTATTAGTGTGGAAAAAACACTTTTTGCACTTGTGATAGTGTTGAAAAACCACTTTTCGCGCTTGTGTTAGTGTTGAAAAACCACTTTTCGCACTTGTGTTGGTGCAGGAAACCACTTTTGCACTTGTATTAGTGTGGAAAAAACACTTTTTGCACTTGTGATAGTGTTGAAAAACCACTTTTCGCACTTGTGTTATTGTTGAAAAACCACTTTTCGCACATGTTGGTGCAGGAAACCACTTTTGCACTTGTATTAGTGTGGAAAAAACACTTTTCGCACTTGTGATAGTGTTGAAAAACCACTTTTCGCGCTTGTGTTATTGTTGAAAAACCACTTTTCGCACATGTGTTGGTGCAGGAAACCACTTTTGCACTTGTATTAGTGTGGAAAAAACACTTTTTGCACTTGTGATATTGTTGAAAAACCACTTTTCGCACTTGTGTTAGTGTTGAAAAACCACTTTTCGCACTTGTGTTGGTGCAGGAAACCACTTTTGCACTTGTATTAGTGTGGAAAATACACTTTTTGCACTTGTGATAGTGTTGAAAAACCACTTTTCTCACTTGTGCTAGTGTTGAAAAACCACTTTTCGCACTTGTGTTGGTGCAGGAAACCACTTTTGCACTTGTATTAGTGTGGAAAAACTACTTTTCGCACTTGTGTTAGTGTTGAAAAACGACTTTTCGCACTTGTGTTAGTGTTGAAAAACCACTTTTCGCACTTGTTTTAGTGTTGAAAAACCACTTTTCGCACTTGTGTTGGTGCAGGAAACCACTTTTGCACTTGTATTAGTGTGGAATAAACACTTTTTGCACTTGTGATAGTGTTGAAAAACCACTTTTCCTACTTGTGTTAGTGTTGAAAAACCATTTTTCGCACTTGTGTTGGTGCAGGAAACCACTTTTGCACTTGTATTAGTGTGGAAAAACCACTTTTCACACTTGTGTTAGTGTTGAAAAACCACTTTTCGCACTTGTGTTAGTGTTGAAAAACCACTTTTCGCACTTGTGTTGGTGCAGGAAACCACTTTTGCACTTGTATTAGTGTGGAAAAAACACTTTTTGCACTTGTGATAGTGTTGAAAAACCACTTTTCGCACTCGTGTTAGTGTTGAAAAACCACTTTTCGCACTTGTGTTGGTGCAGGAAACCACTTTTGCACTTGTATTGGTGTGGAAAAAACCACTTTTCGCACTTCTGTTAGTGTTGAAAAACCACTTTTCGCAATTGTGTTAGTGTTGAAAAACCACTTTTCGCACTTGTGTTGGTGCAGGAAACCACTTTTGCACTTGTATTAGTGTGGAAAAAACACTTTTTGCACTTGTGATAGTGTTGAAAAACCACTTTTCTCACTTGTGCTAGTGTTGAAAAACCACTTTTCGCACTTGTGTTGGTGCAGGAAACCACTTTTGCACTTGTATTAGTGTGGAAAAAACACTTTTTGCACCTGCGATAGTGTTGAAAAACCACTTTTCGCACTTGCGTTAGTGTTGAAAAACCATTTTTCGCACTTGTGTTGGTGCAGGAAACCACTTTTGCACTTGTATTAGTGTGGAAAAACCACTTTTCGCACTTGTGTTTGTGTTGAAAAACCACTTTTCGCACTTGTGTTAGTGTTGAAAAACACTTTTCGCACTTGTGTTGGTGCAGGAAACCACTTTTGCACTTGCATTAGTGTGGAAAAAACACTTTTGCACTTGTGATAGTGTTGAACAACCACTTTTCGCACTTGTGTTAGTGTTGAAAAACCACTTTTCGCACTTGTGTTGGTGCAGGAAACCACTTTTGCACTTGTATTAGTGTGGAAAACCACTTTTCGAACTTGTGTTAGTGTTGAAAAACCACTTTTCGCACTTGTGTTAGTGTTGAAAAACCACTTTTCGCACTTGTGTTAGTGTTGAAAAACCACTTTTCGCACTTGTGTTGGTGCAGGAAAACCACTTTTGCACTTGTATTAGTGTGGAAAAAACACTTTTTGCACTTGTGTTAGTGTTGAAAAAACACCTTTCGCACTTGTGTTAGTGTTGAAAAACCACTTTTCGCACTTGTGTTAGTGTTGAAAAACCACTTTTCGCACTTGTGTTGGTGCCGGAAACCACTTTTGCACTTATATTAATGTGGAAAAACCACTTTTCGCACTTGTGTTAGTGTTGAAAAACCACTTTTCGCACTTGTGTTAGTGTTGAAAAGCCACTTTTTGCACTTGTGTTGGTGCAGGAAACCACTTTTGCACTTGTATTAGTGTGGAAAAAACACTTTTTGCACTTGTGATAGTGTTGAAAAACCACTTTTCGCACTTGTGTTAGTGTTGAAAAACCACTTTTCGCACTTGTGTTGGTGCAGGAACCCACTTTTGCACTTGTATTAGTGTGGAAAAACCACTTTTCGCACTTGTGTTAGTGTTGAAAAACACTTTTCGCACTTGTGTTAGTGTTGAAAAACCACTTTTCGCACTTGTGTTGGTGCAGGAAACCACTTTTGCACTTGTATTAGTGTGGAAAAAACACTTTTTGCACTTGTGATAGTGTTGAAAAACCACCTTTCGCACTTGTGTTAGTGTTGAAAAATCACTTTTCGCACTTGTGTTGGTGCAGGAAACCACTTTTGCACTTGTATTAGTGTGGAAAAACCACTTTTCGCACTTGTGATAGTGTTGAAAAACCACTTTTCGCACTTGTGTTAGTGTGAAAACCACTTTTCGCACTTGTGTTGGTGCAGGAAACCACTTTTGCACTTGTATTAGTGAAAACTTTTCGCACTTGTGTCAGTGTTGAAAAAACCACTTTTTGCACTTGTGTTAGTGTTGAAAAACCACTTTTCGCACATGTGTTGGTGCAGGAAACCACTTTTGCACTTGTATTAGTGTGGAAAAAACACTTTTTGCACTTGTGATAGTGTTGAAAAACCACTTTTCGCGCTTGTGTTAGTGTTGAAAAACCACTTTTCGCACTTGTGTTGGTGCAGGAAACCACTTTTGCACTTGTATTAGTGTGGAAAAAACACTTTTTGCACTTGTGATAGTGTTGAAAAACCACTTTTCGCACTTGTGTTATTGTTGAAAAACCACTTTTCGCACATGTTGGTGCAGGAAACCACTTTTGCACTTGTATTAGTGTGGAAAAAACACTTTTCGCACTTGTGATAGTGTTGAAAAACCACTTTTCGCACTTGTGTTAGTGTTGAAAAACCACTTTTCGCACTGTGTTGGTGCAGGAAACCACTTTTGCACTTGTATTAGTGTGGAAAACCACTTTTCGCACTTGTGTTAGTGTTGAAAAACCACTTTTTCGCACTTGTGTTGGTGCAGGAAACCACTTTTGCACTTGTATTAGTGTGGAAAAAACACTTTTTGCACTTGTGATAGTGTTGAAAAACCACTTTTCGCACTTGTGTTAGTGTTGAAAAACCACTTTTCGCACTTGTGTTGGTGCAGGAAACCACTTTTGCACTTGTATTAGTGTGGAAAAAACACTTTTTGCACTTGTGATAGTGTTGAAAAACCACCTTTCGCACTTGTGTTAGTGTTGAAAAATCACTTTTCGCACTTGTGTTGGTGCAGGAAACCACTTTTGCACTTGTATTAGTGTGGAAAAAACACTTTTCGCACTTGTGATAGTGTTGAAAAACCACTTTTCGCACTTGTGTTAGTGTGAAAACCACTTTTCGCACTTGTGTTGGTGCAGGAAACCACTTTTGCACTTGTATTAGTGTGGAAAAACCACTTTTCGCACTTGTGTCAGTGTTGAAAAACCACTTTTTGCACTTGTGTTAGTGTTGAAAAACCACTTTTCGCACATGTGTTGGTGCAGGAAACCACTTTTGCACTTGTATTAGTGTGGAAAAAAACACTTTTTGCACTTGTGATAGTGTTGAAAAACCACTTTTCCGCGCTTGTGTTAGTGTTGAAAAACCACTTTTCGCACTTGTGTTGGTGCAGGAAACCACTTTTGCACTTGTATTAGTGTGGAAAAAACACTTTTTGCACTTGTGATAGTGTTGAAAAACCACTTTTCGCACTTGTGTTATTGTTGAAAAACCACTTTTCGCACATGTTGGTGCAGGAAACCACTTTTGCACTTGTATTAGTGTGGAAAAAACACTTTCGCACTTGTGATAGTGTTGAAAAACCACTTTTCGCGCTTGTGTTATTGTTGAAAAACCACTTTTCGCACATGTGTTGGTGCAGGAAACCACTTTTGCACTTGTATTAGTGTGGAAAAAACACTTTTCGCACTTGTGATATTGTTGAAAAAACCACTTTTCGCACTTGTGTTAGTGTTGAAAAACCACTTTTCGCACTTGTGTTGGTGCAGGAAACCACTTTTGCACTTGTATTAGTGTGGAAAATACACTTTTTGCACTTGTGATAGTGTTGAAAAACCACTTTTCTCACTTGTGCTAGTGTTGAAAAACCACTTTTCGCACTTGTGTTGGTGCAGGAAACCACTTTTGCACTTGTATTAGTGTGGAAAAACTACTTTTCGCACTTGTGTTAGTGTTGAAAAACGACTTTTCGCACTTGTGTTAGTGTTGAAAAACCACTTTTCGCACTTGTTTTAGTGTTGAAAAACCACTTTTCGCACTTGTGTTGGTGCAGGAAACCATTTTTGCACTTGTATTAGTGTGGAATAAACACTTTTTGCACTTGTGATAGTGTTGAAAAACCACTTTTCCTACTTGTGTTAGTGTTGAAAAACCATTTTTCGCACTTGTGTTGGTGCAGGAAACCACTTTTGCACTTGTATTAGTGTGGAAAAACCACTTTTCACACTTGTGTTAGTGTTGAAAAACCACTTTTCGCACTTGTGTTAGTGTTGAAAAACCACTTTTCGCACTTGTGTTGGTGCAGGAAACCACTTTTGCACTTGTATTAGTGTGGAAAAAACACTTTTTGCACTTGTGATAGTGTTGAAAAACCACTTTTCGCACTCGTGTTAGTGTTGAAAAACCACTTTTCGCACTTGTGTTGGTGCAGGAAACCACTTTTGCACTTGTATTGGTGTGGAAAAAACCACTTTTCGCACTTCTGTTAGTGTTGAAAAACCACTTTTCGCAATTGTGTTAGTGTTGAAAAACCACTTTTCGCACTTGTGTTGGTGCAGGAAACCACTTTTTGCACTTGTATTAGTGTGGAAAAAACACTTTTTGCACTTGTGATAGTGTTGAAAAACCACTTTTCTCACTTGTGCTAGTGTTGAAAAACCACTTTTCGCACTTGTGTTGGTGCAGGAAACCACTTTTGCACTTGTATTAGTGTGGAAAAAACACTTTTTGCACCTGCGATAGTGTTGAAAAACCACTTTTCGCACTTGCGTTAGTGTTGAAAAACCATTTTTCGCACTTGTGTTGGTGCAGGAAACCACTTTTGCACTTGTATTAGTGTGGAAAAACCACTTTTCGCACTTGTGTTTGTGTTGAAAAACCACTTTTCGCACTTGTGTTAGTGTTGAAAAACCACTTTTTCGCACTTGTGTTGGTGCAGGAAACCACTTTTGCACTTGCATTAGTGTGGAAAAAACACTTTTTGCACTTGTGATAGTGTTGAACAACCACTTTTCGCACTTGTGTTAGTGTTGAAAAACCACTTTTCGCACTTGTGTTGGTGCAGGAAACCACTTTTGCACTTGTATTAGTGTGGAAAACCACTTTTCGAACTTGTGTTAGTGTTGAAAAACCACTTTTCGCACTTGTGTTAGTGTTGAAAAACCACTTTTCGCACTTGTGTTAGTGTTGAAAAACCACTTTTCGCACTTGTGTTGGTGCAGGAAACCACTTTTGCACTTGTATTAGTGTGGAAAAAACACTTTTTGCACTTGTGTTAGTGTTGAAAAAACACCTTTCGCACTTGTGTTAGTGTTGAAAAACCACTTTTCGCACTTGTGTTAGTGTTGAAAAACCACTTTTCGCACTTGTGTTGGTGCCGGAAACCACTTTTGCACTTATATTAATGTGGAAAAACCACTTTTCGCACTTGTGTTAGTGTTGAAAAACCACTTTTCGCACTTGTGTTAGTGTTGAAAAGCCACTTTTTGCACTTGTGTTGGTGCAGGAAACCACTTTTGCACTTGTATTAGTGTGGAAAAAACACTTTTTGCACTTGTGATAGTGTTGAAAAACCACTTTTCGCACTTGTGTTAGTGTTGAAAAACCACTTTTCGCACTTGTGTTGGTGCAGGAACCCACTTTTGCACTTGTATTAGTGTGGAAAAACCACTTTTCGCACTTGTGTTAGTGTTGAAAAAACACTTTTCGCACTTGTGTTAGTGTTGAAAAACCACTTTTCGCACTTGTGTTGGTGCAGGAAACCACTTTTGCACTTGTATTAGTGTGGAAAAAACACTTTTTGCACTTGTGATAGTGTTGAAAAACCACCTTTCGCACTTGTGTTAGTGTTGAAAAATCACTTTTCGCACTTGTGTTGGTGCAGGAAACCACTTTTGCACTTGTATTAGTGTGGAAAAACCACTTTTCGCACTTGTGATAGTGTTGAAAAACCACTTTTCGCACTTGTCTTAGTGTGAAAACCACTTTTCGCACTTGTGTTGGTGCAGGAAACCACTTTTGCACTTGTATTAGTGTGGAAAAACCACTTTTCGCACTTGTGTCAGTGTTGAAAAACCACTTTTTGCACTTGTGTTAGTGTTGAAAAACCACTTTTCGCACATGTGTTGGTGCAGGAAACCACTTTTGCACTTGTATTAGTGTGGAAAAAACACTTTTTGCACTTGTGATAGTGTTGAAAAACCACTTTTCGCGCTTGTGTTAGTGTTGAAAAACCACTTTTCGCACTTGTGTTGGTGCAGGAAACCACTTTTGCACTTGTATTAGTGTGGAAAAAACACTTTTTGCACTTGTGATAGTGTTGAAAAACCACTTTTCGCACTTGTGTTATTGTTGAAAAACCACTTTTCGCACATGTTGGTGCAGGAAACCACTTTTGCACTTGTATTAGTGTGGAAAAAACACTTTTCGCACTTGTGATAGTGTTGAAAAACCACTTTTCGCTCTTGTGTTATTGTTGAAAAACCACTTTTCGCACATGTGTTGGTGCAGGAAACCACTTTTGCACTTGTATTAGTGTGGAAAAAACACTTTTCGCACTTGTGATATTGTTGAAAAACCACTTTTCGCACTTGTGTTAGTGTTGAAAAACCACTTTTCGCACTTGTGTTGGTGCAGGAAACCACTTTTGCACTTGTATTAGTGTGGAAAATACACTTTTTGCACTTGTGATAGTGTTGAAAAACCACTTTTCTCACTTGTGCTAGTGTTGAAAAACCACTTTTCGCACTTGTGTTGGTGCAGGAAACCACTTTTGCACTTGTATTAGTGTGGAAAAACTACTTTTCGCACTTGTGTTAGTGTTGAAAAACGACTTTTCGCACTTGTGTTAGTGTTGAAAAACCACTTTTCGCACTTGTTTTAGTGTTGAAAAACCACTTTTCGCACTTGTGTTGGTGCAGGAAACCACTTTTGCACTTGTATTAGTGTGGAATAAACACTTTTTGCACTTGTGATAGTGTTGAAAAACCACTTTTCCTACTTGTGTTAGTGTTGAAAAACCATTTTTCGCACTTGTGTTGGTGCAGGAAACCACTTTTGCACTTGTATTAGTGTGGAAAAACCACTTTTCACACTTGTGTTAGTGTTGAAAAACCACTTTTCGCACTTGTGTTAGTGTTGAAAAACCACTTTTCGCACTTGTGTTGGTGCAGGAAACCACTTTTGCACTTGTATTAGTGTGGAAAAAACACTTTTTGCACTTGTGATAGTGTTGAAAAACCACTTTTCGCACTCGTGTTAGTGTTGAAAAACCACTTTTCGCACTTGTGTTGGTGCAGGAAACCACTTTTGCACTTGTATTAGTGTGGAAAAAACCACTTTTCGCACTTCTGTTAGTGTTGAAAAACCACTTTTCGCAATTGTGTTAGTGTTGAAAAACCACTTTTCGCACTTGTGTTGGTGCAGGAAACCACTTTTGCACTTGTATTAGTGTGGAAAAAACACTTTTTGCACTTGTGATAGTGTTGAAAAACCACTTTTCTCACTTGTGCTAGTGTTGAAAAACCACTTTTCGCACTTGTGTTGGTGCAGGAAACCACTTTTGCACTTGTATTAGTGTGGAAAAAACACTTTTTGCACCTGCGATAGTGTTGAAAAACCACTTTTCGCACTTGCGTTAGTGTTGAAAAACCATTTTTCGCACTTGTGTTGGTGCAGGAAACCACTTTTGCACTTGTATTAGTGTGGAAAAACCACTTTTCGCACTTGTGTTTGTGTTGAAAAACCACTTTTCGCACTTGTGTTAGTGTTGAAAAACCACTTTTCGCACTTGTGTTGGTGCAGGAAACCACTTTTGCACTTGCATTAGTGTGGAAAAAACACTTTTTGCACTTGTGATAGTGTTGAACAACCACTTTTCGCACTTGTGTTAGTGTTGAAAAACCACTTTTCGCACTTGTGTTGGTGCAGGAAACCACTTTTGCACTTGTATTAGTGTGGAAAACCACTTTTCGAACTTGTGTTAGTGTTGAAAAACCACTTTTCGCACTTGTGTTAGTGTTGAAAAACCACTTTTCGCACTTGTGTTAGTGTTGAAAAACCACTTTTCGCACTTGTGTTGGTGCAGGAAACCACTTTTGCACTTGTATTAGTGTGGAAAAAACACTTTTTGCACTTGTGTTAGTGTTGAAAAAACACCTTTCGCACTTGTGTTAGTGTTGAAAAACCACTTTTCGCACTTGTGTTAGTGTTGAAAAACCACTTTTCGCACTTGTGTTGGTGCCGGAAACCACTTTTGCACTTATATTAATGTGGAAAAACCACTTTTCGCACTTGTGTTAGTGTTGAAAAACCACTTTTCGCACTTGTGTTAGTGTTGAAAAGCCACTTTTTGCACTTGTGTTGGTGCAGGAAACCACTTTTGCACTTGTATTAGTGTGGAAAAAACACTTTTTGCACTTGTGATAGTGTTGAAAAACCACTTTTCGCACTTGTGTTAGTGTTGAAAAACCACTTTTCGCACTTGTGTTGGTGCAGGAACCCACTTTTGCACTTGTATTAGTGTGGAAAAACCACTTTTCGCACTTGTGTTAGTGTTGAAAAAACACTTTTCGCACTTGTGTTAGTGTTGAAAAACCACTTTTCGCACTTGTGTTGGTGCAGGAAACCACTTTTGCACTTGTATTAGTGTGGAAAAACCACTTTTCGCACCTGTGTTAGTGTTGAAAAACCACTTTTCGCACTTGTGTTAGTGTTGAAAAACCACTTTTCGCACTTGTGTTAGTGTTGAAAAACCATTTTTCGCACTTGTGTTGGTGCAGGAAACCACTTTTGCACTTGTATTAGTGTGGAAAAACCACTTTTCGCACTTGTGTTAGTGTTGAAAAACCACTTTTCGCACTTGTGTTAGTGTTGAAAAACCACTTTTCGCACTTGTGTTGGTGCAGGAAACCACTTTTGCACTTGTATTAGTGTATAAAAAACACTTTTTGCACTTGTGATAGTGTTGAAAAACCACTTTTCGCACTTGTGTTAGTGTTGAAAAACCACTTTTCGCACTTGTGTTGGTGCAGGAAACCACTTTTGCACTTGTATTAGTGTGGAAAAACCACTTTTCGCACTGGTGTTAGTGTTGAAAAACCACTTTTCACACTTGTGTTAGTGTTGAAAAACCACTTTTCGCACTTGTGTTAGTGTTGAAAAACCACTTTTCGCACTTGTGTTAGTGTTGAAAAACCACTTTTCGCACTTGTGTTTGTGCAGGAAACCACTTTTGCACTTGTATTAGTGTGGAAAAAACACTTTTCGCACTTGTGTTAGTGTTGAAAAACCACTTTTCGCACTTGTGTTAATGTTGAAAAACCACTTTTCGCACTTGTGTTAGTGTTGAAAAACCACTTTTCGCACTTGTGTTGGTGCAGGAAACCACTTTTGCACCTGTATTAGTGTGGAAAAACCACTTTTCGCACTTGTGTTAGTGTTGAAAAACCACTTTTCGCACTTATGTTAGTGTTGAAAAACCACTTTTTGCACTTGTGTTGGTGCAGGAAACCACTTTTGCACTTGTATTAGTGTGGAAAAATCACTTTTTGCACTTATGATAGTGTTGAAAAATCACTTTTCGCACTTGTGTTAGTGTTGAAAAACCACTTTTCGCACTTGTGTTTGTGCAGGAAACCACTTTTGCACTTGTATTAGTGTGGAAAAAACACGTTTTGCACTTGTGATAGTGTTGAAAAACCACCTTTCGCACTTGTGTTAGTGTTGAAAAACCACTTTTCGCACTTGTGTTAGTGTTGAAAAACCACTTTTCGCACTTGTGTTGGTGCCGGAAACCACTTTTGCACTTATATTAATGTGGAAAAACCACTTTTCGCACTTGTGTTAGTGTTGAAAAACCACTTTTCGCACTTGTGTTAGTGTTGAAAAACCACTTTTTGCACTTGTGTTGGTGCAGGAAACCACTTTTGCACTTGTATTAGTGTGGAAAAATCACTTTTTGCACTTATGATAGTGTTGAAAAATCACTTTTCGCACTTGTGTTAGTGTTGAAAAATCACTTTTCGCACTTGTGTTTGTGCAGGAAACCACTTTTGCACTTGTATTAGTGTGGAAAAAACACTTTTTGCACTTGTGATAGTGTTGAAAAACCACCTTTCGCACTTGTGTTAGTGTTGAAAAACCACTTTTCGCACTTGTGTTAGTGTTGAAAAACCACTTTTCGCACTTGTGTTGGTGCCGGAAACCACTTTTGCACTTATATTAATGTGGAAAAACCACTTTTCGCACTTGTGTTAGTGTTGAAAAACCACTTTTCGCACTTGTGTTAGTGTTGAAAAACCACTTTTTGCACTTGTGTTGGTGCAGGAAACCACTTTTGCACTTGTATTAGTGTGGAAAAAACACTTTTTGCACTTGTGATAGTGTTGAAAAACCACTTTTCGCACTTGTGTTGGTGCAGGAAACCACTTTTGCACTTTTATTAGTGTGGAAAAAACACTTTTTGCACTTGTGATATTGTTGAAAAACCACTTTTCGCACTTGTGTTAGTGTTGAAAAACCACTTTTCGCACTTGTGTTGGTGCAGGAAACCACTTTTGCACTTGTATTAGTGTTGAAAAACCACTTCGCACTTGTGTTAGTGTTGAAAAACCACTTTTCGCACTTGTGTTAGTGTTGAAAAACCACTTTTCGCACTTGTGTTGGTGCAGGAAACCACTTTTGCACTTGTATTAGTGTGGAAAAAACACTTTTCGCACTTGTGTTAGTGTTGAAAAAGCACCTTTCGCACTTGTGTTAGTGTTGAAAAACCACTTTTCGCACTTGTGTTAGTGTTGAAAAACCACTTTTCGCACTTGTGTTGGTGCCGGAAACCACTTTTGCACTTATATTAATGTGGAAAACCACTTTTCGCACTTGTGTTAGTGTTGAAAAACCACTTTTCGCACTTGTGTTAGTGTTGAAAAACCACTTTTTGCACTTGTGTTGGTGCAGGAAACCACTTTTGCACTTGTATTAGTGTGGAAAAAACACTTTTTGCACTTGTGATAGTGTTGAAAAACCACTTTTCGCACTTGTGTTAGTGTTGAAAAACCATTTGTCGCACTTGTGTTGGTGCAGGAAACCACTTTTGCACTTGTATTAGTGTGGAAAAACCACTTTTCGCACTTGTGTTAGTGTTGAAAAACCACTTTTCGCACTTGTGTTATTGTTGAAAAACCACTTTTCGCACTTGTGTTGGTGCAGGAAACCACTTTTGCACTTGTATTAGTGTGGAAAAAACACTTTTTGCACTTGTGATAGTGTTGAAAAACCACTTTTCGCACTTGTGTTAGTGTTGAAAAACCACTTTTCGCACTTGTGTTGGTGCAGGAAACCACTTTTGCACTTGTATTAGTGTGGAAAAACCACTTTTCGCACTGGTGTTAGTGTTGAAAAACCACTTTTCGCACTTGTGTTAGTGTTGAAAAACCACTTTTCGCACTTGTGTTAGTGTTGAAAAACCACTTTTCGCACTTGTGTTAGTTTTGAAAAACCACTTTTCGCACTTGTGTTTGTGCAGGAAACCACTTTTGCACTTGTATTAGTGTGGAAAAAACACTTTTCGCACTTGTGTTAGTGTTGAAAAACCACTTTTCGCACTTGTGTTAATGTTGAAAAACCACTTTTCGCACTTGTGTTAGTGTTGAAAAACCACTTTTCGCACTTGTGTTGGTGTAGGAAACCACTTTTGCACCTGTATTAGTGTGGAAAAACCACTTTTCGCACTTGTGTTAGTGTTGAAAAACCACTTTTCGCACTTGTGTTAGTGTTGAAAAACCAATTTTCGCACTTGTGTTGGTGCAGGAAACCACTTTTGCACTTATATTAGTGTGGAAAAAACACTTTTTGCACTTGTGATATTGTTGAAAAACCACTTTTCGCACTTGTGTTAGTGTTGAAAAACCACTTTTCGCACTTGTGTTGGTGCAGGAAACCACTTTTGCACTTGTATTCGTGTGGAAAAATCACTTTTTGCACTTATGATAGTGTTGAAAAATCACTTTTCGCACTTGTGTTAGTGTTGAAAAACCACTTCGCACTTGTGTTGGTGCAGGAAACCACTTTTGCACTTGTATTAGTGTGGAAAAAACACTTTTTGCACTTGTGATAGTGTTGAAAAACCACTTTTCGCACTTGTGTTAGTGTTGAAAAACCACTTTTCGCACTTGTGTTAGTGTTGAAAAACCACTTTTCGCACTTGTGTTAGTGTTGAAAAACCATTTGTCGCACTTGTGTTGGTGCAGGAAACCACTTTTGCACTTGTATTAGTGTGGAAAAACCACTTTTCGCACTTGTGTTAGTGTTGAAAAACCACTTTTCGCACTTGTGTTAGTGTTGAAAAACCACTTTTCGCACTTGTGTTGGTGTTGAAAAACCACTTTTCGCACTTGTGTTAGCGTTGAAAAACCACTTTTCGCACTTGTGTTAGTGTTGAAAAACCACTTTTCGCACTTGTGTTGGTGCAGGAAACCACTTTTGCACTTGTATTAGTGTGGAAAAAAACACTTTTTGCACTTGTGATAGTGTTGAAAAACCACTTTTCGCACTTGTGTTAGTGTGAAAAACCACTTTTCACACTTGTGTTGGTGCAGGAAACCACTTTTGCACTTGTATTAGTGTGGAAAAACCACTTTTTGCACTTGTGTTAGTGTTGAAAAACCACTTTTCGCACTTGTGTTAGTGTTGAAAAACCACTTTTCGCACTTGTGTTGGTGCAGGCAACCACTTTTGCACTTGTATTAGTGTGGAAAAAACACTTTTTGCACTTGTGATAGTGTTGAAAAACCACTTTTCGCACTTGTGTTAGTGTTGAAAAACCACTTTTCGCACTTGTGTTGGTGCAGGAAACCACATTTGCACTTGTATTAGTGTGGAAAACCACTTTTCGCACTTGTGTTAGTGTTGAAAAACCACTTTTCGCACTTGTGTTGGTGCAGGAAACCACTTTTGCACTTGTATTAGTGTGGAAAAAACACTTTTTGCACTTGTGATAGTGTTGAAAAACCACTTTTCGCACTTGTGTTAGTGTTGAAAAACCACTTTTCGCACTTGTGTTGGTGCAGGAAACCACTTTTGCACTTGTATTAGTGTGGAAAAAACACTTTTTGCACTTGTGATAGTGTTGAAAAACCACCTTTCGCACTTGTGTTAGTGTTGAAAAATCACTTTTCGCACTTGTGTTGGTGCAGGAAACCACTTTTGCACTTGTATTAGTGTGGAAAACCACTTTTCGCACTTGTGATAGTGTTGAAAAACCACTTTTCGCACTTGTGTTAGTGTGAAAACCACTTTTCGCACTTGTGTTGGTGCAGGAAACCACTTTTGCACTTGTATTAGTGTGGAAAAACCACTTTTCGCACTTGTGTCAGTGTTGAAAAACCACTTTTTGCACTTGTGTTAGTGTTGAAAAACCACTTTTCGCACATGTGTTGGTGCAGGAAACCACTTTTGCACTTGTATTAGTGTGGAAAAAACACTTTTTGCACTTGTGATAGTGTTGAAAAACCACTTTTCGCGCTTGTGTTATTGTTGAAAAACCACTTTTCGCACATGTGTTGGTGCAGGAAACCACTTTTGCACTTGTATTAGTGTGGAAAAAACACTTTTCGCACTTGTGATATTGTTGAAAAACCACTTTTCACACTTGTGTTAGTGTTGATAAACCACTTTTCGCACTTGTGTTGGTGCAGGAAACCACTTTTGCACTTGTATTAGTGTGGAAAATACACTTTTTGCACTTGTGATAGTGTTGAAAAACCACTTTTCTCACTTGTGCTAGTGTTGAAAAACCACTTTTCGCACTTGTGTTGGTGCAGGAAACCACTTTTGCACTTGTATTAGTGTGGAAAAACTACTTTTCGCACTTGTGTTAGTGTTGAAAAACGACTTTTCGCACTTGTGTTAGTGTTGAAAAACCACTTTTCGCACTTGTGTTAGTGTTGAAAAACCACTTTTCGCACTTGTGTTGGTGCAGGAAACCACTTTTGCACTTGTATTAGTGTGGAATAAACACTTTTTGCACTTGTGATAGTGTTGAAAAACCACTTTTCCTACTTGTGTTAGTGTTGAAAAACCATTTTTCGCACTTGTGTTGGTGCAGGAAACCACTTTTGCACTTGTATTAGTGTGGAAAAACCACTTTTCACACTTGTGTTAGTGTTGAAAAACCACTTTTCGCACTTGTGTTAGTGTTGAAAAACCACTTTTCGCACTTGTGTTGGTGCAGGAAACCACTTTTGCACTTGTATTAGTGTGGAAAAAACACTTTTTGCACTTGTGATAGTGTTGAAAAACCACTTTTCGCACTCGTGTTAGTGTTGAAAAACCACTTTTCGCACTTGTGTTGGTGCAGGAAACCACTTTTGCACTTGTATTAGTGTGGAAAAAACCACTTTTCGCACTTCTGTTAGTGTTGAAAAACCACTTTTCGCAATTGTGTTAGTGTTGAAAAACCACTTTTCGCACTTGTGTTGGTGCAGGAAACCACTTTTGCACTTGTATTAGTGTGGAAAAAACACTTTTTGCACTTGTGATAGTGTTGAAAAACCACTTTTCTCACTTGTGCTAGTGTTGAAAAACCACTTTTCGCACTTGTGTTGGTGCAGGAAACCACTTTTGCACTTGTATTAGTGTGGAAAAAACACTTTTTGCACCTGCGATAGTGTTGAAAAACCACTTTTCGCACTTGTGTTAGTGTTGAAAAACCATTTTTCGCACTTGTGTTGGTGCAGGAAACCACTTTTGCACTTGTATTAGTGTGGAAAAACCACTTTTCGCACTTGTGTTTGTGTTGAAAAACCACTTTTCGCACTTGTGTTAGTGTTGAAAAACCACTTTTCGCACTTGTGTTGGTGCAGGAAACCACTTTTGCACTTGCATTAGTGTGGAAAAAACACTTTTTGCACTTGTGATAGTGTTGAACAACCACTTTTCGCACTTGTGTTAGTGTTGAAAAACCACTTTTCGCACTTGTGTTGGTGCAGGAAACCACTTTTGCACTTGTATTAGTGTGGAAAACCACTTTTCGAACTTGTGTTAGTGTTGAAAAACCACTTTTCGCACTTGTGTTAGTGTTGAAAAACCACTTTTCGCACTTGTGTTAGTGTTGAAAAACCACTTTTCGCACTTGTGTTGGTGCAGGAAACCACTTTTGCAATTGTATTAGTGTGGAAAAAACACTTTTCGCACTTGTGTTAGTGTTGAAAAAACACCTTTCGCACTTGTGTTAGTGTTGAAAAACCACTTTTCGCACTTGTGTTAGTGTTGAAAAACCACTTTTCGCACTTGTGTTGGTGCCGGAAACCACTTTTGCACTTATATTAATGTGGAAAAACCACTTTTCGCACTTGTGTTAGTGTTGAAAAACCACTTTTCGCACTTGTGTTAGTGTTGAAAAGCCACTTTTTGCACTTGTGTTGGTGCAGGAAACCACTTTTGCACTTGTATTAGTGTGGAAAAAACACTTTTTGCACTTGTGATAGTGTTGAAAAACCACTTTTCGCACTTGTGTTAGTGTTGAAAAACCACTTTTCGCACTTGTGTTGGTGCAGGAACCCACTTTTGCACTTGTATTAGTGTGGAAAAACCACTTTTCGCACTTGTGTTAGTGTTGAAAAAACACTTTTCGCACTTGTGTTAGTGTTGAAAAACCACTTTTCGCACTTGTGTTGGTGCAGGAAACCACTTTTGCACTTGTATTAGTGTGGAAAAACCACTTTTTGCACTTGTGTTAGTGTTGAAAAACCACTTTTCGCACTTGTGTTAGTGTTGAAAAACCACTTTTCGCACTTGTGTTGGTGCAGGCAACCACTTTTGCACTTGTATTAGTGTGGAAAAAACACTTTTTGCACTTGTGATAGTGTTGAAAAACCACTTTTCGCACTTGTGTTAGTGTTGAAAAACCACTTTTCGCACTTGTGTTGGTGCAGGAAACCACATTTGCACTTGTATTAGTGTGGAAAACCACTTTTCGCACTTGTGTTAGTGTTGAAAAACCACTTTTCGCACTTGTGTTGGTGCAGGAAACCACTTTTGCACTTGTATTAGTGTGGAAAAAACACTTTTTGCACTTGTGATAGTGTTGAAAAACCACTTTTCGCACTTGTGTTAGTGTTGAAAAACCACTTTTCGCACTTGTGTTGGTGCAGGAAACCACTTTTGCACTTGTATTAGTGTGGAAAAAACACTTTTTGCACTTGTGATAGTGTTGAAAAACCACCTTTCGCACTTGTGTTAGTGTTGAAAAATCACTTTTCGCACTTGTGTTGGTGCAGGAAACCACTTTTGCACTTGTATTAGTGTGGAAAACCACTTTTCGCACTTGTGATAGTGTTGAAAAACCACTTTTCGCACTTGTGTTAGTGTGAAAACCACTTTTCGCACTTGTGTTGGTGCAGGAAACCACTTTTGCACTTGTATTAGTGTGGAAAAACCACTTTTCGCACTTGTGTCAGTGTTGAAAAACCACTTTTTGCACTTGTGTTAGTGTTGAAAAACCACTTTTCGCACATGTGTTGGTGCAGGAAACCACTTTTGCACTTGTATTAGTGTGGAAAAAACACTTTTTGCACTTGTGATAGTGTTGAAAAACCACTTTTCGCGCTTGTGTTAGTGTTGAAAAACCACTTTTCGCACTTGTGTTGGTGCAGGAAACCACTTTTGCACTTGTATTAGTGTGGAAAAAACACTTTTTGCACTTGTGATAGTGTTGAAAAACCACTTTTCGCACTTGTGTTATTGTTGAAAAACCACTTTTCGCACATGTTGGTGCAGGAAACCACTTTTGCACTTGTATTAGTGTGGAAAAAACACTTTTCGCACTTGTGATAGTGTTGAAAAACCACTTTTCGCGCTTGTGTTATTGTTGAAAAACCACTTTTCGCACATGTGTTGGTGCAGGAAACCACTTTTGCACTTGTATTAGTGTGGAAAAAACACTTTTCGCACTTGTGATATTGTTGAAAAACCACTTTTCGCACTTGTGTTAGTGTTGATAAACCACTTTTCGCACTTGTGTTGGTGCAGGAAACCACTTTTGCACTTGTATTAGTGTGGAAAATACACTTTTTGCACTTGTGATAGTGTTGAAAAACCACTTTTCTCACTTGTGCTAGTGTTGAAAAACCACTTTTCGCACTTGTGTTGGTGCAGGAAACCACTTTTGCACTTGTATTAGTGTGGAAAAACTACTTTTCGCACTTGTGTTAGTGTTGAAAAACGACTTTTCGCACTTGTGTTAGTGTTGAAAAACCACTTTTCGCACTTGTGTTAGTGTTGAAAAACCACTTTTCGCACTTGTGTTGGTGCAGGAAACCACTTTTGCACTTGTATTAGTGTGGAATAAACACTTTTTGCACTTGTGATAGTGTTGAAAAACCACTTTTCCTACTTGTGTTAGTGTTGAAAAACCATTTTTCGCACTTGTGTTGGTGCAGGAAACC
The DNA here is from genome assembly GCF_964187855.1 of Myxine glutinosa. Classification (NCBI taxonomy): domain Eukaryota; kingdom Metazoa; phylum Chordata; class Myxini; order Myxiniformes; family Myxinidae; genus Myxine; species Myxine glutinosa. The sequence goes on from NW_027616402.1 coordinate 211,680, forward strand.
ACTTTTGCACTTGTATTAGTGTGGAAAAACCACTTTTCACACTTGTGTTAGTGTTGAAAAACCACTTTTCGCACTTGTGTTAGTGTTGAAAAACCACTTTTCGCACTTGTGTTGGTGCAGGAAACCACTTTTGCACTTGTATTAGTGTGGAAAAAACACTTTTTGCACTTGTGATAGTGTTGAAAAACCACTTTTCGCACTCGTGTTAGTGTTGAAAAACCACTTTTCGCACTTGTGTTGGTGCAGGAAACCACTTTTGCACTTGTATTAGTGTGGAAAAAACCACTTTTCGCACTTCTGTTAGTGTTGAAAAACCACTTTTCGCAATTGTGTTAGTGTTGAAAAACCACTTTTCGCACTTGTGTTGGTGCAGGAAACCACTTTTGCACTTGTATTAGTGTGGAAAAAACACTTTTTGCACTTGTGATAGTGTTGAAAAACCACTTTTCTCACTTGTGCTAGTGTTGAAAAACCACTTTTCGCACTTGTGTTGGTGCAGGAAACCACTTTTGCACTTGTATTAGTGTGGAAAAAACACTTTTTGCACCTGCGATAGTGTTGAAAAACCACTTTTCGCACTTGTGTTAGTGTTGAAAAACCATTTTTCGCACTTGTGTTGGTGCAGGAAACCACTTTTGCACTTGTATTAGTGTGGAAAAACCACTTTTCGCACTTGTGTTTGTGTTGAAAAACCACTTTTCGCACTTGTGTTAGTGTTGAAAAACCACTTTTCGCACTTGTGTTGGTGCAGGAAACCACTTTTGCACTTGCATTAGTGTGGAAAAAACACTTTTTGCACTTGTGATAGTGTTGAACAACCACTTTTCGCACTTGTGTTAGTGTTGAAAAACCACTTTTCGCACTTGTGTTGGTGCAGGAAACCACTTTTGCACTTGTATTAGTGTGGAAAACCACTTTTCGAACTTGTGTTAGTGTTGAAAAACCACTTTTCGCACTTGTGTTAGTGTTGAAAAACCACTTTTCGCACTTGTGTTAGTGTTGAAAAACCACTTTTCGCACTTGTGTTGGTGCAGGAAACCACTTTTGCAATTGTATTAGTGTGGAAAAAACACTTTTCGCACTTGTGTTAGTGTTGAAAAAACACCTTTCGCACTTGTGTTAGTGTTGAAAAACCACTTTTCGCACTTGTGTTGGTGCAGGAAACCACTTTTGCACTTGTATTAGTGTGGAAAACCACTTTTCGCACTTGTGATAGTGTTGAAAAACCACTTTTCGCACTTGTGTTAGTGTGAAAACCACTTTTCGCACTTGTGTTGGTGCAGGAAACCACTTTTGCACTTGTATTAGTGTGGAAAAACCACTTTTCGCACTTGTGTCAGTGTTGAAAAACCACTTTTTGCACTTGTGTTAGTGTTGAAAAACCACTTTTCGCACATGTGTTGGTGCAGGAAACCACTTTTGCACTTGTATTAGTGTGGAAAAAACACTTTTTGCACTTGTGATAGTGTTGAAAAACCACTTTTCGCGCTTGTGTTATTGTTGAAAAACCACTTTTCGCACATGTGTTGGTGCAGGAAACCACTTTTGCACTTGTATTAGTGTGGAAAAAACACTTTTCGCACTTGTGATATTGTTGAAAAACCACTTTTCGCACTTGTGTTAGTGTTGATAAACCACTTTTCGCACTTGTGTTGGTGCAGGAAACCACTTTTGCACTTGTATTAGTGTGGAAAATACACTTTTTGCACTTGTGATAGTGTTGAAAAACCACTTTTCTCACTTGTGCTAGTGTTGAAAAACCACTTTTCGCACTTGTGTTGGTGCAGGAAACCACTTTTGCACTTGTATTAGTGTGGAAAAACTACTTTTCGCACTTGTGTTAGTGTTGAAAAACGACTTTTCGCACTTGTGTTAGTGTTGAAAAACCACTTTTCGCACTTGTGTTAGTGTTGAAAAACCACTTTTCGCACTTGTGTTGGTGCAGGAAACCACTTTTGCACTTGTATTAGTGTGGAATAAACACTTTTTGCACTTGTGATAGTGTTGAAAAACCACTTTTCCTACTTGTGTTAGTGTTGAAAAACCATTTTTCGCACTTGTGTTGGTGCAGGAAACCACTTTTGCACTTGTATTAGTGTGGAAAAACCACTTTTCACACTTGTGTTAGTGTTGAAAAACCACTTTTCGCACTTGTGTTAGTGTTGAAAAACCACTTTTCGCACTTGTGTTGGTGCAGGAAACCACTTTTGCACTTGTATTAGTGTGGAAAAAACACTTTTTGCACTTGTGATAGTGTTGAAAAACCACTTTTCGCACTCGTGTTAGTGTTGAAAAACCACTTTTCGCACTTGTGTTGGTGCAGGAAACCACTTTTGCACTTGTATTAGTGTGGAAAAAACCACTTTTCGCACTTCTGTTAGTGTTGAAAAACCACTTTTCGCAATTGTGTTAGTGTTGAAAAACCACTTTTCGCACTTGTGTTGGTGCAGGAAACCACTTTTGCACTTGTATTAGTGTGGAAAAAACACTTTTTGCACTTGTGATAGTGTTGAAAAACCACTTTTCTCACTTGTGCTAGTGTTGAAAAACCACTTTTCGCACTTGTGTTGGTGCAGGAAACCACTTTTGCACTTGTATTAGTGTGGAAAAAACACTTTTTGCACCTGCGATAGTGTTGAAAAACCACTTTTCGCACTTGTGTTAGTGTTGAAAAACCATTTTTCGCACTTGTGTTGGTGCAGGAAACCACTTTTGCACTTGTATTAGTGTGGAAAAACCACTTTTCGCACTTGTGTTTGTGTTGAAAAACCACTTTTCGCACTTGTGTTAGTGTTGAAAAACCACTTTTCGCACTTGTGTTGGTGCAGGAAACCACTTTTGCACTTGCATTAGTGTGGAAAAAACACTTTTTGCACTTGTGATAGTGTTGAACAACCACTTTTCGCACTTGTGTTAGTGTTGAAAAACCACTTTTCGCACTTGTGTTGGTGCAGGAAACCACTTTTGCACTTGTATTAGTGTGGAAAACCACTTTTCGAACTTGTGTTAGTGTTGAAAAACCACTTTTCGCACTTGTGTTAGTGTTGAAAAACCACTTTTCGCACTTGTGTTAGTGTTGAAAAACCACTTTTCGCACTTGTGTTGGTGCAGGAAACCACTTTTGCAATTGTATTAGTGTGGAAAAAACACTTTTCGCACTTGTGTTAGTGTTGAAAAAACACCTTTCGCACTTGTGTTAGTGTTGAAAAACCACTTTTCGCACTTGTGTTAGTGTTGAAAAACCACTTTTCGCACTTGTGTTGGTGCCGGAAACCACTTTTGCACTTATATTAATGTGGAAAAACCACTTTTCGCACTTGTGTTAGTGTTGAAAAACCACTTTTCGCACTTGTGTTAGTGTTGAAAAGCCACTTTTTGCACTTGTGTTGGTGCAGGAAACCACTTTTGCACTTGTATTAGTGTGGAAAAAACACTTTTTGCACTTGTGATAGTGTTGAAAAACCACTTTTCGCACTTGTGTTAGTGTTGAAAAACCACTTTTCGCACTTGTGTTGGTGCAGGAACCCACTTTTGCACTTGTATTAGTGTGGAAAAACCACTTTTCGCACTTGTGTTAGTGTTGAAAAAACACTTTTCGCACTTGTGTTAGTGTTGAAAAACCACTTTTCGCACTTGTGTTGGTGCAGGAAACCACTTTTGCACTTGTATTAGTGTGGAAAAACCACTTTTTGCACTTGTGTTAGTGTTGAAAAACCACTTTTCGCACTTGTGTTAGTGTTGAAAAACCACTTTTCGCACTTGTGTTGGTGCAGGCAACCACTTTTGCACTTGTATTAGTGTGGAAAAAACACTTTTTGCACTTGTGATAGTGTTGAAAAACCACTTTTCGCACTTGTGTTAGTGTTGAAAAACCACTTTTCGCACTTGTGTTGGTGCAGGAAACCACATTTGCACTTGTATTAGTGTGGAAAACCACTTTTCGCACTTGTGTTAGTGTTGAAAAACCACTTTTCGCACTTGTGTTGGTGCAGGAAACCACTTTTGCACTTGTATTAGTGTGGAAAAAACACTTTTTGCACTTGTGATAGTGTTGAAAAACCACTTTTCGCACTTGTGTTAGTGTTGAAAAACCACTTTTCGCACTTGTGTTGGTGCAGGAAACCACTTTTGCACTTGTATTAGTGTGGAAAAAACACTTTTTGCACTTGTGATAGTGTTGAAAAACCACCTTTCGCACTTGTGTTAGTGTTGAAAAATCACTTTTCGCACTTGTGTTGGTGCAGGAAACCACTTTTGCACTTGTATTAGTGTGGAAAACCACTTTTCGCACTTGTGATAGTGTTGAAAAACCACTTTTCGCACTTGTGTTAGTGTGAAAACCACTTTTCGCACTTGTGTTGGTGCAGGAAACCACTTTTGCACTTGTATTAGTGTGGAAAAACCACTTTTCGCACTTGTGTCAGTGTTGAAAAACCACTTTTTGCACTTGTGTTAGTGTTGAAAAACCACTTTTCGCACATGTGTTGGTGCAGGAAACCACTTTTGCACTTGTATTAGTGTGGAAAAAACACTTTTTGCACTTGTGATAGTGTTGAAAAACCACTTTTCGCGCTTGTGTTAGTGTTGAAAAACCACTTTTCGCACTTGTGTTGGTGCAGGAAACCACTTTTGCACTTGTATTAGTGTGGAAAAAACACTTTTTGCACTTGTGATAGTGTTGAAAAACCACTTTTCGCACTTGTGTTATTGTTGAAAAACCACTTTTCGCACATGTTGGTGCAGGAAACCACTTTTGCACTTGTATTAGTGTGGAAAAAACACTTTTCGCACTTGTGATAGTGTTGAAAAACCACTTTTCGCGCTTGTGTTATTGTTGAAAAACCACTTTTCGCACATGTGTTGGTGCAGGAAACCACTTTTGCACTTGTATTAGTGTGGAAAAAACACTTTTCGCACTTGTGATATTGTTGAAAAACCACTTTTCGCACTTGTGTTAGTGTTGATAAACCACTTTTCGCACTTGTGTTGGTGCAGGAAACCACTTTTGCACTTGTATTAGTGTGGAAAATACACTTTTTGCACTTGTGATAGTGTTGAAAAACCACTTTTCTCACTTGTGCTAGTGTTGAAAAACCACTTTTCGCACTTGTGTTGGTGCAGGAAACCACTTTTGCACTTGTATTAGTGTGGAAAAACTACTTTTCGCACTTGTGTTAGTGTTGAAAAACGACTTTTCGCACTTGTGTTAGTGTTGAAAAACCACTTTTCGCACTTGTGTTAGTGTTGAAAAACCACTTTTCGCACTTGTGTTGGTGCAGGAAACCACTTTTGCACTTGTATTAGTGTGGAATAAACACTTTTTGCACTTGTGATAGTGTTGAAAAACCACTTTTCCTACTTGTGTTAGTGTTGAAAAACCATTTTTCGCACTTGTGTTGGTGCAGGAAACCACTTTTGCACTTGTATTAGTGTGGAAAAACCACTTTTCACACTTGTGTTAGTGTTGAAAAACCACTTTTCGCACTTGTGTTAGTGTTGAAAAACCACTTTTCGCACTTGTGTTGGTGCAGGAAACCACTTTTGCACTTGTATTAGTGTGGAAAAAACACTTTTTGCACTTGTGATAGTGTTGAAAAACCACTTTTCGCACTCGTGTTAGTGTTGAAAAACCACTTTTCGCACTTGTGTTGGTGCAGGAAACCACTTTTGCACTTGTATTAGTGTGGAAAAAACCACTTTTCGCACTTCTGTTAGTGTTGAAAAACCACTTTTCGCAATTGTGTTAGTGTTGAAAAACCACTTTTCGCACTTGTGTTGGTGCAGGAAACCACTTTTGCACTTGTATTAGTGTGGAAAAAACACTTTTTGCACTTGTGATAGTGTTGAAAAACCACTTTTCTCACTTGTGCTAGTGTTGAAAAACCACTTTTCGCACTTGTGTTGGTGCAGGAAACCACTTTTGCACTTGTATTAGTGTGGAAAAAACACTTTTCGCACTTGTGATATTGTTGAAAAACCACTTTTCGCACTTGTGTTAGTGTTGATAAACCACTTTTCGCACTTGTGTTGGTGCAGGAAACCACTTTTGCACTTGTATTAGTGTGGAAAATACACTTTTTGCACTTGTGATAGTGTTGAAAAACCACTTTTCTCACTTGTGCTAGTGTTGAAAAACCACTTTTCGCACTTGTGTTGGTGCAGGAAACCACTTTTGCACTTGTATTAGTGTGGAAAAACTACTTTTCGCACTTGTGTTAGTGTTGAAAAACGACTTTTCGCACTTGTGTTAGTGTTGAAAAACCACTTTTCGCACTTGTGTTAGTGTTGAAAAACCACTTTTCGCACTTGTGTTGGTGCAGGAAACCACTTTTGCACTTGTATTAGTGTGGAATAAACACTTTTTGCACTTGTGATAGTGTTGAAAAACCACTTTTCCTACTTGTGTTAGTGTTGAAAAACCATTTTTCGCACTTGTGTTGGTGCAGGAAACCACTTTTGCACTTGTATTAGTGTGGAAAAACCACTTTTCACACTTGTGTTAGTGTTGAAAAACCACTTTTCGCACTTGTGTTAGTGTTGAAAAACCACTTTTCGCACTTGTGTTGGTGCAGGAAACCACTTTTGCACTTGTATTAGTGTGGAAAAAACACTTTTTGCACTTGTGATAGTGTTGAAAAACCACTTTTCGCACTCGTGTTAGTGTTGAAAAACCACTTTTCGCACTTGTGTTGGTGCAGGAAACCACTTTTGCACTTGTATTAGTGTGGAAAAAACCACTTTTCGCACTTCTGTTAGTGTTGAAAAACCACTTTTCGCAATTGTGTTAGTGTTGAAAAACCACTTTTCGCACTTGTGTTGGTGCAGGAAACCACTTTTGCACTTGTATTAGTGTGGAAAAAACACTTTTTGCACTTGTGATAGTGTTGAAAAACCACTTTTCTCACTTGTGCTAGTGTTGAAAAACCACTTTTCGCACTTGTGTTGGTGCAGGAAACCAATTTTGCACTTGTATTAGTGTGGAAAAAACACTTTTTGCACCTGCGATAGTGTTGAAAAACCACTTTTCGCACTTGTGTTAGTGTTGAAAAACCATTTTTCGCACTTGTGTTGGTGCAGGAAACCACTTTTGCACTTGTATTAGTGTGGAAAAACCACTTTTCGCACTTGTGTTTGTGTTGAAAAACCACTTTTCGCACTTGTGTTAGTGTTGAAAAACCACTTTTCGCACTTGTGTTGGTGCAGGAAACCACTTTTGCACTTGCATTAGTGTGGAAAAAACACTTTTTGCACTTGTGATAGTGTTGAACAACCACTTTTCGCACTTGTGTTAGTGTTGAAAAACCACTTTTCGCACTTGTGTTGGTGCAGGAAACCACTTTTGCACTTGTATTAGTGTGGAAAACCACTTTTCGAACTTGTGTTAGTGTTGAAAAACCACTTTTCGCACTTGTGTTAGTGTTGAAAAACCACTTTTCGCACTTGTGTTAGTGTTGAAAAACCACTTTTCGCACTTGTGTTGGTGCAGGAAACCACTTTTGCAATTGTATTAGTGTGGAAAAAACACTTTTCGCACTTGTGTTAGTGTTGAAAAAACACCTTTCGCACTTGTGTTAGTGTTGAAAAACCACTTTTCGCACTTGTGTTAGTGTTGAAAAACCACTTTTCGCACTTGTGTTGGTGCCGGAAACCACTTTTGCACTTATATTAATGTGGAAAAACCACTTTTCGCACTTGTGTTAGTGTTGAAAAACCACTTTTCGCACTTGTGTTAGTGTTGAAAAGCCACTTTTTGCACTTGTGTTGGTGCAGGAAACCACTTTTGCACTTGTATTAGTGTGGAAAAAACACTTTTTGCACTTGTGATAGTGTTGAAAAACCACTTTTCGCACTTGTGTTAGTGTTGAAAAACCACTTTTCGCACTTGTGTTGGTGCAGGAACCCACTTTTGCACTTGTATTAGTGTGGAAAAACCACTTTTCGCACTTGTGTTAGTGTTGAAAAAACACTTTTCGCACTTGTGTTAGTGTTGAAAAACCACTTTTCGCACTTGTGTTGGTGCAGGAAACCACTTTTGCACTTGTATTAGTGTGGAAAAACCACTTTTTGCACTTGTGTTAGTGTTGAAAAACCACTTTTCGCACTTGTGTTAGTGTTGAAAAACCACTTTTCGCACTTGTGTTGGTGCAGGCAACCACTTTTGCACTTGTATTAGTGTGGAAAAAACACTTTTTGCACTTGTGATAGTGTTGAAAAACCACTTTTCGCACTTGTGTTAGTGTTGAAAAACCACTTTTCGCACTTGTGTTGGTGCAGGAAACCACATTTGCACTTGTATTAGTGTGGAAAACCACTTTTCGCACTTGTGTTAGTGTTGAAAAACCACTTTTCGCACTTGTGTTGGTGCAGGAAACCACTTTTGCACTTGTATTAGTGTGGAAAAAACACTTTTTGCACTTGTGATAGTGTTGAAAAACCACTTTTCGCACTTGTGTTAGTGTTGAAAAACCACTTTTCGCACTTGTGTTGGTGCAGGAAACCACTTTTGCACTTGTATTAGTGTGGAAAAAACACTTTTTGCACTTGTGATAGTGTTGAAAAACCACCTTTCGCACTTGTGTTAGTGTTGAAAAATCACTTTTCGCACTTGTGTTGGTGCAGGAAACCACTTTTGCACTTGTATTAGTGTGGAAAACCACTTTTCGCACTTGTGATAGTGTTGAAAAACCACTTTTCGCACTTGTGTTAGTGTGAAAACCACTTTTCGCACTTGTGTTGGTGCAGGAAACCACTTTTGCACTTGTATTAGTGTGGAAAAACCACTTTTCGCACTTGTGTCAGTGTTGAAAAACCACTTTTTGCACTTGTGTTAGTGTTGAAAAACCACTTTTCGCACATGTGTTGGTGCAGGAAACCACTTTTGCACTTGTATTAGTGTGGAAAAAACACTTTTTGCACTTGTGATAGTGTTGAAAAACCACTTTTCGCGCTTGTGTTAGTGTTGAAAAACCACTTTTCGCACTTGTGTTGGTGCAGGAAACCACTTTTGCACTTGTATTAGTGTGGAAAAAACACTTTTTGCACTTGTGATAGTGTTGAAAAACCACTTTTCGCACTTGTGTTATTGTTGAAAAACCACTTTTCGCACATGTTGGTGCAGGAAACCACTTTTGCACTTGTATTAGTGTGGAAAAAACACTTTTCGCACTTGTGATAGTGTTGAAAAACCACTTTTCGCGCTTGTGTTATTGTTGAAAAACCACTTTTCGCACATGTGTTGGTGCAGGAAACCACTTTTGCACTTGTATTAGTGTGGAAAAAACACTTTTCGCACTTGTGATATTGTTGAAAAACCACTTTTCGCACTTGTGTTAGTGTTGATAAACCACTTTTCGCACTTGTGTTGGTGCAGGAAACCACTTTTGCACTTGTATTAGTGTGGAAAATACACTTTTTGCACTTGTGATAGTGTTGAAAAACCACTTTTCTCACTTGTGCTAGTGTTGAAAAACCACTTTTCGCACTTGTGTTGGTGCAGGAAACCACTTTTGCACTTGTATTAGTGTGGAAAAACTACTTTTCGCACTTGTGTTAGTGTTGAAAAACGACTTTTCGCACTTGTGTTAGTGTTGAAAAACCACTTTTCGCACTTGTGTTAGTGTTGAAAAACCACTTTTCGCACTTGTGTTGGTGCAGGAAACCACTTTTGCACTTGTATTAGTGTGGAATAAACACTTTTTGCACTTGTGATAGTGTTGAAAAACCACTTTTCCTACTTGTGTTAGTGTTGAAAAACCATTTTTCGCACTTGTGTTGGTGCAGGAAACCACTTTTGCACTTGTATTAGTGTGGAAAAACCACTTTTCACACTTGTGTTAGTGTTGAAAAACCACTTTTCGCACTTGTGTTAGTGTTGAAAAACCACTTTTCGCACTTGTGTTGGTGCAGGAAACCACTTTTGCACTTGTATTAGTGTGGAAAAAACACTTTTTGCACTTGTGATAGTGTTGAAAAACCACTTTTCGCACTCGTGTTAGTGTTGAAAAACCACTTTTCGCACTTGTGTTGGTGCAGGAAACCACTTTTGCACTTGTATTAGTGTGGAAAAAACCACTTTTCGCACTTCTGTTAGTGTTGAAAAACCACTTTTCGCAATTGTGTTAGTGTTGAAAAACCACTTTTCGCACTTGTGTTGGTGCAGGAAACCACTTTTGCACTTGTATTAGTGTGGAAAAAACACTTTTTGCACTTGTGATAGTGTTGAAAAACCACTTTTCTCACTTGTGCTAGTGTTGAAAAACCACTTTTCGCACTTGTGTTGGTGCAGGAAACCACTTTTGCACTTGTATTAGTGTGGAAAAAACACTTTTTGCACCTGCGATAGTGTTGAAAAACCACTTTTCGCACTTGTGTTAGTGTTGAAAAACCATTTTTCGCACTTGTGTTGGTGCAGGAAACCACTTTTGCACTTGTATTAGTGTGGAAAACCACTTTTCGAACTTGTGTTAGTGTTGAAAAACCACTTTTCGCACTTGTGTTAGTGTTGAAAAACCACTTTTCGCACTTGTGTTGGTGCAGGAAACCACTTTTGCACTTGTATTAGTGTGGAAAACCACTTTTCGAACTTGTGTTAGTGTTGAAAAACCACTTTTCGCACTTGTGTTAGTGTTGAAAAACCACTTTTCGCACTTGTGTTAGTGTTGAAAAACCACTTTTCGCACTTGTGTTGGTGCAGGAAACCACTTTTGCAATTGTATTAGTGTGGAAAAAACACTTTTCGCACTTGTGTTAGTGTTGAAAAAACACCTTTCGCACTTGTGTTAGTGTTGAAAAACCACTTTTCGCACTTGTGTTAGTGTTGAAAAACCACTTTTCGCACTTGTGTTGGTGCCGGAAACCACTTTTGCACTTATATTAATGTGGAAAAACCACTTTTCGCACTTGTGTTAGTGTTGAAAAACCACTTTTCGCACTTGTGTTAGTGTTGAAAAGCCACTTTTTGCACTTGTGTTGGTGCAGGAAACCACTTTTGCACTTGTATTAGTGTGGAAAAAACACTTTTTGCACTTGTGATAGTGTTGAAAAACCACTTTTCGCACTTGTGTTAGTGTTGAAAAACCACTTTTCGCACTTGTGTTGGTGCAGGAACCCACTTTTGCACTTGTATTAGTGTGGAAAAACCACTTTTCGCACTTGTGTTAGTGTTGAAAAAACACTTTTCGCACTTGTGTTAGTGTTGAAAAACCACTTTTCGCACTTGTGTTGGTGCAGGAAACCACTTTTGCACTTGTATTAGTGTGGAAAAACCACTTTTCGCACCTGTGTTAGTGTTGAAAAACCACTTTTCGCACTTGTGTTAGTGTTGAAAAACCACTTTTCGCACTTGTGTTAGTGTTGAAAAACCATTTTTCGCACTTGTGTTGGTGCAGGAAACCACTTTTGCACTTGTATTAGTGTGGAAAAACCACTTTTCGCACTTGTGTTAGTGTTGAAAAACCACTTTTCGCACTTGTGTTAGTGTTGAAAAACCACTTTTCGCACTTGTGTTGGTGCAGGAAACCACTTTTGCACTTGTATTAGTGTGGAAAAAACACTTTTTGCACTTGTGATAGTGTTGAAAAACCACTTTTCGCACTTGTGTTAGTGTTGAAAAACCACTTTTCGCACTTGTGTTGGTGCAGGAAACCACTTTTGCACTTGTATTAGTGTGGAAAAACCACTTTTCGCACTGGTGTTAGTGTTGAAAAACCACTTTTCACACTTGTGTTAGTGTTGAAAAACCACTTTTCGCACTTGTGTTAGTGTTGAAAAACCACTTTTCGCACTTGTGTTAGTGTTGAAAAACCACTTTTCGCACTTGTGTTTGTGCAGGAAACCACTTTTGCACTTGTATTAGTGTGGAAAAAACACTTTTCGCACTTGTGTTAGTGTTGAAAAACCACTTTTCGCACTTGTGTTAATGTTGAAAAACCACTTTTCGCACTTGTGTTAGTGTTGAAAAACCACTTTTCGCACTTGTGTTGGTGCAGGAAACCACTTTTGCACCTGTATTAGTGTGGAAAAAACACTTTTTGCACTTGTGTTGGTGCAGGAAACCACTCTTGCACTTGTATTAGTGTGGAAAAAACACTTTTCGCACTTGTGTTAGTGTTGAAAAACCACTTTTCGCACTTGTGTTGGTGCAGGAAACCACTTTTGCACTTGTATTAGTGTGGAAAAAACACTTTTTGCACTTGTGATAGTGTTGAAAAACCACTTTTCGCACTTGTGTTAGTGTTGAAAAACCACTTTTCGCACTTGTGTTGGTGCAGGAAACCACTTTTGCACTTGTATTAGTGTGGAAAAACCACTTTTCGCACTGGTGTTAGTGTTGAAAAACCACTTTTCACACTTGTGTTAGTGTTGAAAAACCACTTTTCGCACTTGTGTTAGTGTTGAAAAACCACTTTTCGCACTTGTGTTAGTGTTGAAAAACCACTTTTCGCACTTGTGTTTGTGCAGGAAACCACTTTTGCACTTGCATTAGTGTGGAAAAAACACTTTTCGCACTTGTGTTAGTGTTGAAAAACCACTTTTCGCACTTGTGTTAATGTTGAAAAACCACTTTTCGCACTTGTGTTAGTGTTGAAAAACCACTTTTCGCACTTGTGTTGGTGCAGGAAACCACTTTTGCACCTGTATTAGTGTGGAAAAACCACTTTTCGCACTTGTGTTAGTGTTGAAAAACCACTTTTCGCACTTGTGTTAGTGTTGAAAAACCACTTTTTGCACTTGTGTTGGTGCAGGAAACCACTTTTGCACTTGTATTAGTGTGGAAAAATCACTTTTTGCACTTATGATAGTGTTGAAAAATCACTTTTCGCACTTGTGTTAGTGTTGAAAAATCACTTTTCGCACTTGTGTTTGTGCAGGAAACCACTTTTGCACTTGTATTAGTGTGGAAAAAACACTTTTTGCACTTGTGATAGTGTTGAAAAACCACCTTTCGCACTTGTGTTAGTGTTGAAAAACCACTTTTCGCACTTGTGTTAGTGTTGAAAAACCACTTTTCGCACTTGTGTTGGTGCCGGAAACCACTTTTGCACTTATATTAATGTGGAAAAACCACTTTTCGCACTTGTGTTAGTGTTGAAAAACCACTTTTCGCACTTGTGTTAGTGTTGAAAAACCACTTTTTGCACTTGTGTTGGTGCAGGAAACCACTTTTGCACTTGTATTAGTGTGGAAAAAACACTTTTTGCACTTGTGATAGTGTTGAAAAACCACTTTTCGCACTTGTGTTAGTGTTGAAAAACCACTTTTCGCACTTGTGTTGGTGCAGGAAACCACTTTTGCACTTTTATTAGTGTGGAAAAAACACTTTTTGCACTTGTGATATTGTTGAAAAACCACTTTTCGCACTTGTGTTAGTGTTGAAAAACCACTTTTCGCACTTGTGTTAATGTTGAAAAACCACTTTTCGCACTTGTGTTAGTGTTGAAAAACCACTTTTCGCACTTGTGTTGGTGCAGGAAACCACTTTTGCACCTGTATTAGTGTGGAAAAAACACTTTTTGCACTTGTGTTGGTGCAGGAAACCACTCTTGCACTTGTATTAGTGTGGAAAAAACACTTTTCGCACTTGTGTTAGTGTTGAAAAACCACTTTTCGCACTTGTGTTGGTGCAGGAAACCACTTTTGCACTTGTATTAGTGTGGAAAAAACACTTTTTGCACTTGTGGTAGTGTTGAAAAACCACTTTTCGCACTTGTGTTAGTGTTGAAAAACCACTTTTCGCACTTGTGTTGGTGCAGGAAACCACTTTTGCACTTGTATTAGTGTGGAAAAACCACTTTTCGCACTGGTGTTAGTGTTGAAAAACCACTTTTCACACTTGTGTTAGTGTTGAAAAACCACTTTTCGCACTTGTGTTAGTGTTGAAAAACCACTTTTCGCACTTGTGTTAGTGTTGAAAAACCACTTTTCGCACTTGTGTTTGTGCAGGAAACCACTTTTGCACTTGTATTAGTGTGGAAAAAACACTTTTCGCACTTGTGTTAGTGTTGAAAAACCACTTTTCGCACTTGTGTTAATGTTGAAAAACCACTTTTCGCACTTGTGTTAGTGTTGAAAAACCACTTTTCGCCCTTGTGTTGGTGCAGGAAACCACTTTTGCACCTGTATTAGTGTGGAAAAACCACTTTTCGCACTTGTGTTAGTGTTGAAAAACCACTTTTCGCACTTGTGTTAGTGTTGAAAAACCACTTTTTGCACTTGTGTTGGTGCAGGAAACCACTTTTGCACTTGTATTAGTGTGGAAAAATCACTTTTTGCACTTATGATAGTGTTGAAAAATCACTTTTCGCACTTGTGTTAGTGTTGAAAAATCACTTTTCGCACTTGTGTTTGTGCAGGAAACCACTTTTGCACTTGTATTAGTGTGGAAAAAACACTTTTTGCACTTGTGATAGTGTTGAACAACCACTTTTTGCACTTGTGTTAGTGTTGAAAAACCACTTTTCGCACTTGTGTTGGTGCAGGAAACCACTTTTGCACTTGTATTAGTGTGGAAAACCACTTTTCGAACTTGTGTTAGTGTTGAAAAACCACTTTTCGCACTTGTGTTAGTGTTGAAAAACCACTTTTCGCACTTGTGTTAGTGTTGAAAAACCACTTTTCGCACTTGTGTTGGTGCATGAAACCACTTTTGCACTTGTATTAGTGTGGAAAAACCACTTTTCGCACTGGTGTTAGTGTTGAAAAACCACTTTTCACACTTGTGTTAGTGTTGAAAAACCACTTTTCGCACTTGTGTTAGTGTTGAAAAACCACTTTTCGCACTTGTGTTAGTGTTGAAAAACCACTTTTCGCACTTGTGTTTGTGCAGGAAACCACTTTTGCACTTGTATTAGTGTGGAAAAAACACTTTTCGCACTTGTGTTAGTGTTGAAAAACCACTATTCGCACTTGTGTTAATGTTGAAAAACCACTTTTCGCACTTGTGTTAGTGTTGAAAAACCACTTTTCGCACTTGTGTTGGTGCAGGAAACCACTTTTGCACCTGTATTAGTGTGGAAAAAACACTTTTTGCACTTGTGTTGGTGCAGGAAACCACTCTTGCACTTGTATTAGTGTGGAAAAAACACTTTTCGCACTTGTGTTAGTGTTGAAAAACCACTTTTCGCACTTGTGTTGGTGCAGGAAACCACTTTTGCACTTGTATTAGTGTGGAAAAAACACTTTTTGCACTTGTGATAGTGTTGAAAAACCACTTTTCGCACTTGTGTTAGTGTTGAAAAACCACTTTTCGCACTTGTGTTGGTGCAGGAAACCACTTTTGCACTTGTATTAGTGTGGAAAAACCACTTTTCGCACTGGTGTTAGTGTTGAAAAACCACTTTTCACACTTGTGTTAGTGTTGAAAAACCACTTTTCGCACTTGTGTTAGTGTTGAAAAACCACTTTTCGCACTTGTGTTAGTGTTGAAAAACCACTTTTCGCACTTGTGTTTGTGCAGGAAACCACTTTTGCACTTGTATTAGTGTGGAAAAAACACTTTTCGCACTTGTGTTAGTGTTGAAAAACCACTTTTCGCACTTGTGTTAATGTTGAAAAACCACTTTTCGCACTTGTGTTAGTGTTGAAAAACCACTTTTCGCACTTGTGTTGGTGCAGGAAACCACTTTTGCACCTGTATTAGTGTGGAAAAACCACTTTTCGCACTTGTGTTAGTGTTGAAAAACCACTTTTCGCACTTGTGTTAGTGTTGAAAAACCACTTTTTGCACTTGTGTTGGTGCAGGAAACCACTTTTGCACTTGTATTAGTGTGGAAAAATCACTTTTTGCACTTATGATAGTGTTGAAAAATCACTTTTCGCACTTGTGTTAGTGTTGAAAAATCACTTTTCGCACTTGTGTTTGTGCAGGAAACCACTTTTGCACTTGTATTAGTGTGGAAAAAACACTTTTTGCACTTGTGATAGTGTTGAAAAACCACCTTTCGCACTTGTGTTAGTGTTGAAAAACCACTTTTCGCACTTGTGTTAGTGTTGAAAAACCACTTTTCGCACTTGTGTTGGTGCCGGAAACCACTTTTGCACTTATATTAATGTGGAAAAACCACTTTTCGCACTTGTGTTAGTGTTGAAAAACCACTTTTCGCACTTGTGTTAGTGTTGAAAAACCACTTTTTGCACTTGTGTTGGTGCAGGAAACCACTTTTGCACTTGTATTAGTGTGGAAAAAACACTTTTTGCACTTGTGATAGTGTTGAAAAACCACTTTTCGCACTTGTGTTAGTGTTGAAAAACCACTTTTCGCACTTGTGTTGGTGCAGGAAACCACTTTTGCACTTTTATTAGTGTGGAAAAAACACTTTTTGCACTTGTGATATTGTTGAAAAACCACTTTTCGCACTTGTGTTAGTGTTGAAAAACCACTTTTCGCACTTGTGTTAATGTTAAAAAACCACTTTTCGCACTTGTGTTAGTGTTGAAAAACCACTTTTCGCACTTGTGTTGGTGCAGGAAACCACTTTTGCACCTGTATTAGTGTGGAAAAAACACTTTTTGCACTTGTGTTGGTGCAGGAAACCACTCTTGCACTTGTATTAGTGTGGAAAAAACACTTTTCGCACTTGTGTTAGTGTTGAAAAACCACTTTTCGCACTTGTGTTGGTGCAGGAAACCACTTTTGCACTTGTATTAGTGTGGAAAAAACACTTTTTGCACTTGTGATAGTGTTGAAAAACCACTTTTCGCACTTGTGTTAGTGTTGAAAAACCACTTTTCGCACTTGTGTTGGTGCAGGAAACCACTTTTGCACTTGTATTAGTGTGGAAAAACCACTTTTCGCACTGGTGTTAGTGTTGAAAAACCACTTTTCACACTTGTGTTAGTGTTGAAAAACCACTTTTCGCACTTGTGTTAGTGTTGAAAAACCACTTTTCGCACTTGTGTTAGTGTTGAAAAACCACTTTTCGCACTTGTGTTTGTGCAGGAAACCACTTTTGCACTTGTATTAGTGTGGAAAAAACACTTTTCGCACTTGTGTTAGTGTTGAAAAACCACTTTTCGCACTTGTGTTAATGTTGAAAAACCACTTTTCGCACTTGTGTTAGTGTTGAAAAACCACTTTTCGCACTTGTGTTGGTGCAGGAAACCACTTTTGCACCTGTATTAGTGTGGAAAAACCACTTTTCGCACTTGTGTTAGTGTTGAAAAACCACTTTTCGCACTTGTGTTAGTGTTGAAAAACCACTTTTTGCACTTGTGTTGGTGCAGGAAACCACTTTTGCACTTGTATTAGTGTGGAAAAATCACTTTTTGCACTTATGATAGTGTTGAAAAATCACTTTTCGCACTTGTGTTAGTGTTGAAAAATCACTTTTCGCACTTGTGTTTGTGCAGGAAACCACTTTTGCACTTGTATTAGTGTGGAAAAAACACTTTTTGCACTTGTGATAGTGTTGAACAACCACTTTTCGCACTTGTGTTAGTGTTGAAAAACCACTTTTCGCACTTGTGTTGGTGCAGGAAACCACTTTTGCACTTGTATTAGTGTGGAAAACCACTTTTCGAACTTGTGTTAGTGTTGAAAAACCACTTTTCGCACTTGTGTTAGTGTTGAAAAACCACTTTTCGCACTTGTGTTAGTGTTGAAAAACCACTTTTCGCACTTGTGTTGGTGCAGGAAACCACTTTTGCAATTGTATTAGTGTGGAAAAAACACTTTTCGCACTTGTGTTAGTGTTGAAAAAACACCTTTCGCACTTGTGTTAGTGTTGAAAAACCACTTTTCGCACTTGTGTTAGTGTTGAAAAACCACTTTTCGCACTTGTGTTGGTGCCGGAAACCACTTTTGCACTTATATTAATGTGGAAAAACCACTTTTCGCACTTGTGTTAGTGTTGAAAAACCACTTTTCGCACTTGTGTTAGTGTTGAAAAGCCACTTTTTGCACTTGTGTTGGTGCAGGAAACCACTTTTGCACTTGTATTAGTGTGGAAAAAACACTTTTTGCACTTGTGATAGTGTTGAAAAACCACTTTTCGCACTTGTGTTAGTGTTGAAAAACCACTTTTCGCACTTGTGTTGGTGCAGGAACCCACTTTTGCACTTGTATTAGTGTGGAAAAACCACTTTTCGCACTTGTGTTAGTGTTGAAAAAACACTTTTCGCACTTGTGTTAGTGTTGAAAAACCACTTTTCGCACTTGTGTTGGTGCAGGAAACCACTTTTGCCCTTGTATTAGTGTGGAAAAACCACTTTTCGCACCTGTGTTAGTGTTGAAAAACCACTTTTCGCACTTGTGTTAGTGTTGAAAAACCACTTTTCGCACTTGTGTTAGTGTTGAAAAACCATTTTTCGCACTTGTGTTGGTGCAGGAAACCACTTTTGCACTTGTATTAGTGTGGAAAAACCACTTTTCGCACTTGTGTTAGTGTTGAAAAACCACTTTTCACACTTGTGTTAGTGTTGAAAAACCACTTTTCGCACTTGTGTTGGTGCAGGAAACCACTTTTGCACTTGTATTAGTGTGGAAAAAACACTTTTTGCACTTGTGATAGTGTTGAAAAACCACTTTTCGCACTTGTGTTAGTGTTGAAAAACCACTTTTCGCACTTGTGTTGGTGCAGGAAACCACTTTTGCACTTGTATTAGTGTGGAAAAACCACTTTTCGCACTGGTGTTAGTGTTGAAAAACCACTTTTCACACTTGTGTTAGTGTTGAAAAACCACTTTTCGCACTTGTGTTAGTGTTGAAAAACCACTTTTCGCACTTGTGTTAGTGTTGAAAAACCACTTTTCGCACTTGTGTTTGTGCAGGAAACCACTTTTGCACTTGTATTAGTGTGGAAAAAACACTTTTCGCACTTGTGTTAGTGTTGAAAAACCACTTTTCGCACTTGTGTTAATGTTGAAAAACCACTTTTCGCACTTGTGTTAGTGTTGAAAAACCACTTTTCGCACTTGTGTTGGTGCAGGAAACCACTTTTGCACCTGTATTAGTGTGGAAAAAACACTTTTTGCACTTGTGTTGGTGCAGGAAACCACTCTTGCACTTGTATTAGTGTGGAAAAAACACTTTTCGCACTTGTGTTAGTGTTGAAAAACCACTTTTCGCACTTGTGTTGGTGCAGGAAACCACTTTTGCACTTGTATTAGTGTGGAAAAAACACTTTTTGCACTTGTGATAGTGTTGAAAAACCACTTTTCGCACTTGTGTTAGTGTTGAAAAACCACTTTTCGCACTTGTGTTGGTGCAGGAAACCACTTTTGCACTTGTATTAGTGTGGAAAAACCACTTTTCGCACTGGTGTTAGTGTTGAAAAACCACTTTTCACACTTGTGTTAGTGTTGAAAAACCACTTTTCGCACTTGTGTTAGTGTTGAAAAACCACTTTTCGCACTTGTGTTAGTGTTGAAAAACCACTTTTCGCACTTGTGTTTGTGCAGGAAACCACTTTTGCACTTGTATTAGTGTGGAAAAAACACTTTTCGCACTTGTGTTAGTGTTGAAAAACCACTTTTCGCACTTGTGTTAATGTTGAAAAACCACTTTTCGCACTTGTGTTAGTGTTGAAAAACCACTTTTCGCACTTGTGTTGGTGCAGGAAACCACTTTTGCACCTGTATTAGTGTGGAAAAACCACTTTTCGCACTTGTGTTAGTGTTGAAAAACCACTTTTCGCACTTGTGTTAGTGTTGAAAAACCACTTTTTGCACTTGTGTTGGTGCAGGAAACCACTTTTGCACTTGTATTAGTGTGGAAAAATCACTTTTTGCACTTATGATAGTGTTGAAAAATCACTTTTCGCACTTGTGTTAGTGTTGAAAAATCACTTTTCGCACTTGTGTTTGTGCAGGAAACCACTTTTGCACTTGTATTAGTGTGGAAAAAACACTTTTTGCACTTGTGATAGTGTTGAAAAACCACCTTTCGCACTTGTGTTAGTGTTGAAAAACCACTTTTCGCACTTGTGTTAGTGTTGAAAAACCACTTTTCGCACTTGTGTTGGTGCCGGAAACCACTTTTGCACTTATATTAATGTGGAAAAACCACTTTTCGCACTTGTGTTAGTGTTGAAAAACCACTTTTCGCACTTGTGTTAGTGTTGAAAAACCACTTTTTGCACTTGTGTTGGTGCAGGAAACCACTTTTGCACTTGTATTAGTGTGGAAAAAACACTTTTTGCACTTGTGATAGTGTTGAAAAACCACTTTTCGCACTTGTGTTAGTGTTGAAAAACCACTTTTCGCACTTGTGTTGGTGCAGGAAACCACTTTTGCACTTTTATTAGTGTGGAAAAAACACTTTTTGCACTTGTGATATTGTTGAAAAACCACTTTTCGCACTTGTGTTAGTGTTGAAAAACCACTTTTCGCACTTGTGTTAATGTTAAAAAACCACTTTTCGCACTTGTGTTAGTGTTGAAAAACCACTTTTCGCACTTGTGTTGGTGCAGGAAACCACTTTTGCACCTGTATTAGTGTGGAAAAAACACTTTTTGCACTTGTGTTGGTGCAGGAAACCACTCTTGCACTTGTATTAGTGTGGAAAAAACACTTTTCGCACTTGTGTTAGTGTTGAAAAACCACTTTTCGCACTTGTGTTGGTGCAGGAAACCACTTTTGCACTTGTATTAGTGTGGAAAAAACACTTTTTGCACTTGTGATAGTGTTGAAAAACCACTTTTCGCACTTGTGTTAGTGTTGAAAAACCACTTTTCGCACTTGTGTTGGTGCAGGAAACCACTTTTGCACTTGTATTAGTGTGGAAAAACCACTTTTCGCACTGGTGTTAGTGTTGAAAAACCACTTTTCACACTTGTGTTAGTGTTGAAAAACCACTTTTCGCACTTGTGTTAGTGTTGAAAAACCACTTTTCGCACTTGTGTTAGTGTTGAAAAACCACTTTTCGCACTTGTGTTTGTGCAGGAAACCACTTTTGCACTTGTATTAGTGTGGAAAAAACACTTTTCGCACTTGTGTTAGTGTTGAAAAACCACTTTTCGCACTTGTGTTAATGTTGAAAAACCACTTTTCGCACTTGTGTTAGTGTTGAAAAACCACTTTTCGCACTTGTGTTGGTGCAGGAAACCACTTTTGCACCTGTATTAGTGTGGAAAAACCACTTTTCGCACTTGTGTTAGTGTTGAAAAACCACTTTTCGCACTTGTGTTAGTGTTGAAAAACCACTTTTTGCACTTGTGTTGGTGCAGGAAACCACTTTTGCACTTGTATTAGTGTGGAAAAATCACTTTTTGCACTTATGATAGTGTTGAAAAATCACTTTTCGCACTTGTGTTAGTGTTGAAAAATCACTTTTCGCACTTGTGTTTGTGCAGGAAACCACTTTTGCACTTGTATTAGTGTGGAAAAAACACTTTTTGCACTTGTGATAGTGTTGAACAACCACTTTTCGCACTTGTGTTAGTGTTGAAAAACCACTTTTCGCACTTGTGTTGGTGCAGGAAACCACTTTTGCACTTGTATTAGTGTGGAAAACCACTTTTCGAACTTGTGTTAGTGTTGAAAAACCACTTTTCGCACTTGTGTTAGTGTTGAAAAACCACTTTTCGCACTTGTGTTAGTGTTGAAAAACCACTTTTCGCACTTGTGTTGGTGCAGGAAACCACTTTTGCAATTGTATTAGTGTGGAAAAAACACTTTTCGCACTTGTGTTAGTGTTGAAAAAACACCTTTCGCACTTGTGTTAGTGTTGAAAAACCACTTTTCGCACTTGTGTTAGTGTTGAAAAACCACTTTTCGCACTTGTGTTGGTGCCGGAAACCACTTTTGCACTTATATTAATGTGGAAAAACCACTTTTCGCACTTGTGTTAGTGTTGAAAAACCACTTTTCGCACTTGTGTTAGTGTTGAAAAGCCACTTTTTGCACTTGTGTTGGTGCAGGAAACCACTTTTGCACTTGTATTAGTGTGGAAAAAACACTTTTTGCACTTGTGATAGTGTTGAAAAACCACTTTTCGCACTTGTGTTAGTGTTGAAAAACCACTTTTCGCACTTGTGTTGGTGCAGGAACCCACTTTTGCACTTGTATTAGTGTGGAAAAACCACTTTTCGCACTTGTGTTAGTGTTGAAAAAACACTTTTCGCACTTGTGTTAGTGTTGAAAAACCACTTTTCGCACTTGTGTTGGTGCAGGAAACCACTTTTGCCCTTGTATTAGTGTGGAAAAACCACTTTTCGCACCTGTGTTAGTGTTGAAAAACCACTTTTCGCACTTGTGTTAGTGTTGAAAAACCACTTTTCGCACTTGTGTTAGTGTTGAAAAACCATTTTTCGCACTTGTGTTGGTGCAGGAAACCACTTTTGCACTTGTATTAGTGTGGAAAAACCACTTTTCGCACTTGTGTTAGTGTTGAAAAACCACTTTTCACACTTGTGTTAGTGTTGAAAAACCACTTTTCGCACTTGTGTTGGTGCAGGAAACCACTTTTGCACTTGTATTAGTGTGGAAAAAACACTTTTTGCACTTGTGATAGTGTTGAAAAACCACTTTTCGCACTTGTGTTAGTGTTGAAAAACCACTTTTCGCACTTGTGTTGGTGCAGGAAACCACTTTTGCACTTGTATTAGTGTGGAAAAACCACTTTTCGCACTGGTGTTAGTGTTGAAAAACCACTTTTCACACTTGTGTTAGTGTTGAAAAACCACTTTTCGCACTTGTGTTAGTGTTGAAAAACCACTTTTCGCACTTGTGTTAGTGTTGAAAAACCACTTTTCGCACTTGTGTTTGTGCAGGAAACCACTTTTGCACTTGTATTAGTGTGGAAAAAACACTTTTCGCACTTGTGTTAGTGTTGAAAAACCACTTTTCGCACTTGTGTTAATGTTGAAAAACCACTTTTCGCACTTGTGTTAGTGTTGAAAAACCACTTTTCGCACTTGTGTTGGTGCAGGAAACCACTTTTGCACCTGTATTAGTGTGGAAAAAACACTTTTTGCACTTGTGTTGGTGCAGGAAACCACTCTTGCACTTGTATTAGTGTGGAAAAAACACTTTTCGCACTTGTGTTAGTGTTGAAAAACCACTTTTCGCACTTGTGTTGGTGCAGGAAACCACTTTTGCACTTGTATTAGTGTGGAAAAAACACTTTTTGCACTTGTGATAGTGTTGAAAAACCACTTTTCGCACTTGTGTTAGTGTTGAAAAACCACTTTTCGCACTTGTGTTGGTGCAGGAAACCACTTTTGCACTTGTATTAGTGTGGAAAAACCACTTTTCGCACTGGTGTTAGTGTTGAAAAACCACTTTTCACACTTGTGTTAGTGTTGAAAAACCACTTTTCGCACTTGTGTTAGTGTTGAAAAACCACTTTTCGCACTTGTGTTAGTGTTGAAAAACCACTTTTCGCACTTGTGTTTGTGCAGGAAACCACTTTTGCACTTGTATTAGTGTGGAAAAAACACTTTTCGCACTTGTGTTAGTGTTGAAAAACCACTTTTCGCACTTGTGTTAATGTTGAAAAACCACTTTTCGCACTTGTGTTAGTGTTGAAAAACCACTTTTCGCACTTGTGTTGGTGCAGGAAACCACTTTTGCACCTGTATTAGTGTGGAAAAACCACTTTTCGCACTTGTGTTAGTGTTGAAAAACCACTTTTCGCACTTGTGTTAGTGTTGAAAAACCACTTTTTGCCCCTGTGTTGGTGCAGGAAACCACTTTTGCACTTGTATTAGTGTGGAAAAATCACTTTTTGCACTTATGATAGTGTTGAAAAATCACTTTTCGCACTTGTGTTAGTGTTGAAAAATCACTTTTCGCACTTGTGTTTGTGCAGGAAACCACTTTTGCACTTGTATTAGTGTGGAAAAAACACTTTTTGCACTTGTGATAGTGTTGAAAAACCACCTTTCGCACTTGTGTTAGTGTTGAAAAACCACTTTTCGCACTTGTGTTAGTGTTGAAAAACCACTTTTCGCACTTGTGTTGGTGCCGGAAACCACTTTTGCACTTATATTAATGTGGAAAAACCACTTTTCGCACTTGTGTTAGTGTTGAAAAACCACTTTTCGCACTTGTGTTAGTGTTGAAAAACCACTTTTTGCACTTGTGTTGGTGCAGGAAACCACTTTTGCACTTGTATTAGTGTGGAAAAAACACTTTTTGCACTTGTGATAGTGTTGAAAAACCACTTTTCGCACTTGTGGTAGTGTTGAAAAACCACTTTTCGCACTTGTGTTGGTGCAGGAAACCACTTTTGCACTTTTATTAGTGTGGAAAAAACACTTTTTGCACTTGTGATATTGTTGAAAAACCACTTTTCGCACTTGTGTTAGTGTTGAAAAACCACTTTTCGCACTTGTGTTAATGTTGAAAAACCACTTTTCGCACTTGTGTTAGTGTTGAAAAACCACTTTTCGCACTTGTGTTGGTGCAGGAAACCACTTTTGCACCTGTATTAGTGTGGAAAAAACACTTTTTGCACTTGTGTTGGTGCAGGAAACCACTCTTGCACTTGTATTAGTGTGGAAAAAACACTTTTCGCACTTGTGTTAGTGTTGAAAAACCACTTTTCGCACTTGTGTTGGTGCAGGAAACCACTTTTGCACTTGTATTAGTGTGGAAAAAACACTTTTTGCACTTGTGATAGTGTTGAAAAACCACTTTTCGCACTTGTGTTAGTGTTGAAAAACCACTTTTCGCACTTGTGTTGGTGCAGGAAACCACTTTTGCACTTGTATTAGTGTGGAAAAACCACTTTTCGCACTGGTGTTAGTGTTGAAAAACCACTTTTCACACTTGTGTTAGTGTTGAAAAACCACTTTTCGCACTTGTGTTAGTGTTGAAAAACCACTTTTCGCACTTGTGTTAGTGTTGAAAAACCACTTTTCGCACTTGTGTTTGTGCAGGAAACCACTTTTGCACTTGTATTAGTGTGGAAAAAACACTTTTCGCACTTGTGTTAGTGTTGAAAAACCACTTTTCGCACTTGTGTTAATGTTGAAAAACCACTTTTCGCACTTGTGTTAGTGTTGAAAAACCACTTTTCGCACTTGTGTTGGTGCAGGAAACCACTTTTGCACCTGTATTAGTGTGGAAAAACCACTTTTCGCACTTGTGTTAGTGTTGAAAAACCACTTTTCGCACTTGTGTTAGTGTTGAAAAACCACTTTTTGCACTTGTGTTGGTGCAGGAAACCACTTTTGCACTTGTATTAGTGTGGAAAAATCACTTTTTGCACTTATGATAGTGTTGAAAAATCACTTTTCGCACTTGTGTTAGTGTTGAAAAATCACTTTTCGCACTTGTGTTTGTGCAGGAAACCACTTTTGCACTTGTATTAGTGTGGAAAAAACACTTTTTGCACTTGTGATAGTGTTGAAAAACCACCTTTCGCACTTGTGTTAGTGTTGAAAAACCACTTTTCGCACTTGTGTTAGTGTTGAAAAACCACTTTTCGCACTTGTGTTGGTGCCGGAAACCACTTTTGCACTTATATTAATGTGGAAAAACCACTTTTCGCACTTGTGTTAGTGTTGAAAAACCACTTTTCGCACTTGTGTTAGTGTTGAAAAACCACTTTTTGCACTTGTGTTGGTGCAGGAAACCACTTTTGCACTTGTATTAGTGTGGAAAAAACACTTTTTGCACTTGTGATAGTGTTGAAAAACCACTTTTCGCACTTGTGTTAGTGTTGAAAAACCACTTTTCGCACTTGTGTTGGTGCAGGAAACCACTTTTGCACTTTTATTAGTGTGGAAAAAACACTTTTTGCACTTGTGATATTGTTGAAAAACCACTTTTCGCACTTGTGTTAGTGTTGAAAAACCACTTTTCGCACTTGTGTTGGTGCAGGAAACCACTTTTGCACTTGTATTAGTGTTGAAAAACCACTTCGCACTTGTGTTAGTGTTGAAAAACCACTTTTCGCACTTGTGTTAGTGTTGAAAAACCACTTTTCGCACTTGTGTTGGTGCAGGAAACCACTTTTGCACTTGTATTAGTGTGGAAAAAACACTTTTTGCACTTGTGATAGTGTTGAAAAACCACTTTTCGCACTTGTGTTAGTGTTGAAAAACCACTTTTCGCACTTGTGTTAGTGTTGAAAAACCACTTTTCGCACTTGTGTTAGTGTTGAAAAACCATTTGTCGCACTTGTGTTGGTGCAGGAAACCACTTTTGCACTTGTATTAGTGTGGAAAAACCACTTTTCGCACTTGTGTTAGTGTTGAAAAACCACTTTTCGCACTTGTGTTAGTGTTGAAAAACCACTTTTCGCACTTGTGTTGGTGTTGAAAAACCACTTTTCGCACTTGTGTTAGCGTTGAAAAACCACTTTTCGCACTTGTGTTAGTGTTGAATAAACACTTTTCGCACTTGTGTTGGTGCAGGAAACCACTTTTGCACTTGTATTAGTGTGGAAAAAAACACTTTTTGCACTTGTGATAGTGTTGAAAAACCACTTTTCGCACTTGTGTTAGTGTGAAAAACCACTTTTCGCACTTGTGTTGGTGCAGGAAACCACTTTTGCACTTGTATTAGTGTGGAAAAACCACTTTTTGCACTTGTGATAGTGTTGAAAAACCACTTTTCGCACTTGTGTTAGTGTTGAAAAACCACTTTTCGCACTTGTGTTGGTGCAGGAAACCACTTTTGCACTTGTATTAGTGTGGAAAAAACACTTTTTGCACTTGTGATAGTGTTGAAAAACCACCTTTCGCACTTGTGTTAGTGTTGAAAAATCACTTTTCGCACTTGTGTTGGTGCAGGAAACCACTTTTGCACTTGTATTAGTGTGGAAAAACCACTTTTCGCACTTGTGATAGTGTTGAAAAACCACTTTTCGCACTTGTGTTAGTGTGAAAACCACTTTTCGCACTTGTGTTGGTGCAGGAAACCACTTTTGCACTTGTATTAGTGTGGAAAAACCACTTTTCGCACTTGTGTCAGTGTTGAAAAACCACTTTTTGCACTTGTGTTAGTGTTGAAAAACCACTTTTCGCACATGTGTTGGTGCAGGAAACCACTTTTGCACTTGTATTAGTGTGGAAAAAACACTTTTTGCACTTGTGATAGTGTTGAAAAACCACTTTTCGCGCTTGTGTTAGTGTTGAAAAACCACTTTTCGCACTTGTGTTGGTGCAGGAAACCACTTTTGCACTTGTATTAGTGTGGAAAAAACACTTTTTGCACTTGTGATAGTGTTGAAAAACCACTTTTCGCACTTGTGTTATTGTTGAAAAACCACTTTTCGCACATGTTGGTGCAGGAAACCACTTTTGCACTTGTATTAGTGTGGAAAAAACACTTTTCGCACTTGTGATAGTGTTGAAAAACCACTTTTCGCGCTTGTGTTATTGTTGAAAAACCACTTTTCGCACATGTGTTGGTGCAGGAAACCACTTTTGCACTTGTATTAGTGTGGAAAAAACACTTTTCGCACTTGTGATATTGTTGAAAAACCACTTTTCGCACTTGTGTTAGTGTTGAAAAACCACTTTTCGCACTTGTGTTGGTGCAGGAAACCACTTTTGCACTTGTATTAGTGTGGAAAATACACTTTTTGCACTTGTGATAGTGTTGAAAAACCACTTTTCTCACTTGTGCTAGTGTTGAAAAACCACTTTTCGCACTTGTGTTGGTGCAGGAAACCACTTTTGCACTTGTATTAGTGTGGAAAAACTACTTTTCGCACTTGTGTTAGTGTTGAAAAACCACTTTTCGCACTTGTGTTAGTGTTGAAAAACCACTTTTCGCACTTGTGTTAGTGTTGAAAAACCACTTTTCGCACTTGTGTTGGTGCAGGAAACCACTTTTGCACTTGTATTAGTGTGGAATAAACACTTTTTGCACTTGTGATAGTGTTGAAAAACCACTTTTCCTACTTGTGTTAGTGTTGAAAAACCATTTTTCGCACTTGTGTTGGTGCAGGAAACCACTTTTGCACTTGTATTAGTGTGGAAAAACCACTTTTCACACTTGTGTTAGTGTTGAAAAACCACTTTTCGCACTTGTGTTAGTGTTGAAAAACCACTTTTCGCACTTGTGTTGGTGCAGGAAACCACTTTTGCACTTGTATTAGTGTGGAAAAAACACTTTTTGCACTTGTGATAGTGTTGAAAAACCACTTTTCTCACTTGTGCTAGTGTTGAAAAACCACTTTTCGCACTTGTGTTGGTGCAGGAAACCACTTTTGCACTTGTATTAGTGTTGAAAAACCACTTTTCGCACTTGTGTTAGTGTTGAAAAACCACTTTTCGCACTTGTGTTTGTGCAGGAAACCACTTTTGCACTTGTATTAGTGTGGAAAAAACACTTTTCACACTTGTGTTAGTGTTGAAAAACCACTTTTCGCACTTGTGTTAATGTTGAAAAACCACTTTTCGCACTTGTGTTAGTGTTGAAAAACCACTTTTCGCACTTGTGTTGGTGCAGGAAACCACTTTTGCACCTGTATTAGTGTGGAAAAACCACTTTTCGCACTTGTGTTAGTGTTGAAAAACCACTTTTCCCACTTGTGTTAGTGTTGAAAAACCAATTTTCGCACTTGTGTTGGTGCAGGAAACCACTTTTGCACTTATATTAGTGTGGAAAAAACACTTTTTGCACTTGTGATATTGTTGAACAACCACTATTCGCACTTGTGTTAGTGTTGAAAAACCACTTTTCGCACTTGTGTTGGTGCAGGAAACCACTTTTGCACTTGTATTAGTGTGGAAAACCACTTTTCGAACTTGTGTTAGTGTTGAAAAACCACTTTTCGCACTTGTGTTAGTGTTGAAAAACCACTTTTCGCACTTGTGTTAGTGTTGAAAAACCACTTTTCGCACTTGTGTTGGTGCAGGAAACCACTTTTGCACTTGTATTAGTGTGGAAAAAACACTTTTCGCACTTGTGTTAGTGTTGAAAAAACACCTTTCGCACTTGTGTTAGTGTTGAAAAACCACTTTTCGCACTTGTGTTAGTGTTGAAAAACCACTTTTCGCACTTGTGTTGGTGCCGGAAACCACTTTTGCACTTATATTAATGTGGAAAAACCACTTTTCGCACTTGTGTTAGTGTTGAAAAACCACTTTTCGCACTTGTGTTAGTGTTGAAAAGCCACTTTTTGCACTTGTGTTGGTGCAGGAAACCACTTTTGCACTTGTATTAGTGTGGAAAAAACACTTTTTGCACTTGTGATAGTGTTGAAAAACCACTTTTCGCACTTGTGTTAGTGTTGAAAAACCACTTTTCACACTTGTGTTGGTGCAGGAACCCACTTTTGCACTTGTATTAGTGTGGAAAAACCACTTTTCGCACTTGTGTTAGTGTTGAAAAAACACTTTTCGCACTTGTGTTAGTGTTGAAAAACCACTTTTCGCACTTGTGTTGGTGCAGGAAACCACTTTTGCACTTGTATTAGTGTGGAAAAACCACTTTTCGCACCTGTGTTAGTGTTGAAAAACCACTTTTCGCACTTGTGTTAGTGTTGAAAAACCACTTTTCGCACTTGTGTTAGTGTTGAAAAACCATTTTTCGCACTTGTGTTGGTGCAGGAAACCACTTTTGCACTTGTATTAGTGTGGAAAAACCACTTTTCGCACTTGTGTTAGTGTTGAAAAACCACTTTTCGCACTTGTGTTAGTGTTGAAAAACCACTTTTCGCACTTGTGTTGGTTCAGGAAACCACTTTTGCACTTGTATTAGTGTGGAAAAAACACTTTTTGCACTTGTGATAGTGTTGAAAAACCACTTTTCGCACTTGTGTTAGTGTTGAAAAACCACTTTTCGCACTTGTGTTGGTGCAGGAAACCACTTTTGCACTTGTATTAGTGTGGAAAAACCACTTTTCGCACTGGTGTTAGTGTTGAAAAACCACTTTTCACACTTGTGTTAGTGTTGAAAAACCACTTTTCGCACTTGTGTTAGTGTTGAAAAACCACTTTTCGCACTTGTGTTAGTGTTGAAAAACCACTTTTCGCACTTGTGTTTGTGCAGGAAACCACTTTTGCACTTGTATTAGTGTGGAAAAAACACTTTTCGCACTTGTGTTAGTGTTGAAAAACCACTTTTCGCACTTGTGTTAATGTTGAAAAACCACTTTTCGCACTTGTGTTAGTGTTGAAAAACCACTTTTCGCACTTGTGTTGGTGCAGGAAACCACTTTTGCACCTGTATTAGTGTGGAAAAACCACTTTTCGCACTTGTGTTAGTGTTGAAAAACCACTTTTCGCACTTATGTTAGTGTTGAAAAACCACTTTTTGCACTTGTGTTGGTGCAGGAAACCACTTTTGCACTTGTATTAGTGTGGAAAAATCACTTTTTGCACTTATGATAGTGTTGAAAAATCACTTTTCGCACTTGTGTTAGTGTTGAAAAACCACTTTTCGCACTTGTGTTTGTGCAGGAAACCACTTTTGCACTTGTATTAGTGTGGAAAAAACACTTTTTGCACTTGTGATAGTGTTGAAAAACCACCTTTCGCACTTGTGTTAGTGTTGAAAAACCACTTTTCGCACTTGTGTTAGTGTTGAAAAACCACTTTTCGCACTTGTGTTGGTGCCGGAAACCACTTTTGCACTTATATTAATGTGGAAAAACCACTTTTCGCACTTGTGTTAGTGTTGAAAAACCACTTTTCGCACTTGTGTTAGTGTTGAAAAACCACTTTTTGCACTTGTGTTGGTGCAGGAAACCACTTTTGCACTTGTATTAGTGTGGAAAAATCACTTTTTGCACTTATGATAGTGTTGAAAAATCACTTTTCGCACTTGTGTTAGTGTTGAAAAATCACTTTTCGCACTTGTGTTTGTGCAGGAAACCACTTTTGCACTTGTATTAGTGTGGAAAAAACACTTTTTGCACTTGTGATAGTGTTGAAAAACCACCTTTCGCACTTGTGTTAGTGTTGAAAAACCACTTTTCGCACTTGTGTTAGTGTTGAAAAACCACTTTTCGCACTTGTGTTGGTGCCGGAAACCACTTTTGCACTTATATTAATGTGGAAAAACCACTTTTCGCACTTGTGTTAGTGTTGAAAAACCACTTTTCGCACTTGTGTTAGTGTTGAAAAACCACTTTTTGCACTTGTGTTGGTGCAGGAAAACACTTTTGCACTTGTATTAGTGTGGAAAAAACACTTTTTGCACTTGTGATAGTGTTGAAAAACCACTTTTCGCACTTGTGTTGGTGCAGGAAACCACTTTTGCACTTTTATTAGTGTGGAAAAAACACTTTTTGCACTTGTGATATTGTTGAAAAACCACTTTTCGCACTTGTGTTAGTGTTGAAAAACCACTTTTCGCACTTGTGTTGGTGCAGGAAACCACTTTTGCACTTGTATTAGTGTTGAAAAACCACTTCGCACTTGTGTTAGTGTTGAAAAACCACTTTTCGCACTTGTGTTAGTGTTGAAAAACCACTTTTCGCACTTGTGTTGGTGCAGGAAACCACTTTTGCACTTGTATTAGTGTGGAAAAAACACTTTTCGCACTTGTGTTAGTGTTGAAAAACCACCTTTCGCACTTGTGTTAGTGTTGAAAAACCACTTTTCGCACTTGTGTTAGTGTTGAAAAACCACTTTTCGCACTTGTGTTGGTGCCGGAAACCACTTTTGCACTTATATTAATGTGGAAAACCACTTTTCGCACTTGTGTTAGTGTTGAAAAACCACTTTTCGCACTTGTGTTAGTGTTGAAAAACCACTTTTTGCACTTGTGTTGGTGCAGGAAACCACTTTTGCACTTGTATTAGTGTGGAAAAAACACTTTTTGCACTTGTGATAGTGTTGAAAAACCACTTTTCGCACTTGTGTTAGTGTTGAAAAACCATTTGTCGCACTTGTGTTGGTGCAGGAAACCACTTTTGCACTTGTATTAGTGTGGAAAAACCACTTTTTGCACTTGTGATAGTGTTGAAAAACCACTTTTTGCACTTGTGATAGTGTTGAAAAACCACTTTTCGCACTTGTGTTGGTGCAGGAAACCACTTTTGCACTTGTATTAGTGTGGAAAAAACACTTTTTGCACTTGTGATAGTGTTGAAAAACCACTTTTCGCACTTGTGTTATTGTTGAAAAACCACTTTTCGCACATGTTGGTGCAGGAAACCACTTTTGCACTTGTATTAGTGTGGAAAAAACACTTTTCGCACTTGTGATAGTGTTGAAAAACCACTTTTCGCGCTTGTGTTATTGTTGAAAAACCACTTTTCGCACATGTGTTGGTGCAGGAAACCACTTTTGCACTTGTATTAGTGTGGAAAAAACACTTTTCGCACTTGTGATATTGTTGAAAAACCACTTTTCGCACTTGTGTTAGTGTTGAAAAACCACTTTTCGCACTTGTGTTGGTGCAGGAAACCACTTTTGCACTTGTATTAGTGTGGAAAATACACTTTTTGCACTTGTGATAGTGTTGAAAAACCACTTTTCTCACTTGTGCTAGTGTTGAAAAACCACTTTTCGCACTTGTGTTGGTGCAGGAAACCACTTTTGCACTTGTATTAGTGTGGAAAAACTACTTTTCGCACTTGTGTTAGTGTTGAAAAACCACTTTTCGCACTTGTGTTAGTGTTGAAAAACCACTTTTCGCACTTGTGTTAGTGTTGAAAAACCACTTTTCGCACTTGTGTTGGTGCAGGAAACCACTTTTGCACTTGTATTAGTGTGGAATAAACACTTTTTGCACTTGTGATAGTGTTGAAAAACCACTTTTCCTACTTGTGTTAGTGTTGAAAAACCATTTTTCGCACTTGTGTTGGTGCAGGAAACCACTTTTGCACTTGTATTAGTGTGGAAAAACCACTTTTCACACTTGTGTTAGTGTTGAAAAACCACTTTTCGCACTTGTGTTAGTGTTGAAAAACCACTTTTCGCACTTGTGTTGGTGCAGGAAACCACTTTTGCACTTGTATTAGTGTGGAAAAAACACTTTTTGCACTTGTGATAGTGTTGAAAAACCACTTTTCTCACTTGTGCTAGTGTTGAAAAACCACTTTTCGCACTTGTGTTGGTGCAGGAAACCACTTTTGCACTTGTATTAGTGTTGAAAAACCACTTTTCGCACTTGTGTTAGTGTTGAAAAACCACTTTTCGCACTTGTGTTTGTGCAGGAAACCACTTTTGCACTTGTATTAGTGTGGAAAAAACACTTTTCACACTTGTGTTAGTGTTGAAAAACCACTTTTCGCACTTGTGTTAATGTTGAAAAACCACTTTTCGCACTTGTGTTAGTGTTGAAAAACCACTTTTCGCACTTGTGTTGGTGCAGGAAACCACTTTTGCACCTGTATTAGTGTGGAAAAACCACTTTTCGCACTTGTGTTAGTGTTGAAAAACCACTTTTCCCACTTGTGTTAGTGTTGAAAAACCAATTTTCGCACTTGTGTTGGTGCAGGAAACCACTTTTGCACTTATATTAGTGTGGAAAAAACACTTTTTGCACTTGTGATATTGTTGAACAACCACTATTCGCACTTGTGTTAGTGTTGAAAAACCACTTTTCGCACTTGTGTTGGTGCAGGAAACCACTTTTGCACTTGTATTAGTGTGGAAAACCACTTTTCGAACTTGTGTTAGTGTTGAAAAACCACTTTTCGCACTTGTGTTAGTGTTGAAAAACCACTTTTCGCACTTGTGTTAGTGTTGAAAAACCACTTTTCGCACTTGTGTTGGTGCAGGAAACCACTTTTGCACTTGTATTAGTGTGGAAAAAACACTTTTCGCACTTGTGTTAGTGTTGAAAAAACACCTTTCGCACTTGTGTTAGTGTTGAAAAACCACTTTTCGCACTTGTGTTAGTGTTGAAAAACCACTTTTCGCACTTGTGTTGGTGCCGGAAACCACTTTTGCACTTATATTAATGTGGAAAAACCACTTTTCGCACTTGTGTTAGTGTTGAAAAACCACTTTTCGCACTTGTGTTAGTGTTGAAAAGCCACTTTTTGCACTTGTGTTGGTGCAGGAAACCACTTTTGCACTTGTATTAGTGTGGAAAAAACACTTTTTGCACTTGTGATAGTGTTGAAAAACCACTTTTCGCACTTGTGTTAGTGTTGAAAAACCACTTTTCACACTTGTGTTGGTGCAGGAACCCACTTTTGCACTTGTATTAGTGTGGAAAAACCACTTTTCGCACTTGTGTTAGTGTTGAAAAAACACTTTTCGCACTTGTGTTAGTGTTGAAAAACCACTTTTCGCACTTGTGTTGGTGCAGGAAACCACTTTTGCACTTGTATTAGTGTGGAAAAACCACTTTTCGCACCTGTGTTAGTGTTGAAAAACCACTTTTCGCACTTGTGTTAGTGTTGAAAAACCACTTTTCGCACTTGTGTTAGTGTTGAAAAACCATTTTTCGCACTTGTGTTGGTGCAGGAAACCACTTTTGCACTTGTATTAGTGTGGAAAAACCACTTTTCGCACTTGTGTTAGTGTTGAAAAACCACTTTTCGCACTTGTGTTAGTGTTGAAAAACCACTTTTCGCACTTGTGTTGGTTCAGGAAACCACTTTTGCACTTGTATTAGTGTGGAAAAAACACTTTTTGCACTTGTGATAGTGTTGAAAAACCACTTTTCGCACTTGTGTTAGTGTTGAAAAACCACTTTTCGCACTTGTGTTGGTGCAGGAAACCACTTTTGCACTTGTATTAGTGTGGAAAAACCACTTTTCGCACTGGTGTTAGTGTTGAAAAACCACTTTTCACACTTGTGTTAGTGTTGAAAAACCACTTTTCGCACTTGTGTTAGTGTTGAAAAACCACTTTTCGCACTTGTGTTAGTGTTGAAAAACCACTTTTCGCACTTGTGTTTGTGCAGGAAACCACTTTTGCACTTGTATTAGTGTGGAAAAAACACTTTTCGCACTTGTGTTAGTGTTGAAAAACCACTTTTCGCACTTGTGTTAATGTTGAAAAACCACTTTTCGCACTTGTGTTAGTGTTGAAAAACCACTTTTCGCACTTGTGTTGGTGCAGGAAACCACTTTTGCACCTGTATTAGTGTGGAAAAACCACTTTTCGCACTTGTGTTAGTGTTGAAAAACCACTTTTCGCACTTATGTTAGTGTTGAAAAACCACTTTTTGCACTTGTGTTGGTGCAGGAAACCACTTTTGCACTTGTATTAGTGTGGAAAAATCACTTTTTGCACTTATGATAGTGTTGAAAAATCACTTTTCGCACTTGTGTTAGTGTTGAAAAACCACTTTTCGCACTTGTGTTTGTGCAGGAAACCACTTTTGCACTTGTATTAGTGTGGAAAAAACACTTTTTGCACTTGTGATAGTGTTGAAAAACCACCTTTCGCACTTGTGTTAGTGTTGAAAAACCACTTTTCGCACTTGTGTTAGTGTTGAAAAACCACTTTTCGCACTTGTGTTGGTGCCGGAAACCACTTTTGCACTTATATTAATGTGGAAAAACCACTTTTCGCACTTGTGTTAGTGTTGAAAAACCACTTTTCGCACTTGTGTTAGTGTTGAAAAACCACTTTTTGCACTTGTGTTGGTGCAGGAAACCACTTTTGCACTTGTATTAGTGTGGAAAAATCACTTTTTGCACTTATGATAGTGTTGAAAAATCACTTTTCGCACTTGTGTTAGTGTTGAAAAATCACTTTTCGCACTTGTGTTTGTGCAGGAAACCACTTTTGCACTTGTATTAGTGTGGAAAAAACACTTTTTGCACTTGTGATAGTGTTGAAAAACCACCTTTCGCACTTGTGTTAGTGTTGAAAAACCACTTTTCGCACTTGTGTTAGTGTTGAAAAACCACTTTTCGCACTTGTGTTGGTGCCGGAAACCACTTTTGCACTTATATTAATGTGGAAAAACCACTTTTCGCACTTGTGTTAGTGTTGAAAAACCACTTTTCGCACTTGTGTTAGTGTTGAAAAACCACTTTTTGCACTTGTGTTGGTGCAGGAAAACACTTTTGCACTTGTATTAGTGTGGAAAAAACACTTTTTGCACTTGTGATAGTGTTGAAAAACCACTTTTCGCACTTGTGTTGGTGCAGGAAACCACTTTTGCACTTTTATTAGTGTGGAAAAAACACTTTTTGCACTTGTGATATTGTTGAAAAACCACTTTTCGCACTTGTGTTAGTGTTGAAAAACCACTTTTCGCACTTGTGTTGGTGCAGGAAACCACTTTTGCACTTGTATTAGTGTTGAAAAACCACTTCGCACTTGTGTTAGTGTTGAAAAACCACTTTTCGCACTTGTGTTAGTGTTGAAAAACCACTTTTCGCACTTGTGTTGGTGCAGGAAACCACTTTTGCACTTGTATTAGTGTGGAAAAAACACTTTTCGCACTTGTGTTAGTGTTGAAAAACCACCTTTCGCACTTGTGTTAGTGTTGAAAAACCACTTTTCGCACTTGTGTTAGTGTTGAAAAACCACTTTTCGCACTTGTGTTGGTGCCGGAAACCACTTTTGCACTTATATTAATGTGGAAAACCACTTTTCGCACTTGTGTTAGTGTTGAAAAACCACTTTTCGCACTTGTGTTAGTGTTGAAAAACCACTTTTTGCACTTGTGTTGGTGCAGGAAACCACTTTTGCACTTGTATTAGTGTGGAAAAAACACTTTTTGCACTTGTGATAGTGTTGAAAAACCACTTTTCGCACTTGTGTTAGTGTTGAAAAACCATTTGTCGCACTTGTGTTGGTGCAGGAAACCACTTTTGCACTTGTATTAGTGTGGAAAAACCACTTTTTGCACTTGTGATAGTGTTGAAAAACCACTTTTCGCACTTGTGTTAGTGTTGAAAAACCACTTTTCGCACTTGTGTTGGTGCAGGAAACCACTTTTGCACTTGTATTAGTGTGGAAAAACCACTTTTCGCACTGGTGTTAGTGTTGAAAAACCACTTTTCGCACTTGTGTTAGTGTTGAAAAACCACTTTTCGCACTTGTGTTAGTGTTGAAAAACCACTTTTCGCACTTGTGTTAGTTTTGAAAAACCACTTTTCGCACTTGTGTTTGTGCAGGAAACCACTTTTGCACTTGTATTAGTGTGGAAAAAACACTTTTCGCACTTGTGTTAGTGTTGAAAAACCACTTTTCGCACTTGTGTTAATGTTGAAAAACCACTTTTCGCACTTGTGTTAGTGTTGAAAAACCACTTTTCGCACTTGTGTTGGTGTAGGAAACCACTTTTGCACCTGTATTAGTGTGGAAAAACCACTTTTCGCACTTGTGTTAGTGTTGAAAAACCACTTTTCGCACTTGTGTTAGTGTTGAAAAACCAATTTTCGCACTTGTGTTGGTGCAGGAAACCACTTTTGCACTTATATTAGTGTGGAAAAAACACTTTTTGCACTTGTGATATTGTTGAAAAACCACTTTTCGCACTTATGATAGTGTTGAAAAACCACTTCGCACTTGTGTTGGTGCAGGAAACCACTTTTGCACTTGTATTAGTGTGGAAAAAACACTTTTTGCACTTGTGATAGTGTTGAAAAACCACTTTTCGCACTTGTGATAGTGTTGAAAAACCACTTTTCGCACTTGTGTTAGTGTTGAAAAACCACTTTTCGCACTTGTGTTAGTGTTGAGAAACCACTTTTCGCACTTGTGTTGGTGCAGGAAACCACTTTTGGACTTGTATTAGTGTGGAAAACCACTTTTCGAACTTGTGTTAGTGTTGAAAAACCACTTTTCGCACTTGTGTTAGTGTTGAAAAACCACTTTTCGCACTTGTGTTAGTGTTGAAAAACCACTTTTCGCACTTGTGTTGGTGCAGGAAACCACTTTTGCACTTGTATTAGTGTGGAAAAAACACTTTTCGCACTTGTGTTAGTGTTGAAAAAACACCTTTCGCACTTGTGTTAGTGTTGAAAAACCACTTTTCGCACTTGTGTTAGTGTTGAAAAACCACTTTTCGCACTTGTGTTGGTGCCGGAAACCACTTTTGCATTTATATTAATGTGGAAAAACCACTTTTCGCACTTGTGTTAGTGTTGAAAAACCACTTTTCGCACTTGTGTTAGTGTTGAAAAGCCACTTTTTGCACTTGTGTTGGTGCAGGAAACCACTTTTGCACTTGTATTAGTGTGGAAAAAACACTTTTTGCACTTGTGATAGTGTTGAAAAACCACTTTTCGCACTTGTGTTAGTGTTGAAAAACCACTTTTCGCACTTGTGTTGGTGCAGGAACCCACTTTTGCACTTGTATTAGTGTGGAAAAACCACTTTTTGCAATTATGTTAGTGTTGAAAAATCACTTTTCGCACTTGTGTTAGTGTTGAAAAACCACTTTTCGCACTTGTGTTTGTGCAGGAAACCACTTTTGCACTTGTATTAGTGTGGAAAAAACACTTTTTGCACTTGTGATAGTGTTGAAAAACCACCTTTCGCACTTGTGTTAGTGTTGAAAAACCACTTTTCGCACTTGTGTTAGTGTTGAAAAACCACTTTTCGCACTTGTGTTGGTGCCGGAAACCACTTTTGCACTTGTATTAGTGTGGAAAAACCACTTTTCGCACTTGTGTTAGTGTTGAAAAACCACTTTTCGCACTTGTGTTAGTGTTGAAAAACCACTTTTCGCACTTGTGTTGGTTCAGGAAACCACTTTTGCACTTGTATTAGTGTGGAAAAAACACTTTTTGCACTTGTGATAGTGTTGAAAAACCACTTTTCGCACTTGTGTTAGTGTTGAAAAACCACTTTTCGCACTTGTGTTGGTGCAGGAAACCACTTTTGCACTTGTATTAGTGTGGAAAAACCACTTTTCGCACTGGTGTTAGTGTTGAAAAACCACTTTTCACACTTGTGTTAGTGTTGAAAAACCACTTTTCGCACTTGTGTTAGTGTTGAAAAACCACTTTTCGCACTTGTGTTAGTGTTGAAAAACCACTTTTCGCACTTGTGTTTGTGCAGGAAACCACTTTTGCACTTGTATTAGTGTGGAAAAAACACTTTTCGCACTTGTGTTAGTGTTGAAAAACCACCTTTCGCACTTGTGTTAGTGTTGAAAAACCACTTTTCGCACTTGTGTTAGTGTTGAAAAACCACTTTTCGCACTTGTGTTGGTGCCGGAAACCACTTTTGCACTTATATTAATGTGGAAAAACCACTTTTCGCACTTGTGTTAGTGTTGAAAAACCACTTTTCGCACTTGTGTTAGTGTTGAAAAACCACTTTTTGCACTTGTGTTGGTGCAGGAAACCACTTTTGCACTTGTATTAGTGTGGAAAAATCACTTTTTGCACTTATGATAGTGTTGAAAAATCACTTTTCGCACTTGTGTTAGTGTTGAAAAACCACTTTTCGCACTTGTGTTTGTGCAGGAAACCACTTTTGCACTTGTATTAGTGTGGAAAAAACACTTTTTGCACTTGTGATAGTGTTGAAAAACCACCTTTCGCACTTGTGTTAGTGTTGAAAAACCACTTTTCGCACTTGTGTTAGTGTTGAAAAACCACTTTTCGCACTTGTGTTAGTGTTGAAAAACCACTTTTCGCACTTGTGTTGGTGCCGGAAACCACTTTTGCACTTATATTAATGTGGAAAAACCACTTTTCGCACTTGTGTTAGTGTTGAAAAACCACTTTTCGCACTTGTGTTAGTGTTGAAAAACCACTTTTTGCACTTGTGTTGGTGCAGGAAACCACTTTTGCACTTGTATTAGTGTGGAAAAAACACTTTTTGCACTTGTGATAGTGTTGAAAAACCACTTTTCGCACTTGTGTTAGTGTTGAAAAACCACTTTTCGCACTTGTGTTGGTGCAGGAAACCACTTTTGCACTTGTATTAGTGTGGAAAAAACACTTTTTGCACTTGTGATAGTGTTGAAAAACCACTTTTTGCACTTGTGTTAGTGTTGAAAAACCACTTTTCGCACTTGTGTTGGTGCAGGAAACCACTTTTGCACTTGTATTAGTGTGGAAACACCACTTTTCGCACTGGTGTTAGTGTTGAAAAACCACTTTTCACACTTGTGTTAGTGTTGAAAAACCACTTTTCGCACTTGTGTTAGTGTTGAAAAACCACTTTTCGCACTTGTGTTAGTGTTGAAAAACCACTTTTCGCACTTGTGTTTGTGCAGGAAACCACTTTTGCACTTGTATTAGTGTGGAAAAAACACTTTTCGCACTTGTGTTAGTGTTGAAAAACCACTTTTCGCACTTGTGTTAATGTTGAAAAACCACTTTTCGCACTTGTGTTAGTGTTGAAAAACCACTTTTCGCACTTGTGTTGGTGCAGGAAACCACTTTTGCACCTGTATTAGTGTGGAAAAACCACTTTTCGCACTTGTGTTAGTGTTGAAAAACCACTTTTCGCACTTGTGTTAGTGTTGAAACACTTTTTGCACTTGTGTTGGTGCAGGAAACCACTTTTGCACTTGTATTAGTGTGGAAAAAAAACACTTTTTGCACTTGTGATAGTGTTGAAAAACCACTTTTCGCACTTGTGTTAGTGTGAAAAACCACTTTTCGCACTTGTGTTGGTGCAGGAAACCACTTTTGCACTTGTATTTAGTGTGGAAAAACCACTTTTTGCACTTGTGTTAGTGTTGAAAAACCACTTTTCGCACTTGTGTTAGTGTTGAAAAACCACTTTTCGCACTTGTGTTGGTGCAGGCAACCACTTTTGCACTTGTATTAGTGTGGAAAAAACACTTTTTGCACTTGTGATAGTGTTGAAAAAACCACTTTTCGCACTTGTGTTAGTGTTGAAAACCACTTTTCGCACTTGTGTTGGTGCAGGAAACCACTTTTGCACTTGTATTAGTGTGGAAAACCACTTTTCGCACTTGTGTTAGTGTTGAAAAACCACTTTTCGCACTTGTGTTGGTGCAGGAAACCACTTTTGCACTTGTATTAGTGTGGAAAAAACACTTTTTGCACTTGTGATGGTGTTGAAAAACCACTTTTCGCACTTGTGTTAGTGTTGAAAAACCACTTTTCGCACTTGTGTTGGTGCAGGAAACCACTTTTGCACTTGTATTAGTGTGGAAAAAACACTTTTGCACTTGTGATAGTGTTGAAAAACCACTTTTCGCACTTGTGTTAGTGTTGAAAAACCACTTTTCGCACTTGTGTTAGTGTTGAAAAACCACTTTTTGCACTTGTGTTGGTGCAGGAAACCACTTTTGCACTTGTATTAGTGTGGAAAAAACACTTTTTGCACTTGTGATATTGTTGAAAAACCACTTTTCGCACTTTGTGTTAGTGTTGAAAAACCACTTTTCGCACTTGTGTTGGTGCAGGAAACCACTTTTGCACTTGTATTAGTGTGGAAAAACCACTTTTCGCACTTGTGTTAGTGTTGAAAAACCACTTTTCGCACTTGTGTTAGTGTTGAAAAACCACTTTTCGCACTTGTGTTGGTGCAGGAAACCACTTTTGCACTTGTATTAGTGTGGAAAAAATACTTTTTGCACTTGTGATAGTGTTGAAAAACCACTTTTCTCACTTGTGTTAGTGTTGAAAAACCACTTTTCGCACTTGTGTTGGTGCAGGAAACCACTTTTGCACTTGTATTAGTGTGGAAAAAACACTTTTTGCACTTGTGATAGTGTTGAAAAACCACTTTTCGCACACGTGTTAGTGTTGAAAAACCACTTTTCGCACTTGTGTTGGTGCAGGAAACCACTTTTGCACTTGTATTAGTGTGGAAAAAACCACTTTTCGCACTTCTGTTAGTGTTGAAAAACCACTTTTCGCAATTGTGTTAGTGTTGAAAAACCACTTTTCGCACTTGTGTTGGTGCAGGAAACCACTTTTGCACTTGTATTAGTGTGGAAAAAACACTTTTTGCACTTGTGATAGTGTTGAAAAACCACTTTTCTCACTTGTGCTAGTGTTGAAAAACCACTTTTCGCACTTGTGTTGGTGCAGGAAACCACTTTTGCACTTGTATTAGTGTGGAAAAAACACTTTTTGCACCTGCGATAGTGTTGAAAAACCACTTTTCGCACTTGCGTTAGTGTTGAAAAACCATTTTTCGCACTTGTGTTGGTGCAGGAAACCACTTTTGCACTTGTATTAGTGTGGAAAAACCACTTTTCGCACTTGTGTTTGTGTTGAAAAACCACTTTTCGCACTTGTGTTAGTGTTGAAAAACCACTTTTCGCACTTGTGTTGGTGCAGGAAACCACTTTTGCACTTGCATTAGTGTGGAAAAAACACTTTTTGCACTTGTGATAGTGTTGAACAACCACTTTTCGCACTTGTGTTAGTGTTGAAAAACCACTTTTCGCACTTGTGTTGGTGCAGGAAACCACTTTTGCACTTGTATTAGTGTGGAAAACCACTTTTCGAACTTGTGTTAGTGTTGAAAAACCACTTTTCGCACTTGTGTTAGTGTTGAAAAACCACTTTTCGCACTTGTGTTAGTGTTGAAAAACCACTTTTCGCACTTGTGTTGGTGCAGGAAACCACTTTTGCACTTGTATTAGTGCAGGAAACCACTTTTGCACTTGTATTAGTGTGGAAAAAACACTTTTCGCACTTGTGTTAGTGTTGAAAAACCACCTTTCGCACTTGTGTTAGTGTTGAAAAACCACTTTTCGCACTTGTGTTAGTGTTGAAAAACCACTTTTCGCACTTGTGTTGGTGCCGGAAACCACTTTTGCACTTATATTAATGTGGAAAAACCACTTTTCGCACTTGTGTTAGTGTTGAAAAACCACTTTTCGCACTTGTGTTAGTGTTGAAAAGCCACTTTTTGCACTTGTGTTGGTGCAGGAAACCACTTTTGCACTTGTATTAGTGTGGAAAAATCACTTTTTGCACTTATGATAGTGTTGAAAAATCACTTTTCGCACTTGTGTTAGTGTTGAAAAACCACTTTTCGCACTTGTGTTTGTGCAGGAAACCACTTTTGCACTTGTATTAGTGTGGAAAAAACACTTTTTGCACTTGTGATAGTGTTGAAAAACCACCTTTCGCACTTGTGTTAGTGTTGAAAAACCACTTTTCGCACTTGTGTTAGTGTTGAAAAACCACTTTTCGCACTTGTGTTAGTGTTGAAAAACCACTTTTCGCACTTGTGTTGGTGCCGGAAACCACTTTTGCACTTATATTAATGTGGAAAAACCACTTTTCGCACTTGTGTTAGTGTTGAAAAACCACTTTTCGCACTTGTGTTAGTGTTGAAAAACCACTTTTTGCACTTGTGTTGGTGCAGGAAACCACTTTTGCACTTGTATTAGTGTGGAAAAAACACTTTTTGCACTTGTGATAGTGTTGAAAAACCACTTTTCGCACTTGTGTTAGTGTTGAAAAACCACTTTTCGCACTTGTGTTGGTGCAGGAAACCACTTTTGCACTTGTATTAGTGTGGAAAAAACACTTTTTGCACTTGTGATAGTGTTGAAAAACCACTTTTTGCACTTGTGTTAGTGTTGAAAAACCACTTTTCGCACTTGTGTTGGTGCAGGAAACCACTTTTGCACTTGTATTAGTGTGGAAACACCACTTTTCGCACTGGTGTTAGTGTTGAAAAACCACTTTTCACACTTGTGTTAGTGTTGAAAAACCACTTTTCGCACTTGTGTTAGTGTTGAAAAACCACTTTTCGCACTTGTGTTAGTGTTGAAAAACCACTTTTCGCACTTGTGTTTGTGCAGGAAACCACTTTTGCACTTGTATTAGTGTGGAAAAAACACTTTTCGCACTTGTGTTAGTGTTGAAAAACCACTTTTCGCACTTGTGTTAATGTTGAAAAACCACTTTTCGCACTTGTGTTAGTGTTGAAAAACCACTTTTCGCACTTGTGTTGGTGCAGGAAACCACTTTTGCACCTGTATTAGTGTGGAAAAACCACTTTTCGCACTTGTGTTAGTGTTGAAAAACCACTTTTCGCACTTGTGTTAGTGTTGAAAAACCACTTTTTGCACTTGTGTTGGTGCAGGAAACCACTTTTGCACTTGTATTAGTGTGGAAAAATCACTTTTTGCACTTATGATAGTGTTGAAAAATCACTTTTCGCACTTGTGTTAGTGTTGAAAAACCACTTTTCGCACTTGTGTTTGTGCAGGAAACCACTTTTGCACT
This sequence comes from Myxine glutinosa, assembly GCF_964187855.1. Taxonomy (NCBI): domain Eukaryota; kingdom Metazoa; phylum Chordata; class Myxini; order Myxiniformes; family Myxinidae; genus Myxine; species Myxine glutinosa. The sequence continues at coordinate 255,574 of NW_027616402.1, forward strand.
TGTATTAGTGTGGAAAAAACACTTTTTGCACTTGTGATAGTGTTGAAAAACCACCTTTCGCACTTGTGTTAGTGTTGAAAAACCACTTTTCGCACTTGTGTTAGTGTTGAAAAACCACTTTTCGCACTTGTGTTGGTGCCGGAAACCACTTTTGCACTTATATTAATGTGGAAAAACCACTTTTCGCACTTGTGTTAGTGTTGAAAAACCACTTTTCGCACTTGTGTTAGTGTTGAAAAACCACTTTTTGCACTTGTGTTGGTGCAGGAAACCACTTTTGCACTTGTATTAGTGTGGAAAAAACACTTTTTGCACTTGTGATAGTGTTGAAAAACCACTTTTCGCACTTGTGTTAGTGTTGAAAAACCACTTTTCGCACTTGTGTTGGTGCAGGAAACCACTTTTGCACTTTTATTAGTGTGGAAAAAACACTTTTAGCACTTGTGATATTGTTGAAAAACCACTTTTCGCACTTGTGTTAGTGTTGAAAAACCACTTTTCGCACTTGTGTTGGTGCAGGAAACCACTTTTGCACTTGTATTAGTGTTGAAAAACCACTTCGCACTTGTGTTAGTGTTGAAAAACCACTTTTCGCACTTGTGTTAGTGTTGAAAAACCACTTTTCGCACTTGTGTTGGTGCAGGAAACCACTTTTGCACTTGTATTAGTGTGGAAAAAACACTTTTCGCACTTGTGTTAGTGTTGAAAAACCACCTTTCGCACTTGTGTTAGTGTTGAAAAACCACTTTTCGCACTTGTGTTAGTGTTGAAAAACCACTTTTCGCACTTGTGTTGGTGCCGGAAACCACTTTTGCACTTATATTAATGTGGAAAAACCACTTTTCGCACTTGTGTTAGTGTTGAAAAACCACTTTTCGCACTTGTGTTAGTGTTGAAAAACCACTTTTTGCACTTGTGTTGGTGCAGGAAACCACTTTTGCACTTGTATTATTGTGTAAAAAACACTTTTTGCACTTGTGATAGTGTTGAAAAACCACTTTTCGCACTTGTGTTAGTGTTGAAAAACCACTTTTCGCACTTGTGTTGGTGCAGGAACCCACTTTTGCACTTGTATTAGTGTGGAAAAACCACTTTTCGCACTTGTGTTAGTGTTGAAAAAACACTTTTCGCACTTGTGTTAGTGTTGAAAAACCACTTTTCGCACTTGTGTTGGTGCAGGAAACCACTTTTGCACTTGTATTAGTGTGGAAAAACGACTTTTCGCACCTGTGTTAGTGTTGAAAAACCACTTTTCGCACTTGTGTTAGTGTTGAAAAACCACTTTTCGCACTTGTGTTAGTGTTGAAAAACCATTTTTCGCACTTGTGTTGGTGCAGGAAACCACTTTTGCACTTGTATTAGTGTGGAAAAACCACTTTTCGCACTTGTGTTAGTGTTGAAAAACCACTTTTCGCACTTGTGTTAGTGTTGAAAAACCACTTTTCGCACTTGTGTTGGTGCAGGAAACCACTTTTGCACTTGTATTAGTGTGGAAAAAACACTTTTTGCACTTGTGATAGTGTTGAAAAACCACTTTTCGCACTTGTGTTAGTGTTGAAAAACCACTTTTCGCACTTGTGTTGGTGCAGGAAACCACTTTTGCACTTGTATTAGTGTGGAAAAACCACTTTTCGCACTGGTGTTAGTGTTGAAAAACCACTTTTCGCACTTGTGTTAGTGTTGAAAAACCACTTTTCGCACTTGTGTTAGTGTTGAAAAACCACTTTTCGCACTTGTGTTAGTGTTGAAAAACCACTTTTCGCACTTGTGTTTGTGCAGGAAACCACTTTTGCACTTGTATTAGTGTGGAAAAAACACTTTTCGCACTTGTGTTAGTGTTGAAAAACCACTTTTCGCACTTGTGTTAATGTTGAAAAACCACTTTTCGCACTTGTGTTAGTGTTGAAAAACCACTTTTCGCACTTGTGTTGGTGCTGGAAACCACTTTTGCACCTGTATTAGTGTGGAAAAACCACTTTTCTCACTTGTGTTAGTGTTGAAAAACCACTTTTCGCACTTGTGTTAGTGTAAAAAACCAATTTTCGCACTTGTGTTGGTGCAGGAAACCACTTTTGCACTTATATTAGTGTGGAAAAAACACTTTTTGCACTTGTGATATTGTTGAAAAACCACTTTTCGCACTTGTGTTAGTGTTGAAAAACCACTTTTCGCACTTGTGTTGGTGCAGGAAACCACTTTTGCACTTGTATTCGTGTGGAAAAATCACTTTTTGCACTTATGATAGTGTTGAAAAATCACTTTTCGCACTTGTGTTAGTGTTGAAAAACCACTTCGCACTTGTGTTGGTGCAGGAAACCACTTTTGCACTTGTATTAGTGTGGAAAAAACACTTTTTGCACTTGTGATAGTGTTGAAAAACCACTTTTCTCACTTGTGTTAGTGTTGAAAAACCACTTTTCGCACTTGTGTTGGTGCAGGAAACCACTTTTGCACTTGTATTAGTGTGGAAAAACCACTTTTCGCACTTGTGTTAGTGTTGAAAAACCACTTTTCGCACTTGTGTTAGTGTTGAAAAACCACTTTTCGCACTTGTGTTTGTGCAGGAAACCACTTTTGCACTTGTATTAGTGTGGAAAAAACACTTTTCGCACTTGTGTTAGTGTTGAAAAACCACTTTTCGCACTTGTGTTAATGTTGAAAAACCACTTTTCGCACTTGTGTTAGTGTTGAAAAACCACTTTTCGCACTTGTGTTGGTGCAGGAAACCACTTTTGCACCTGTATTAGTGTGGAAAAACCACTTTTCGCACTTGTGTTAGTGTTGAAAAACCACTTTTCGCACTTGTGTTAGTGTTGAAAAACCACTTTTTGCACTTGTGTTGGTGCAGGAAACCACTTTTGCACTTGTATTAGTGTGGAAAAATCACTTTTTGCACTTATGATAGTGTTGAAAAATCACTTTTCGCACTTGTGTTAGTGTTGAAAAACCACTTTTCGCACTTGTGTTTGTGCAGGAAACCACTTTTGCACTTGTATTAGTGTGGAAAAAACACTTTTTGCACTTGTGATAGTGTTGAAAAACCACCTTTCGCACTTGTGTTAGTGTTGAAAAACCACTTTTCGCACTTGTGTTAGTGTTGAAAAACCACTTTTCGCACTTGTGTTGGTGCCGGAAACCACTTTTGCACTTATATTAATGTGGAAAAACCACTTTTCGCACTTGTGTTAGTGTTGAAAAACCACTTTTCGCACTTGTGTTAGTGTTGAAAAACCACTTTTTGCACTTGTGTTGGTGCAGGAAACCACTTTTGCACTTGTATTAGTGTGGAAAAAACACTTTTTGCACTTGTGATAGTGTTGAAAAACCACTTTTCGCACTTGTGTTAGTGTTGAAAAACCACTTTTCGCACTTGTGTTGGTGCAGGAAACCACTTTTGCACTTTTATTAGTGTGGAAAAAACACTTTTAGCACTTGTGATATTGTTGAAAAACCACTTTTCGCACTTGTGTTAGTGTTGAAAAACCACTTTTCGCACTTGTGTTGGTGCAGGAAACCACTTTTGCACTTGTATTAGTGTTGAAAAACCACTTCGCACTTGTGTTAGTGTTGAAAAACCACTTTTCGCACTTGTGTTAGTGTTGAAAAACCACTTTTCGCACTTGTGTTGGTGCAGGAAACCACTTTTGCACTTGTATTAGTGTGGAAAAAACACTTTTCGCACTTGTGTTAGTGTTGAAAAACCACCTTTCGCACTTGTGTTAGTGTTGAAAAACCACTTTTCGCACTTGTGTTAGTGTTGAAAAACCACTTTTCGCACTTGTGTTGGTGCCGGAAACCACTTTTGCACTTATATTAATGTGGAAAAACCACTTTTCGCACTTGTGTTAGTGTTGAAAAACCACTTTTCGCACTTGTGTTAGTGTTGAAAAACCACTTTTTGCACTTGTGTTGGTGCAGGAAACCACTTTTGCACTTGTATTATTGTGTAAAAAACACTTTTTGCACTTGTGATAGTGTTGAAAAACCACTTTTCGCACTTGTGTTAGTGTTGAAAAACCACTTTTCGCACTTGTGTTGGTGCAGGAACCCACTTTTGCACTTGTATTAGTGTGGAAAAACCACTTTTCGCACTTGTGTTAGTGTTGAAAAAACACTTTTCGCACTTGTGTTAGTGTTGAAAAACCACTTTTCGCACTTGTGTTGGTGCAGGAAACCACTTTTGCACTTGTATTAGTGTGGAAAAACGACTTTTCGCACCTGTGTTAGTGTTGAAAAACCACTTTTCGCACTTGTGTTAGTGTTGAAAAACCACTTTTCGCACTTGTGTTAGTGTTGAAAAACCATTTTTCGCACTTGTGTTGGTGCAGGAAACCACTTTTGCACTTGTATTAGTGTGGAAAAACCACTTTTCGCACTTGTGTTAGTGTTGAAAAACCACTTTTCGCACTTGTGTTAGTGTTGAAAAACCACTTTTCGCACTTGTGTTGGTGCAGGAAACCACTTTTGCACTTGTATTAGTGTGGAAAAAACACTTTTTGCACTTGTGATAGTGTTGAAAAACCACTTTTCGCACTTGTGTTAGTGTTGAAAAACCACTTTTCGCACTTGTGTTGGTGCAGGAAACCACTTTTGCACTTGTATTAGTGTGGAAAAACCACTTTTCGCACTGGTGTTAGTGTTGAAAAACCACTTTTCGCACTTGTGTTAGTGTTGAAAAACCACTTTTCGCACTTGTGTTAGTGTTGAAAAACCACTTTTCGCACTTGTGTTAGTGTTGAAAAACCACTTTTCGCACTTGTGTTTGTGCAGGAAACCACTTTTGCACTTGTATTAGTGTGGAAAAAACACTTTTCGCACTTGTGTTAGTGTTGAAAAACCACTTTTCGCACTTGTGTTAATGTTGAAAAACCACTTTTCGCACTTGTGTTAGTGTTGAAAAACCACTTTTCGCACTTGTGTTGGTGCTGGAAACCACTTTTGCACCTGTATTAGTGTGGAAAAACCACTTTTCTCACTTGTGTTAGTGTTGAAAAACCACTTTTCGCACTTGTGTTAGTGTAAAAAACCAATTTTCGCACTTGTGTTGGTGCAGGAAACCACTTTTGCACTTATATTAGTGTGGAAAAAACACTTTTTGCACTTGTGATATTGTTGAAAAACCACTTTTCGCACTTGTGTTAGTGTTGAAAAACCACTTTTCGCACTTGTGTTGGTGCAGGAAACCACTTTTGCACTTGTATTCGTGTGGAAAAATCACTTTTTGCACTTATGATAGTGTTGAAAAATCACTTTTCGCACTTGTGTTAGTGTTGAAAAACCACTTCGCACTTGTGTTGGTGCAGGAAACCACTTTTGCACTTGTATTAGTGTGGAAAAAACACTTTTTGCACTTGTGATAGTGTTGAAAAACCACTTTTCTCACTTGTGTTAGTGTTGAAAAACCACTTTTCGCACTTGTGTTGGTGCAGGAAACCACTTTTGCACTTGTATTAGTGTGGAAAAACCACTTTTCGCACTTGTGTTAGTGTTGAAAAACCACTTTTCGCACTTGTGTTTGTGTTGAAAAACCACTTTTCGCACTTGTGTTAGTGTTGAAAAACCACTTTTCGCACTTGTGTTGGTGCAGGAAACCACTTTTGCACTTGTATTAGTGTGGAATAAACACTTTTTGCACTTGTGATAGTGTTGAAAAACCACTTTTCCTACTTGTGTTAGTGTTGAAAAACCACTTTTCGCACTTGTGTTGGTGCAGGAAACCACTTTTGCACTTGTATTAGTGTGGAAAAACCACTTTTCGCACTTGTGTTAGTGTTGAAAAACCACTTTTCGCACTTGTGTTAGCGTTGAAAAACCACTTTTCACACTTGTGTTCGTGTTGAAAAACCACTTTTCGCACTTGTGTTGGTGCAGGAAACCACTTTTGCACTTGTATTAGTGTGGAAAAAAACACTTTTTGCACTTGTGATAGTGTTGAAAAACCACTTTTCTCACTTGTGTTAGTGTTGAAAAACCACTTTTCGCACTTGTGTTGGTGCAGGAAACCACTTTTCGCACTTGTGTTGGTGCAGGAAACCACTTTTGCACTTGTATTAGTGTGGAAAAACCACTTTTCGCACTGGTGTTAGTGTTAAAAAACCACTTTTCGCACTTGTGTTAGTGTTGAAAAACCACTTTTCGCACTTGTGTTAGTGTTGAAAAACCACTTTTCGCACTTGTGTTAGTGTTGAAAAACCACTTTTCGCACTTGTGTTTGTGCAGGAAACCACTTTTGCACTTGTATTAGTGTGGAAAAAACACTTTTCGCACTTGTGTTAGTGTTGAAAAACCACTTTTCGCACTTGTGTTAATGTTGAAAAACCACTTTTCGCACTTGTGTTAGTGTTGAAAAACCACTTTTCGCACTTGTGTTGGTGCAGGAAACCACTTTTGCACCTGTATTAGTGTGGAAAAACCACTTTTCGCACTTGTGTTAGTGTTGAAAAACCACTTTTCGCACTTGTGTTAGTGTAAAAAACCAATTTTCGCACTTGTGTTGGTGCAGGAAACCACTTTTGCACTTATATTAGTGTGGAAAAAACACTTTTTGCACTTGTGATATTGTTGAAAAACCACTTTTCGCACTTGTGTTCGTGTTGAAAAACCACTTTTCGCACTTGTGTTGGTGCAGGAAACCACTTTTGCACTTGTATTCGTGTGGAAAAATCACTTTTTGCACTTATGATAGTGTTGAAAAATCACTTTTCGCACTTGTGTTAGTGTTGAAAAACCACTTCGCACTTGTGTTGGTGCAGGAAACCACTTTTGCACTTGTATTAGTGTGGAAAAAACACTTTTTGCACTTGTGATAGTGTTGAAAAACCACGTTTCTCACTTGTGTTAGTGTTGAAAAACCACTTTTCGCACTTGTGTTGGTGCAGGAAACCACTTTTGCACTTGTATTAGTGTGGAAAAACCACTTTTCGCACTTGTGTTAGTGTTGAAAAACCACTTTTCGCACTTGTGTTAGTGTTGAAAAACCACTTTTCGCACTTGTGTTAATGTTGAAAAACCACTTTTCGCACTTGTGTTAGTGTTGAAAAACCACTTTTCGCACTTGTGTTAATGTTGAAAAACCACTTTTCGCACTTGTGTTAGTGTTGAAAAACCACTTTTCGCACTTGTGTTGGTGCAGGAAACCACTTTTGCACCTGTATTAGTGTGGAAAAACCACTTTTCTCACTTGTGTTAGTGTTGAAAAACCACTTTTCGCACTTGTGTTAGTGTAAAAAACCAATTTTCGCACTTGTGTTGGTGCAGGAAACCACTTTTGCACTTATATTAGTGTGGAAAAAACACTTTTTGCACTTGTGATATTGTTGAAAAACCACTTTTCGCACTTGTGTTAGTGTTGAAAAACCACTTTTCGCACTTGTGTTGGTGCAGGAAACCACTTTTGCACTTGTATTCGTGTGGAAAAATCACTTTTTGCACTTATGATAGTGTTGAAAAATCACTTTTCGCACTTGTGTTAGTGTTGAAAAACCACTTCGCACTTGTGTTGGTGCAGGAAACCACTTTTGCACTTGTATTAGTGTGGAAAAAACACTTTTTGCACTTGTGATAGTGTTGAAAAACCACTTTTCTCACTTGTGTTAGTGTTGAAAAACCACTTTTCGCACTTGTGTTGGTGCAGGAAACCACTTTTGCACTTGTATTAGTGTGGAAAAACCACTTTTCGCACTTGTGTTAGTGTTGAAAAACCACTTTTCGCACTTGTGTTAGTGTTGAAAAACCACTTTTCGCACTTGTGTTTGTGCAGGAAACCACTTTTGCACTTGTATTAGTGTGGAAAAAACACTTTTCGCACTTGTGTTAGTGTTGAAAAACCACTTTTCGCACTTGTGTTAATGTTGAAAAACCACTTTTCGCACTTGTGTTAGTGTTGAAAAACCACTTTTCGCACTTGTGTTGGTGCAGGAAACCACTTTTGCACCTGTATTAGTGTGGAAAAACCACTTTTCGCACTTGTGTTAGTGTTGAAAAACCACTTTTCGCACTTGTGTTAGTGTTGAAAAACCACTTTTTGCACTTGTGTTGGTGCAGGAAACCACTTTTGCACTTGTATTAGTGTGGAAAAATCACTTTTTGCACTTATGATAGTGTTGAAAAATCACTTTTCGCACTTGTGTTAGTGTTGAAAAACCACTTTTCGCACTTGTGTTTGTGCAGGAAACCACTTTTGCACTTGTATTAGTGTGGAAAAAACACTTTTTGCACTTGTGATAGTGTTGAAAAACCACCTTTCGCACTTGTGTTAGTGTTGAAAAACCACTTTTCGCACTTGTGTTAGTGTTGAAAAACCACTTTTCGCACTTGTGTTGGTGCCGGAAACCACTTTTGCACTTATATTAATGTGGAAAAACCACTTTTCGCACTTGTGTTAGTGTTGAAAAACCACTTTTCGCACTTGTGTTAGTGTTGAAAAACCACTTTTTGCACTTGTGTTGGTGCAGGAAACCACTTTTGCACTTGTATTAGTGTGGAAAAAACACTTTTTGCACTTGTGATAGTGTTGAAAAACCACTTTTCGCACTTGTGTTAGTGTTGAAAAACCACTTTTCGCACTTGTGTTGGTGCAGGAAACCACTTTTGCACTTTTATTAGTGTGGAAAAAACACTTTTAGCACTTGTGATATTGTTGAAAAACCACTTTTCGCACTTGTGTTAGTGTTGAAAAACCACTTTTCGCACTTGTGTTGGTGCAGGAAACCACTTTTGCACTTGTATTAGTGTTGAAAAACCACTTCGCACTTGTGTTAGTGTTGAAAAACCACTTTTCGCACTTGTGTTAGTGTTGAAAAACCACTTTTCGCACTTGTGTTGGTGCAGGAAACCACTTTTGCACTTGTATTAGTGTGGAAAAAACACTTTTCGCACTTGTGTTAGTGTTGAAAAACCACCTTTCGCACTTGTGTTAGTGTTGAAAAACCACTTTTCGCACTTGTGTTAGTGTTGAAAAACCACTTTTCGCACTTGTGTTGGTGCCGGAAACCACTTTTGCACTTATATTAATGTGGAAAAACCACTTTTCGCACTTGTGTTAGTGTTGAAAAACCACTTTTCGCACTTGTGTTAGTGTTGAAAAACCACTTTTTGCACTTGTGTTGGTGCAGGAAACCACTTTTGCACTTGTATTATTGTGTAAAAAACACTTTTTGCACTTGTGATAGTGTTGAAAAACCACTTTTCGCACTTGTGTTAGTGTTGAAAAACCACTTTTCGCACTTGTGTTGGTGCAGGAACCCACTTTTGCACTTGTATTAGTGTGGAAAAACCACTTTTCGCACTTGTGTTAGTGTTGAAAAAACACTTTTCGCACTTGTGTTAGTGTTGAAAAACCACTTTTCGCACTTGTGTTGGTGCAGGAAACCACTTTTGCACTTGTATTAGTGTGGAAAAACGACTTTTCGCACCTGTGTTAGTGTTGAAAAACCACTTTTCGCACTTGTGTTAGTGTTGAAAAACCACTTTTCGCACTTGTGTTAGTGTTGAAAAACCATTTTTCGCACTTGTGTTGGTGCAGGAAACCACTTTTGCACTTGTATTAGTGTGGAAAAACCACTTTTCGCACTTGTGTTAGTGTTGAAAAACCACTTTTCGCACTTGTGTTAGTGTTGAAAAACCACTTTTCGCACTTGTGTTGGTGCAGGAAACCACTTTTGCACTTGTATTAGTGTGGAAAAAACACTTTTTGCACTTGTGATAGTGTTGAAAAACCACTTTTCGCACTTGTGTTAGTGTTGAAAAACCACTTTTCGCACTTGTGTTGGTGCAGGAAACCACTTTTGCACTTGTATTAGTGTGGAAAAACCACTTTTCGCACTGGTGTTAGTGTTGAAAAACCACTTTTCGCACTTGTGTTAGTGTTGAAAAACCACTTTTCGCACTTGTGTTAGTGTTGAAAAACCACTTTTCGCACTTGTGTTAGTGTTGAAAAACCACTTTTCGCACTTGTGTTTGTGCAGGAAACCACTTTTGCACTTGTATTAGTGTGGAAAAAACACTTTTCGCACTTGTGTTAGTGTTGAAAAACCACTTTTCGCACTTGTGTTAATGTTGAAAAACCACTTTTCGCACTTGTGTTAGTGTTGAAAAACCACTTTTCGCACTTGTGTTGGTGCTGGAAACCACTTTTGCACCTGTATTAGTGTGGAAAAACCACTTTTCTCACTTGTGTTAGTGTTGAAAAACCACTTTTCGCACTTGTGTTAGTGTAAAAAACCAATTTTCGCACTTGTGTTGGTGCAGGAAACCACTTTTGCACTTATATTAGTGTGGAAAAAACACTTTTTGCACTTGTGATATTGTTGAAAAACCACTTTTCGCACTTGTGTTAGTGTTGAAAAACCACTTTTCGCACTTGTGTTGGTGCAGGAAACCACTTTTGCACTTGTATTCGTGTGGAAAAATCACTTTTTGCACTTATGATAGTGTTGAAAAATCACTTTTCGCACTTGTGTTAGTGTTGAAAAACCACTTCGCACTTGTGTTGGTGCAGGAAACCACTTTTGCACTTGTATTAGTGTGGAAAAAACACTTTTTGCACTTGTGATAGTGTTGAAAAACCACTTTTCTCACTTGTGTTAGTGTTGAAAAACCACTTTTCGCACTTGTGTTGGTGCAGGAAACCACTTTTGCACTTGTATTAGTGTGGAAAAACCACTTTTCGCACTTGTGTTAGTGTTGAAAAACCACTTTTCGCACTTGTGTTTGTGTTGAAAAACCACTTTTCGCACTTGTGTTAGTGTTGAAAAACCACTTTTCGCACTTGTGTTGGTGCAGGAAACCACTTTTGCACTTGTATTAGTGTGGAATAAACACTTTTTGCACTTGTGATAGTGTTGAAAAACCACTTTTCCTACTTGTGTTAGTGTTGAAAAACCACTTTTCGCACTTGTGTTGGTGCAGGAAACCACTTTTGCACTTGTATTAGTGTGGAAAAACCACTTTTCGCACTTGTGTTAGTGTTGAAAAACCACTTTTCGCACTTGTGTTAGCGTTGAAAAACCACTTTTCACACTTGTGTTCGTGTTGAAAAACCACTTTTCGCACTTGTGTTGGTGCAGGAAACCACTTTTGCACTTGTATTAGTGTGGAAAAAAACACTTTTTGCACTTGTGATAGTGTTGAAAAACCACTTTTCTCACTTGTGTTAGTGTTGAAAAACCACTTTTCGCACTTGTGTTGGTGCAGGAAACCACTTTTCGCACTTGTGTTGGTGCAGGAAACCACTTTTGCACTTGTATTAGTGTGGAAAAACCACTTTTCGCACTGGTGTTAGTGTTAAAAAACCACTTTTCGCACTTGTGTTAGTGTTGAAAAACCACTTTTCGCACTTGTGTTAGTGTTGAAAAACCACTTTTCGCACTTGTGTTAGTGTTGAAAAACCACTTTTCGCACTTGTGTTTGTGCAGGAAACCACTTTTGCACTTGTATTAGTGTGGAAAAAACACTTTTCGCACTTGTGTTAGTGTTGAAAAACCACTTTTCGCACTTGTGTTAATGTTGAAAAACCACTTTTCGCACTTGTGTTAGTGTTGAAAAACCACTTTTCGCACTTGTGTTGGTGCAGGAAACCACTTTTGCACCTGTATTAGTGTGGAAAAACCACTTTTCGCACTTGTGTTAGTGTTGAAAAACCACTTTTCGCACTTGTGTTAGTGTAAAAAACCAATTTTCGCACTTGTGTTGGTGCAGGAAACCACTTTTGCACTTATATTAGTGTGGAAAAAACACTTTTTGCACTTGTGATATTGTTGAAAAACCACTTTTCGCACTTGTGTTCGTGTTGAAAAACCACTTTTCGCACTTGTGTTGGTGCAGGAAACCACTTTTGCACTTGTATTCGTGTGGAAAAATCACTTTTTGCACTTATGATAGTGTTGAAAAATCACTTTTCGCACTTGTGTTAGTGTTGAAAAACCACTTCGCACTTGTGTTGGTGCAGGAAACCACTTTTGCACTTGTATTAGTGTGGAAAAAACACTTTTTGCACTTGTGATAGTGTTGAAAAACCACGTTTCTCACTTGTGTTAGTGTTGAAAAACCACTTTTCGCACTTGTGTTGGTGCAGGAAACCACTTTTGCACTTGTATTAGTGTGGAAAAACCACTTTTCGCACTTGTGTTAGTGTTGAAAAACCACTTTTCGCACTTGTGTTTGTGTTGAAAAACCACTTTTCGCACTTGTGTTAGTGTTGAAAAACCACTTTTCGCACTTGTGTTGGTGCAGGAAACCACTTTTGCACTTGTATTAGTGTGGAATAAACACTTTTTGCACTTGTGATAGTGTTGAAAAACCACTTTTCCTACTTGTGTTAGTGTTGAAAAAACACTTTTCGCACTTGTGTTGGTGCAGGAAACCACTTTTGCACTTGTATTAGTGTGGAAAAACCACTTTTCGCACTTGTGTTTGTGTTGAAAAACCACTTTTCGCACTTGTGTTAGCGTTGAAAAACCACTTTTCGCACTTGTGTTAGTGTTGAAAAACCACTTTTCGCACTTGTGTTGGTGCAGGAAACCACTTTTGCACTTGTATTAGTGTGGAAAAAAACACTTTTTGCACTTGTGATAGTGTTGAAAAACCACTTTTCGCACTTGTGTTAGTGTGAAAAACCACTTTTCGCACTTGTGTTGGTGCAGGAAACCACTTTTGCACTTGTATTAGTGTGGAAAAACCACTTTTTGCACTTGTGTTAGTGTTGAAAAACCACTTTTCGCACTTGTGTTAGTGTTGAAAAACCACTTTTCGCACTTGTGTTGGTGCAGGCAACCACTTTTGCACTTGTATTAGTGTGGAAAAAACACTTTTTGCACTTGTGATAGTGTTGAAAAACCACTTTTCGCACTTGTGTTAGTGTTTGAAAACCACTTTTCGCACTTGTGTTGGTGCAGGAAACCACTTTTGCACTTGTATTAGTGTGGAAAACCACTTTTCGCACTTGTGTTAGTGTTGAAAAACCACTTTTCGCACTTGTGTTGGTGCAGGAAACCACTTTTGCACTTGTATTAGTGTGGAAAAAACACTTTTTGCACTTGTGATAGTGTTGAAAAACCACTTTTCGCACTTGTGTTAGTGTTGAAAAACCACTTTTCGCACTTGTGTTGGTGCAGGAAACCACTTTTGCACTTGTATTAGTGTGGAAAAAACACTTTTTGCACTTGTGATAGTGTTGAAAAACCACTTTTCACACTTGTGTTAGTGTTGAAAAACCACTTTTCGCACTTGTGTTAGTGTTGAAAAACCACTTTTTGCACTTGTGTTGGTGCAGGAAACCACTTTTGCACTTGTATTAGTGTGGAAAAAACACTTTTTGCACTTGTGATATTGTTGAAAAAACACTTTTCGCACTTGTGTTAGTGTTGAAAAACCACTTTTCGCACTTGTGTTGGTGCAGGAAACCACTTTTGCACTTGTATTAGTGTGGAAAAAATACTTTTTGCACTTGTGATAGTGTTGAAAAACCACTTTTCTCACTTGTGTTAGTGTTGAAAAACCACTTTTCGCACTTGTGTTGGTGCAGGAAACCACTTTTGCACTTGTATTAGTGTGGAAAAAACACTTTTTGCACTTGTGATAGTGTTGAAAAACCACTTTTCGCACTCGTGTTAGTGTTGAAAAACCACTTTTCGCACTTGTGTTGGTGCAGGAAACCACTTTTGCACTTGTATTAGTGTGGAAAAAACCACTTTTCGCATTTCTGTTAGTGTTGAAAAACCACTTCTCGCAATTGTGTTAGTGTTGAAAAACCACTTTTCGCACTTGTGTTGGTGCAGGAAACCACTTTTGCACTTGTATTAGTGTGGAAAAAACACTTTTTGCACTTGTGATATTGTTGAAAAACCACTTTTCGCACTTGTGTTAGTGTTGAAAAACCACTTTTCGCACTTGTGTTGGTGCAGGAAACCACTTTTGCACTTGTATTCGTGTGGAAAAATCACTTTTTGCACTTATGATAGTGTTGAAAAATCACTTTTCGCACTTGTGTTAGTGTTGAAAAACCACTTCGCACTTGTGTTGGTGCAGGAAACCACTTTTGCACTTGTATTAGTGTGGAAAAAACACTTTTTGCACTTGTGATAGTGTTGAAAAACCACTTTTCTCACTTGTGTTAGTGTTGAAAAACCACTTTTCGCACTTGTGTTGGTGCAGGAAACCACTTTTGCACTTGTATTAGTGTGGAAAAACCACTTTTCGCACTTGTGTTAGTGTTGAAAAACCACTTTTCGCACTTGTGTTTGTGTTGAAAAACCACTTTTCGCACTTGTGTTAGTGTTGAAAAACCACTTTTCGCACTTGTGTTGGTGCAGGAAACCACTTTTGCACTTGTATTAGTGTGGAATAAACACTTTTTGCACTTGTGATAGTGTTGAAAAACCACTTTTCCTACTTGTGTTAGTGTTGAAAAACCACTTTTCGCACTTGTGTTGGTGCAGGAAACCACTTTTGCACTTGTATTAGTGTGGAAAAACCACTTTTCGCACTTGTGTTAGTGTTGAAAAACCACTTTTCGCACTTGTGTTAGCGTTGAAAAACCACTTTTCGCACTTGTGTTAGTGTTGAAAAACCACTTTTCGCACTTGTGTTGGTGCAGGAAACCACTTTTGCACTTGTATTAGTGTGGAAAAAAACACTTTTTGCACTTGTGATAGTGTTGAAAAACCACTTTTCGCACTTGTGTTAGTGTGAAAAACCACTTTTCGCACTTGTGTTGGTGCAGGAAACCACTTTTGCACTTGTATTAGTGTGGAAAAACCACTTTTTGCACTTGTGTTAGTGTTGAAAAACCACTTTTCGCACTTGTGTTAGTGTTGAAAAACCACTTTTCGCACTTGTGTTGGTGCAGGCAACCACTTTTGCACTTGCATTAGTGTGGAAAAAACACTTTTTGCACTTGTGGTAGTGTTGAAAAACCACTTTTCGCACTTGTGTTAGTGTTGAAAAACCACTTTTCGCACTTGTGTTGGTGCAGGAAACCACTTTTTCACTTGTATTAGTGTGGAAAACCACTTTTCGCACTTGTGTTAGTGTTGAAAAACCACTTTTCGCACTTGTGTTGGTGCAGGAAACCACTTTTGCACTTGTATTAGTGTGGAAAAAACACTTTTTGCACTTGTGATAGTGTTGAAAAACCACTTTTCGCACTTGTGTTAGTGTTGAAAAACCACTTTTCGCACTTGTGTTGGTGCAGGAAACCACTTTTGCACTTGTATTAGTGTGGAAAAAACACTTTTTGCACTTGTGATAGTGTTGAAAAACCACTTTTCGCACTTGTGTTAGTGTTGAAAAACCACTTTTCGCACTTGTGTTAGTGTTGAAAAACCACTTTTTGCACTTGTGTTGGTGCAGGAAACCACTTTTGCACTTGTATTAGTGTGGAAAAAACACTTTTTGCACTTGTGATATTGTTGAAAAACCACTTTTCGCACTTGTGTTAGTGTTGAAAAACCACTTTTCGCACTTGTGTTGGTGCAGGAAACCACTTTTGCACTTGTATTAGTGTGGAAAAACCACTTTTCGCACTTGTGTTAGTGTTGAAAAACCACTTTTCGCACTTGTGTTAGTGTTGAAAAACCACTTTTTGCACTTGTGTTGGTGCAGGAAACCACTTTTGCACTTGTATTAGTGTGGAAAAAATACTTTTTGCACTTGTGATAGTGTTGAAAAACCACTTTTCTCACTTGTGTTAGTGTTGAAAAACCACTTTTCGCACTTGTGTTGGTGCAGGAAACCACTTTTGCACTTGTATTAGTGTGGAAAAAACACTTTTTGCACTTGTGATAGTGTTGAAAAACCACTTTTCGCACTCGTGTTAGTGTTGAAAAACCACTTTTCGCACTTGTGTTGGTGCAGGAAACCACTTTTGCACTTGTATTAGTGTGGAAAAAACCACTTTTCGCACTTCTGTTAGTGTTGAAAAACCACTTTTCGCAATTGTGTTAGTGTTGAAAAACCACTTTTCGCACTTGTGTTGGTGCAGGAAACCACTTTTGCACTTGTATTAGTGTGGAAAAAACACTTTTTGCACTTGTGATAGTGTTGAAAAACCACTTTTCTCACTTGTGCTAGTGTTGAAAAACCACTTTTCGCACTTGTGTTGGTGCAGGAAACCACTTTTGCACTTGTATTAGTGTGGAAAAAACACTTTTTGCACCTGCGATAGTGTTGAAAAACCACTTTTCGCACTTGCGTTAGTGTTGAAAAACCATTTTTCGCACTTGTGTTGGTGCAGGAAACCACTTTTGCACTTGTATTAGTGTGGAAAAACCACTTTTCGCACTTGTGTTTGTGTTGAAAAACCACTTTTCGCACTTGTGTTAGTGTTGAAAAACCACTTTTCGCACTTGTGTTGGTGCAGGAAACCACTTTTGCACTTGCATTAGTGTGGAAAAAACACTTTTTGCACTTGTGATAGTGTTGAACAACCACTTTTCGCACTTGTGTTAGTGTTGAAAAACCACTTTTCGCACTTGTGTTGGTGCAGGAAACCACTTTTGCACTTGTATTAGTGTGGAAAACCACTTTTCGAACTTGTGTTAGTGTTGAAAAACCACTTTTCGCACTTGTGTTAGTGTTGAAAAACCACTTTTCGCACTTGTGTTAGTGTTGAAAAACCACTTTTCGCACTTGTGTTGGTGCAGGAAACCACTTTTGCACTTTAGTCTAGTAGGAAGACTAGGTCCCCCTGCACCCCCCGGAGATATACTTCTAATCAGTGTTTCTAGATTGGAAAAAATGTGTAGAAAATGACTAGCTATGGCCCCAAGCTGAAAAAATGTCCCACATACCATTTTTATGCAAATTACTGCTGCAAATTTTATGCAAAATTATGCAAATTTTATGCAAATTTTTGATGAGGAGTAGAGTTGAGGGGTCTTTGAGGGCTTCATCGAGGTGCTCTCGGTTGCAAGACTGGGTCATTCTGAGAAGCACAGCAGGGTCAGAGATCATGATGTTCTCCTCCTCAGTGAATCTCTCCATCAACAGCCTCTCCATTGCCTCACACACTGTTTTGAGGCAAAAGAGGGACTTTGCGTAGGCCTTTCCACTGAGAACACCTTTGAGAGATCCACTTGTTACTAGTTGTGCCTCAAAGAGAATCTCTGCATATCCAGAACCACGCATCTTGTGTCCAGTGAGCATCCCGATGTAGTTCATGGATGTGTGGAAGGGTCCAATCGTTACTACATGACTAGCAAATTCATTTGGCCAGCGCCAGATGATGGGAAGGGCTTTCATGCAGACACCCAGATCAAATGTATTCAGGACCCATCTCTGACCCACCTCAGCAGTTGCTGCCTCGGAACGCTTCAGTAGCTCACGAACAACTGCGTTGTCTGTGATCGGTTGGTGGATAGGCGTGCAGTAGTCGACTGTTGATTTGCTGGGTGGGGGACTGCTCTCGCCAAGGTCCTGGATGAAGTCTCAACTTATCGTACACCACAAATTGTGACAGGAGAGGGCAACCTTGTATTCCACTGTGAGTGGGACAACTTGAATAAAACCACTACCAGTGTGCACGGCAGCAACATTGTAAACAGTGCTGGAGGAATCATGGTGCAGGAGGTCAAGCCCGGGTTCGAGAGCAGCAAGGACCGAATGCTACCTACCATCAATAGGTCACAACAGCGTAGCCTGAAGGTCGACACACCAAAAACTCTCCCACCCTTGCACTTTACTCGCGTTGGCCCGAAGTTCCCTGAAGGCTCATCATTCACACCGCCAGCAGAGAATGACACAGTCTATGCCACTACGATGCAAGAGTACTACATCTGGCTCTTCATCAGATACATCGGAAGCTGTGGCCTGCAGCCTGTGCCTGGGCTAGGGGGTTTCACCTCTGCAACTGGTTCTCCCCCACCCAGCAAATCAACAGTCGACTACTGCACGCCTATCCACCAACCGATCACAGACAACGCAGTTGTTCGTGAGCTACTGAAGCGTTCCGAGGCAGCAACTGCTGAGGTGGGTCAGAGATGGGTCCTGAATACATTTGATCTGGGTGTCTGCATGAAAGCCCTTCCCATCATCTGGCGCTGGCCAAATGAATTTGCTAGTCATGTAGTAACGATTGGACCCTTCCACACATCCATGAACTACATCGGGATGCTCACTGGACACAAGATGCGTGGTTCTGGATATGCAGAGATTCTCTTTGAGGCACAACTAGTAACAAGTGGATCTCTCAAAGGTGTTCTCAGTGGAAAGGCCTACGCAAAGTCCCTCTTTTGCCTCAAAACAGTGTGTGAGGCAATGGAGAGGCTGTTGATGGAGAGATTCACTGAGGAGGAGAACATCATGATCTCTGACCCTGCTGTGCTTCTCAGAATGACCCAGTCTTGCAACCGAGAGCACCTCGATGAAGCCCTCAAAGACCCCTCAACTCTACTCCTCATCAAAAATTTGCATAAAATTTGCATAATTTTGCATAAAATTTGCAGCAGTAATTTGCATAAAAATGGTATGTGGGACATTTTTTCAGCTTGGGGCCATAGCTAGTCATTTTCTACACATTTTTTCCAATCTAGAAACACTGATTAGAAGTATATCTCCGGGGGGTGCAGGGGGACCTAGTCTTCCTACTAGACTACTTGTATTAGTGTGGAAAAAACACTTTTCGCACTTGTGTTAGTGTTGAAAAACCACCTTTCGCACTTGTGTTAGTGTTGAAAAACCACTTTTCGCACTTGTGTTAGTGTTGAAAAACCACTTTTCGCACTTGTGTTGGTGCCGGAAACCACTTTTGCACTTATATTAATGTGGAAAAACCACTTTTCGCACTTGTGTTAGTGTTGAAAAACCACTTTTCGCACTTGTGTTAGTGTTGAAAAGCCACTTTTTGCACTTGTGTTGGTGCAGGAAACCACTTTTGCACTTGTATTAGTGTGGAAAAACCACTTTTCGCACTTGTGTTAGTGTTGAAAAACCACTTTTCGCACTTGTGTTAGTGTTGAAAAACCATTTTTCGCACTTGTGTTGGTGCAGGAAACCACTTTTGCACTTGTATTAGTGTGGAAAAACCACTTTTCGCACTTGTGTTAGTGTTGAAAAACCACTTTTCGCACTTGTGTTAGTGTTGAAAAACCATTTTTCGCACTTGTGTTGGTGCAGGAAACCACTTTTGCACTTGTATTAGTGTGGAAAAAACACTTTTTGCACTTGTGATAGTGTTGAAAAACCACTTTTCGCACTTGTGTTAGTGTTGAAAAACCACTTTTCGCACTTGTGTTGGTGCAGGAAACCACTTTTGCACTTGTATTAGTGTGGAAAAACCACTTTTCGCACTGGTGTTAGTGTTGAAAAACCACTTTTCACACTTGTGTTAGTGTTGAAAAACCACTTTTCGCACTTGTGTTAGTGTTGAAAAACCACTTTTCGCACTTGTGTTAGTGTTGAAAAACCACTTTTCGCACTTGTGTTTGTGCAGGAAGCCACTTTTGCACTTGTATTAGTGTGGACAAAACAGTTTTCGCACTTGTGTTAGTGTTGAAAAACCACTTTTCGCACTTGTGTTAATGTTGAAAAACCACTTTTCGCACTTGTGTTAGTGTTGAAAAACCACTTTTCGCACTTGTGTTGGTGCAGGAAACCACTTTTGCACCTGTATTAGTGTGGAAAAACCACTTTTCGCACTTGTGTTAGTGTTGAAAAACCACTTTTCGCACTTGTGTTAGTGTTGAAAAACCACTTTTTGCACTTGTGTTGGTGCAGGAAACCACTTTTGCACTTGTATTAGTGTGGAAAAATCACTTTTTGCACTTATGATATTGTTGAAAAATCACCTTTCGCACTTGTGTTAGTGTTGAAAAACCACTTTTCGCACTTGTGTTAGTGTTGAAAAACCACTTTTCGCACTTGTGTTAGTGTTGAAAAACCACTTTTCGCACTTGTGTTGGTGCCGGAAACCACTTTTGCACTTATATTAATGTGGAAAAACCACTTTTCGCACTTGTGTTAGTGTTGAAAAACCACTTTTCGCACTTGTGTTAGTGTTGAAAAACCACTTTTTGCACTTGTGTTGGTGCCGGAAACCACTTTTGCACTTATATTAATGTGGAAAAACCACTTTTCGCACTTGTGTTAGTGTTGAAAAACCACTTTTCGCACTTGTGTTAGTGTTGAAAAGCCACTTTTTGCACTTGTGTTGGTGCAGGAAACCACTTTTGCACTTGTATTAGTGTGGAAAAACCACTTTTCGCACTTGTGTTAGTGTTGAAAAACCACTTTTCGCACTTGTGTTAGTGTTGAAAAACCATTTTTCGCACTTGTGTTGGTGCAGGAAACCACTTTTGCACTTGTATTAGTGTGGAAAAACCACTTTTCGCACTTGTGTTAGTGTTGAAAAACCACTTTTCGCACTTGTGTTAGTGTTGAAAAACCACTTTTCGCACTTGTGTTGGTGCAGGAAACCACTTTTGCACTTGTATTAGTGTGGAAAAAACACTTTTTGCACTTGTGATAGTGTTGAAAAACCACTTTTCGCACTTGTGTTAGTGTTGAAAAACCACTTTTCGCACTTGTGTTGGTGCAGGAAACCACTTTTGCACTTGTATTAGTGTGGAAAAACCACTTTTCGCACTGGTGTTAGTGTTGAAAAACCACTTTTCACACTTGTGTTAGTGTTGAAAAACCACTTTTCGCACTTGTGTTAGTGTTGAAAAACCACTTTTCGCACTTGTGTTAGTGTTGAAAAACCACTTTTCGCACTTGTGTTTGTGCAGGAAACCACTTTTGCACTTGTATTAGTGTGGACAAAACACTTTTCGCACTTGTGTTAGTGTTGAAAAACCACTTTTCGCACTTGTGTTAATGTTGAAAAACCACTTTTCGCACTTGTGTTAGTGTTGAAAAACCACTTTTCGCACTTGTGTTGGTGCAGGAAACCACTTTTGCACCTGTATTAGTGTGGAAAAACCACTTTTCGCACTTGTGTTAGTGTTGAAAAACCACTTTTCGCACTTGTGTTAGTGTTGAAAAACCACTTTTTGCACTTGTGTTGGTGCAGGAAACCACTTTTGCACTTGTATTAGTGTGGAAAAATCACTTTTCGCACTTATGATATTGTTGAAAAATCACTTTTCGCACTTGTGTTAGTGTTGAAAAACCACTTTTCGCACTTGTATTAGTGTGGAAAAAACACTTTTTGCACTTGTATTAGTGTTGAAAAAACACTTTTTGCACTTGTGATAGTGTTGAAAAACCACCTTTCGCACTTGTGTTAGTGTTGAAAAACCACTTTTCGCACTTGTGTTAGTGTTGAAAAACCACTTTTCACACTTGTGTTAGTGTTGAAAAACCACTTTTCGCACTTGTGTTAGTGTGGAAAAAACACTTTTCGCACTTGTGTTAGTGTTGAAAAACCACTTTTCGCACTTGTGTTAGTGTTGAAAAACCACTTTTCGCACTTGTGTTAGTGTTGAAAAACCACTTTTTGCACTTGTGTTGGTGCAGGAAACCACTTTTGCACTTGTATTAGTGTGGAAAAAACACTTTTTGCACTTGTGATAGTGTTGAAAAACCACTTTTCGCACTTGTGTTAGTGTTGAAAAACCACTTTTCGCACTTGTGTTGGTGCAGGAAACCACTTTTGCACTTGTATTAGTGTGGAAAAATCACTTTTTGCACTTGTGATAGTGTTGAAAAACCACTTTTTGCACTTGTGTTAGTGTTGAAAAACCACTTTTCGCACTTGTGTTTGTGCAGGAAACCACTTTTGCACTTGTATTAGTGTGGAAAAAACACTTTTCGCACTGGTGTTAGTGTTGAAAAACCACTTTTCACACTTGTGTTAGTGTTGAAAAACCACCTTTCGCACTTGTGTTAGTGTTGAAAAACCACTTTTCGCACTTGTGTTAGTGTTGAAAAACCACTTTTCGCACTTGTGTTGGTGCCGGAAACCACTTTTGCACTTATATTAATGTGGAAAAACCACTTTTCGCACTTGTGTTAGTGTTGAAAAACCACTTTTTGCACATGTGTTGGTGCAGGAAACCACTTTTGCACTTGTATTAGTGTGGAAAAAACACTTTTTGCACTTGTGATAGTGTTGAAAAACCACTTTTCGCACTTGTGTTAGTGTTGAAAAACCACTTTTCGCACTTGTGTTGGTGCAGGAAACCACTTTTGCACTTTTATTAGTGTGGAAAAAACACTTTTAGCACTTGTGATATTGTTGAAAAACCACTTTTCGCACTTGTGTTAGTGTTGAAAAACCACTTTTCGCACTTGTGTTGGTGCAGGAAACCACTTTTGCACTTGTATTAGTGTTGAAAAACCACTTCGCACTTGTGTTAGTGTTGAAAAACCACTTTTCGCACTTGTGTTAGTGTTGAAAAACCACTTTTCGCACTTGTGTTGGTGCAGGAAACCACTTTTGCACTTGTATTAGTGTGGAAAAAACACTTTTCGCACTTGTGTTAGTGTTGAAAAACCACCTTTCGCACTTATGTTAGTGTTGAAAAACCACTTTTCGCACTTGTGTTAGTGTTGAAAAACCACTTTTCGCACTTGTGTTGGTGCCGGAAACCACTTTTGCACTTATATTAATGTGGAAAAACCACTTTTCGCACTTGTGTTAGTGTTGAAAAACCACTTTTCGCACTTGTGTTAGTGTTGAAAAACCACTTTTTGCACTTGTGTTGGTGCAGGAAACCACTTTTGCACTTGTATTAGTGTGTAAAAAACACTTTTTGCACTTGTGATACTGTTGAAAAACCACTTTTCGCACTTGTGTTAGTGTTGAAAAACCACTTTTCGCACTTGTGTTGGTGCAGGAACCCACTTTTGCACTTGTATTAGTGTGGAAAAACCACTTTTCGCACTTGTGTTAGTGTTGAAAAAACACTTTTCGCACTTGTGTTAGTGTTGAAAAACCACTTTTCGCACTTGTGTTGGTGCAGGAAACCACTTTTGCACTTGTATTAGTGTGGAAAAACGACTTTTCGCACCTGTGTTAGTGTTGAAAAACCACTTTTCGCACTTGTGTTAGTGTTGAAAAACCACTTTTCGCACTTGTGTTAGTGTTGAAAAACCATTTTTCGCACTTGTGTTGGTGCAGGAAACCACTTTTGCACTTGTATTAGTGTGGAAAAACCACTTTTCGCACTTGTGTTAGTGTTGAAAAACCACTTTTCGCACTTGTGTTAGTGTTGAAAAACCACTTTTCGCACTTGTGTTGGTGCAGGAAACCACTTTTGCACTTGTATTAGTGTGGAAAAAACACTTTTTGCACTTGTGATAGTGTTGAAAAACCACTTTTCGCACTTGTGTTAGTGTTGAAAAACCACTTTTCGCACTTGTGTTGGTGCAGGAAACCACTTTTGCACTTGTATTAGTGTGGAAAAACCACTTTTCGCACTGGTGTTAGTGTTGAAAAACCACTTTTTGCACTTGTGTTAGTGTTGAAAAACCACTTTTCGCACTTGTGTTAGTGTTGAAAAACCACTTTTCGCACTTGTGTTAGTGTTGAAAAACCACTTTTCGCACTTGTGTTTGTGCAGGAAACCACTTTTGCACTTGTATTAGTGTGGAAAAAACACTTTTCGCACTTGTGTTAGTGTTGAAAAACCACTTTTCGCACTTGTGTTAATGTTGAAAAACCACTTTTCGCACTTGTGTTAGTGTTGAAAAACCACTTTTCGCACTTGTGTTGGTGCTGGAAACCACTTTTGCACCTGTATTAGTGTGGAAAAACCACTTTTCTCACTTGTGTTAGTGTTGAAAAACCACTTTTCGCACTTGTGTTAGTGTAAAAAACCAATTTTCGCACTTGTGTTGGTGCAGGAAACCACTTTTGCACTTATATTAGTGTGGAAAAAACACTTTTTGCACTTGTGATAGTGTTGAAAAACCACTTTTCGCACTCGTGTTAGTGTTGAAAAACCACTTTTCGCACTTGTGTTGGTGCAGGAAACCACTTTTGCACTTGTATTAGTGTGGAAAAAACCACTTTTCGCACTTCTGTTAGTGTTGAAAAACCACTTCTCGCAATTGTGTTAGTGTTGAAAAACCACTTTTCGCACTTGTGTTGGTGCAGGAAACCACTTTTGCACTTGTATTAGTGTGGAAAAAACACTTTTTGCACTTGTGATATTGTTGAAAAACCACTTTTCGCACTTGTGTTAGTGTTGAAAAACCACTTTTCGCACTTGTGTTGGTGCAGGAAACCACTTTTGCACTTGTATTCGTGTGGAAAAATCACTTTTTGCACTTATGATAGTGTTGAAAAATCACTTTTCGCACTTGTGTTAGTGTTGAAAAACCACTTCGCACTTGTGTTGGTGCAGGAAACCACTTTTGCACTTGTATTAGTGTGGAAAAAACACTTTTTGCACTTGTGATAGTGTTGAAAAACCACTTTTCTCACTTGTGTTAGTGTTGAAAAACCACTTTTCGCACTTGTGTTGGTGCAGGAAACCACTTTTGCACTTGTATTAGTGTGGAAAAACCACTTTTCACACTTGTGTTAGTGTTGAAAAACCACTTTTCGCACTTGTGTTTGTGTTGAAAAACCACTTTTCGCACTTGTGTTAGTGTTGAAAAACCACTTTTCGCACTTGTGTTGGTGCAGGAAACCACTTTTGCACTTGTATTAGTGTGGAATAAACACTTTTTGCACTTGTGATAGTGTTGAAAAACCACTTTTCCTACTTGTGTTAGTGTTGAAAAACCACTTTTCGCACTTGTGTTGGTGCAGGAAACCACTTTTGCACTTGTATCAGTGTGGAAAAACCACTTTTCGCACTTGTGTTAGTGTTGAAAAACCACTTTTCGCACTTGTGTTAGCGTTGAAAAACCACTTTTCGCACTTGTGTTAGTGTTGAAAAACCACTTTTCGCACTTGTGTTGGTGCAGGAAACCACTTTTGCACTTGTATTAGTGTGGAAAAAAACACTTTTTGCACTTGTGA
The DNA here is from genome assembly GCF_964187855.1 of Myxine glutinosa. Lineage (NCBI taxonomy): Eukaryota > Metazoa > Chordata > Myxini > Myxiniformes > Myxinidae > Myxine > Myxine glutinosa. Next base: position 280,481 of record NW_027616402.1, read on the forward strand.
TAGTGTTGAAAAACCACTTTTCGCACTTGTGTTAGTGTGAAAAACCACTTTTCGCACTTGTGTTGGTGCAGGAAACCACTTTTGCACTTGTATTAGTGTGGAAAAACCACTTTTTGCACTTGTGTTAGTGTTGAAAAACCACTTTTCGCACTTGTGTTAGTGTTGAAAAACCACTTTTCGCACTTGTGTTGGTGCAGGCAACCACTTTTGCACTTGCATTAGTGTGGAAAAAACACTTTTTGCACTTGTGGTAGTGTTGAAAAACCACTTTTCGCACTTGTGTTAGTGTTGAAAAACCACTTTTCGCACTTGTGTTGGTGCAGGAAACCACTTTTTCACTTGTATTAGTGTGGAAAACCACTTTTCGCACTTGTGTTAGTGTTGAAAAACCACTTTTCGCACTTGTGTTGGTGCAGGAAACCACTTTTGCACTTGTATTAGTGTGGAAAAAACACTTTTTGCACTTGTGATAGTGTTGAAAAACCACTTTTCGCACTTGTGTTAGTGTTGAAAAACCACTTTTCGCACTTGTGTTGGTGCAGGAAACCACTTTTGCACTTGTATTAGTGTGGAAAAAACACTTTTTGCACTTGTGATAGTGTTGAAAAACCACTTTTCGCACTTGTGTTAGTGTTGAAAAACCACTTTTCGCACTTGTGTTAGTGTTGAAAAACCACTTTTTGCACTTGTGTTGGTGCAGGAAACCACTTTTGCACTTGTATTAGTGTGGAAAAAACACTTTTTGCACTTGTGATATTGTTGAAAAACCACTTTTTGCACTTGTGTTAGTGTTGAAAAACCACTTTTCGCACTTGTGTTGGTGCAGGAAACCACTTTTGCACTTGTATTAGTGTGGAAAAACCACTTTTCGCACTTGTGTTAGTGTTGAAAAACCACTTTTCGCACTTGTGTTAGTGTTGAAAAACCACTTTTCGCACTTGTGTTGGTGCAGGAAACCACTTTTGCACTTGTATTAGTGTGGAAAAAACACTTTTTGCACTTGTGATAGTGTTGAAAAACCACTTTTCGCACTTGTGTTAGTGTTGAAAAACCACTTTTCGCACTTGTGTTGGTGCAGGAAACCACTTTTGCACTTGTATTAGTGTGGAAAAACCACTTTTCGCACTGGTGTTAGTGTTGAAAAACCACTTTTCACACTTGTGTTAGTGTTGAAAAACCACTTTTCGCACTTGTGTTAGTGTTGAAAAACCACTTTTCGCACTTGTGTTAGTGTTGAAAAACCACTTTTCGCACTTGTGTTTGTGCAGGAAACCACTTTTGCACTTGTATTAGTGTGGACAAAACACTTTTCGCACTTGTGTTAGTGTTGAAAAACCACTTTTCGCACTTGTGTTAATGTTGAAAAACCACTTTTCGCACTTGTGTTAGTGTTGAAAAACCACTTTTCGCACTTGTGTTGGTGCAGGAAACCACTTTTGCACCTGTATTAGTGTGGAAAAACCACTTTTCGCACTTGTGTTAGTGTTGAAAAACCACTTTTCGCACTTGTGTTAGTGTTGAAAAACCACTTTTTGCACTTGTGTTGGTGCAGGAAACCACTTTTGCACTTGTATTAGTGTGGAAAAATCACTTTTCGCACTTATGATATTGTTGAAAAATCACTTTTCGCACTTGTGTTAGTGTTGAAAAACCACTTTTCGCACTTGTATTAGTGTGGAAAAAACACTTTTTGCACTTGTATTAGTGTTGAAAAAACACTTTTTGCACTTGTGATAGTGTTGAAAAACCACCTTTCGCACTTGTGTTAGTGTTGAAAAACCACTTTTCGCACTTGTGTTAGTGTTGAAAAACCACTTTTCACACTTGTGTTAGTGTTGAAAAACCACTTTTCGCACTTGTGTTAGTGTGGAAAAAACACTTTTCGCACTTGTGTTAGTGTTGAAAAACCACTTTTCGCACTTGTGTTAGTGTTGAAAAACCACTTTTCGCACTTGTGTTAGTGTTGAAAAACCACTTTTTGCACTTGTGTTGGTGCAGGAAACCACTTTTGCACTTGTATTAGTGTGGAAAAACACTTTTGCACTTGTGATAGTGTTGAAAAAACCACTTTTCGCACTTGTGTTAGTGTTGAAAAACCACTTTTCGCACTTGTGTTGGTGCAGGAAACCACTTTTGCACTTGTATTAGTGTGGAAAAATCACTTTTTGCACTTGTGATAGTGTTGAAAAACCACTTTTTGCACTTGTGTTAGTGGTTGAAAAACCACTTTTCGCACTTGTGTTTGTGCAGGAAACCACTTTTGCACTTGTATTAGTGTGGAAAAAACACTTTTCGCACTGGTGTTAGTGTGAAAAACCACTTTTCACACTTGATGTTAGTGTTGAAAAACCACCTTTCGCACTTGTGTTAGTGTTGAAAAACCACTTTTCGCACTTGTGTTAGTGTTGAAAAACCACTTTTCGCACTTGTGTTGGTGCCGGAAACCACTTTTGCACTTATATTAATGTGGAAAAAACCACTTTTCGCACTTGTGTTAGTGTTGAAAAACCACTTTTTTGCACATGTGTTGGTGCAGGAAACCACTTTTGCACTTGTATTAGTGTGGAAAAAACACTTTTTGCACTTGTGATAGTGTTGAAAAACCACTTTTCGCACTTGTGTTAGTGTTGAAAAAACCACTTTTCGCACTTGTGTTGGTGCAGGAAACCACTTTTGCACTTTTATTAGTGTGGAAAAAACACTTTTAGCACTTGTGATATTGTTGAAAAACCACTTTTCGCACTTGTGTTAGTGTTGAAAAAACCACTTTTCGCACTTGTGTTGTGCAGAAACCACTTTTGCACTTGTATTAGTGTTGAAAAACCACTTCGCACTTGTGTTAGTGTTGAAAAACCACTTTTCGCACTTGTGTTAGTGTTGAAAAACCACTTTTCGCACTTGTGTTGGTGCAGGAAACCACTTTTGCACTTGTATTAGTGTGGAAAAAACACTTTTCGCACTTGTGTTAGTGTTGAAAAACCACCTTTCGCACTTATGTTAGTGTTGAAAAACCACTTTTCGCACTTGTGTTAGTGTTGAAAAACCACTTTTCGCACTTGTGTGGTGCCGGAAACCACTTTTGCACTTATATTAATGTGGAAAAACCCACTTTTCGCACTTGTGTTAGTGTTGAAAAACCACTTTTCGCACTTGTGTTAGTGTTGAAAAACCACTTTTTGCACTTGTGTTGGTGCAGGAAACCACTTTTGCACTTGTATTAGTGGTAAAAAACACTTTTTGCACTTGTGATACTGTTGAAAAACCACTTTTCGCACTTGTGTTAGTGTTGAAAAACCACTTTTCGCACTTGTGTTGTGGCAGGAACCCACTTTTGCACTTGTATTAGTGTGGAAAAACCACTTTTCGCACTTGTGTTAGTGTTGAAAAAACACTTTTCGCACTTGTGTTAGTGTGAAAAACCACTTTTCGCACTTGTGTTGGTGCAGGAAACCACTTTTGCACTTGTATTAGTGTGGAAAAACGACTTTTCGCACCTGTGTTAGTGTTGAAAAACCACTTTTCGCACTTGTGTTAGTGTTGAAAAACCACTTTTCGCACTTGTGTTAGTGTTGAAAAACCATTTTTCGCACTTGTGTTGGTGCAGGAAACCACTTTTGCACTTGTATTAGTGTGGAAAAACCACTTTTCGCACTTGTGTTAGTGTTGAAAAACCACTTTTCGCACTTGTGTTAGTGTTGAAAAACCACTTTTCGCACTTGTGTTGGTGCAGGAAACCACTTTTGCACTTGTATTAGTGTGGAAAAAACACTTTTTGCACTTGTGATAGTGTTGAAAAACCACTTTTCGCACTTGTGTTAGTGTTGAAAAACCACTTTTCGCACTTGTGTTGGTGCAGGAAACCACTTTTGCACTTGTATTAGTGTGGAAAAACCACTTTTCGCACTGGTGTTAGTGTTGAAAAACCACTTTTTGCACTTGTGTTAGTGTTGAAAAACCACTTTTCGCACTTGTGTTAGTGTTGAAAAACCACTTTTCGCACTTGTGTTAGTGTTGAAAAACCACTTTTCGCACTTGTGTTTGTGCAGGAAACCACTTTTGCACTTGTATTAGTGTGGAAAAAACACTTTTCGCACTTGTGTTAGTGTTGAAAAACCACTTTTCGCACTTGTGTTAATGTTGAAAAACCACTTTTCGCACTTGTGTTAGTGTTGAAAAACCACTTTTCGCACTTGTGTTGGTGCTGGAAACCACTTTTGCACCTGTATTAGTGTGGAAAAACCACTTTTCTCACTTGTGTTAGTGTTGAAAAACCACTTTTCGCACTTGTGTTAGTGTAAAAAACCAATTTTCGCACTTGTGTTGGTGCAGGAAACCACTTTTGCACTTATATTAGTGTGGAAAAAACACTTTTTGCACTTGTGATAGTGTTGAAAAACCACTTTTCGCACTCGTGTTAGTGTTGAAAAACCACTTTTCGCACTTGTGTTGGTGCAGGAAACCACTTTTGCACTTGTATTAGTGTGGAAAAAACCACTTTTCGCACTTCTGTTAGTGTTGAAAAACCACTTCTCGCAATTGTGTTAGTGTTGAAAAACCACTTTTCGCACTTGTGTTGGTGCAGGAAACCACTTTTGCACTTGTATTAGTGTGGAAAAAACACTTTTTGCACTTGTGATATTGTTGAAAAACCACTTTTCGCACTTGTGTTAGTGTTGAAAAACCACTTTTCGCACTTGTGTTGGTGCAGGAAACCACTTTTGCACTTGTATTCGTGTGGAAAAATCACTTTTTGCACTTATGATAGTGTTGAAAAATCACTTTTCGCACTTGTGTTAGTGTTGAAAAACCACTTCGCACTTGTGTTGGTGCAGGAAACCACTTTTGCACTTGTATTAGTGTGGAAAAAACACTTTTTGCACTTGTGATAGTGTTGAAAAACCACTTTTCTCACTTGTGTTAGTGTTGAAAAACCACTTTTCGCACTTGTGTTGGTGCAGGAAACCACTTTTGCACTTGTATTAGTGTGGAAAAACCACTTTTCACACTTGTGTTAGTGTTGAAAAACCACTTTTCGCACTTGTGTTTGTGTTGAAAAACCACTTTTCGCACTTGTGTTAGTGTTGAAAAACCACTTTTCGCACTTGTGTTGGTGCAGGAAACCACTTTTGCACTTGTATTAGTGTGGAATAAACACTTTTTGCACTTGTGATAGTGTTGAAAAACCACTTTTCCTACTTGTGTTAGTGTTGAAAAACCACTTTTCGCACTTGTGTTGGTGCAGGAAACCACTTTTGCACTTGTATCAGTGTGGAAAAACCACTTTTCGCACTTGTGTTAGTGTTGAAAAACCACTTTTCGCACTTGTGTTAGCGTTGAAAAACCACTTTTCGCACTTGTGTTAGTGTTGAAAAACCACTTTTCGCACTTGTGTTGGTGCAGGAAACCACTTTTGCACTTGTATTAGTGTGGAAAAAAACACTTTTTGCACTTGTGATAGTGTTGAAAAACCACTTTTCGCACTTGTGTTAGTGTGAAAAACCACTTTTCGCACTTGTGTTGGTGCAGGAAACCACTTTTGCACTTGTATTAGTGTGGAAAAACCACTTTTTGCACTTGTGTTAGTGTTGAAAAACCACTTTTCGCACTTGTGTTAGTGTTGAAAAACCACTTTTCGCACTTGTGTTGGTGCAGGCAACCACTTTTGCACTTGCATTAGTGTGGAAAAAACACTTTTTGCACTTGTGGTAGTGTTGAAAAACCACTTTTCGCACTTGTGTTAGTGTTGAAAAACCACTTTTCGCACTTGTGTTGGTGCAGGAAACCACTTTTTCACTTGTATTAGTGTGGAAAACCACTTTTCGCACTTGTGTTAGTGTTGAAAAACCACTTTTCGCACTTGTGTTGGTGCAGGAAACCACTTTTGCACTTGTATTAGTGTGGAAAAAACACTTTTTGCACTTGTGATAGTGTTGAAAAACCACTTTTCGCACTTGTGTTAGTGTTGAAAAACCACTTTTCGCACTTGTGTTGGTGCAGGAAACCACTTTTGCACTTGTATTAGTGTGGAAAAAACACTTTTTGCACTTGTGATAGTGTTGAAAAACCACTTTTCGCACTTGTGTTAGTGTTGAAAAACCACTTTTCGCACTTGTGTTAGTGTTGAAAAACCACTTTTTGCACTTGTGTTGGTGCAGGAAACCACTTTTGCACTTGTATTAGTGTGGAAAAAACACTTTTTGCACTTGTGATATTGTTGAAAAACCACTTTTTGCACTTGTGTTAGTGTTGAAAAACCACTTTTCGCACTTGTGTTGGTGCAGGAAACCACTTTTGCACTTGTATTAGTGTGGAAAAACCACTTTTCGCACTTGTGTTAGTGTTGAAAAACCACTTTTCGCACTTGTGTTAGTGTTGAAAAACCACTTTTTGCACTTGTGTTGGTGCAGGAAACCACTTTTGCACTTGTATTAGTGTGGAAAAAATACTTTTTGCACTTGTGATAGTGTTGAAAAACCACTTTTCTCACTTGTGTTAGTGTTGAAAAACCACTTTTCGCACTTGTGTTGGTGCAGGAAACCACTTTTGCACTTGTATTAGTGTGGAAAAAACACTTTTTGCACTTGTGATAGTGTTGAAAAACCACTTTTCGCACTCGTGTTAGTGTTGAAAAACCACTTTTCGCACTTGTGTTGGTGCAGGAAACCACTTTTGCACTTGTATTAGTGTGGAAAAAACCACTTTTCGCACTTCTGTTAGTGTTGAAAAACCACTTTTCGCAATTGTGTTAGTGTTGAAAAACCACTTTTCGCACTTGTGTTGGTGCAGGAAACCACTTTTGCACTTGTATTAGTGTGGAAAAAACACTTTTTGCACTTGTGATAGTGTTGAAAAACCACTTTTCTCACTTGTGCTAGTGTTGAAAAACCACTTTTCGCACTTGTGTTGGTGCAGGAAACCACTTTTGCACTTGTATTAGTGTGGAAAAAACACTTTTTGCACCTGCGATAGTGTTGAAAAACCACTTTTCGCACTTGCGTTAGTGTTGAAAAACCATTTTTCGCACTTGTGTTGGTGCAGGAAACCACTTTTGCACTTGTATTAGTGTGGAAAAACCACTTTTCGCACTTGTGTTTGTGTTGAAAAACCACTTTTCGCACTTGTGTTAGTGTTGAAAAACCACTTTTCGCACTTGTGTTGGTGCAGGAAACCACTTTTGCACTTGCATTAGTGTGGAAAAAACACTTTTTGCACTTGTGATAGTGTTGAACAACCACTTTTCGCACTTGTGTTAGTGTTGAAAAACCACTTTTCGCACTTGTGTTGGTGCAGGAAACCACTTTTGCACTTGTATTAGTGTGGAAAACCACTTTTCGAACTTGTGTTAGTGTTGAAAAACCACTTTTCGCACTTGTGTTAGTGTTGAAAAACCACTTTTCGCACTTGTGTTAGTGTTGAAAAACCACTTTTCGCACTTGTGTTGGTGCAGGAAACCACTTTTGCACTTGTATTAGTGTGGAAAAAACACTTTTCGCACTTGTGTTAGTGTTGAAAAACCACCTTTCGCACTTGTGTTAGTGTTGAAAAACCACTTTTCGCACTTGTGTTAGTGTTGAAAAACCACTTTTCGCACTTGTGTTGGTGCCGGAAACCACTTTTGCACTTATATTAATGTGGAAAAACCACTTTTCGCACTTGTGTTAGTGTTGAAAAACCACTTTTCGCACTTGTGTTAGTGTTGAAAAGCCACTTTTTGCACTTGTGTTGGTGCAGGAAACCACTTTTGCACTTGTATTAGTGTGGAAAAACCACTTTTCGCACTTGTGTTAGTGTTGAAAAACCACTTTTCGCACTTGTGTTAGTGTTGAAAAACCATTTTTCGCACTTGTGTTGGTGCAGGAAACCACTTTTGCACTTGTATTAGTGTGGAAAAACCACTTTTCGCACTTGTGTTAGTGTTGAAAAACCACTTTTCGCACTTGTGTTAGTGTTGAAAAACCACTTTTCGCACTTGTGTTGGTGCAGGAAACCACTTTTGCACTTGTATTAGTGTGGAAAAAACACTTTTTGCACTTGTGATAGTGTTGAAAAACCACTTTTTGCACTTGTGTTAGTGTTGAAAAACCACTTTTCGCACTTGTGTTGGTGCAGGAAACCACTTTTGCACTTGTATTAGTGTGGAAAAACCACTTTTCGCACTGGTGTTAGTGTTGAAAAACCACTTTTCACACTTGTGTTAGTGTTGAAAAACCACTTTTCGCACTTGTGTTAGTGTTGAAAAACCACTTTTCGCACTTGTGTTAGTGTTGAAAAACCACTTTTCGCACTTGTGTTTGTGCAGGAAGCCACTTTTGCACTTGTATTAGTGTGGACAAAACAGTTTTCGCACTTGTGTTAGTGTTGAAAAACCACTTTTCGCACTTGTGTTAATGTTGAAAAACCACTTTTCGCACTTGTGTTAGTGTTGAAAAACCACTTTTCGCACTTGTGTTGGTGCAGGAAACCACTTTTGCACCTGTATTAGTGTGGAAAAACCACTTTTCGCACTTGTGTTAGTGTTGAAAAACCACTTTTCGCACTTGTGTTAGTGTTGAAAAACCACTTTTTGCACTTGTGTTGGTGCAGGAAACCACTTTTGCACTTGTATTAGTGTGGAAAAATCACTTTTTGCACTTATGATATTGTTGAAAAATCACCTTTCGCACTTGTGTTAGTGTTGAAAAACCACTTTTCGCACTTGTGTTAGTGTTGAAAAACCACTTTTCGCACTTGTGTTAGTGTTGAAAAACCACTTTTCGCACTTGTGTTGGTGCCGGAAACCACTTTTGCACTTATATTAATGTGGAAAAACCACTTTTCGCACTTGTGTTAGTGTTGAAAAACCACTTTTCGCACTTGTGTTAGTGTTGAAAAACCACTTTTTGCACTTGTGTTGGTGCCGGAAACCACTTTTGCACTTATATTAATGTGGAAAAACCACTTTTCGCACTTGTGTTAGTGTTGAAAAACCACTTTTCGCACTTGTGTTAGTGTTGAAAAGCCACTTTTTGCACTTGTGTTGGTGCAGGAAACCACTTTTGCACTTGTATTAGTGTGGAAAAACCACTTTTCGCACTTGTGTTAGTGTTGAAAAACCACTTTTCGCACTTGTGTTAGTGTTGAAAAACCATTTTTCGCACTTGTGTTGGTGCAGGAAACCACTTTTGCACTTGTATTAGTGTGGAAAAACCACTTTTCGCACTTGTGTTAGTGTTGAAAAACCACTTTTCGCACTTGTGTTAGTGTTGAAAAACCACTTTTCGCACTTGTGTTGGTGCAGGAAACCACTTTTGCACTTGTATTAGTGTGGAAAAAACACTTTTTGCACTTGTGATAGTGTTGAAAAACCACTTTTCGCACTTGTGTTAGTGTTGAAAAACCACTTTTCGCACTTGTGTTGGTGCAGGAAACCACTTTTGCACTTGTATTAGTGTGGAAAAACCACTTTTCGCACTGGTGTTAGTGTTGAAAAACCACTTTTCACACTTGTGTTAGTGTTGAAAAACCACTTTTCGCACTTGTGTTAGTGTTGAAAAACCACTTTTCGCACTTGTGTTAGTGTTGAAAAACCACTTTTCGCACTTGTGTTTGTGCAGGAAACCACTTTTGCACTTGTATTAGTGTGGACAAAACACTTTTCGCACTTGTGTTAGTGTTGAAAAACCACTTTTCGCACTTGTGTTAATGTTGAAAAACCACTTTTCGCACTTGTGTTAGTGTTGAAAAACCACTTTTCGCACTTGTGTTGGTGCAGGAAACCACTTTTGCACCTGTATTAGTGTGGAAAAACCACTTTTCGCACTTGTGTTAGTGTTGAAAAACCACTTTTCGCACTTGTGTTAGTGTTGAAAAACCACTTTTTGCACTTGTGTTGGTGCAGGAAACCACTTTTGCACTTGTATTAGTGTGGAAAAATCACTTTTCGCACTTATGATATTGTTGAAAAATCACTTTTCGCACTTGTGTTAGTGTTGAAAAACCACTTTTCGCACTTGTATTAGTGTGGAAAAAACACTTTTTGCACTTGTATTAGTGTTGAAAAAACACTTTTTGCACTTGTGATAGTGTTGAAAAACCACCTTTCGCACTTGTGTTAGTGTTGAAAAACCACTTTTCGCACTTGTGTTAGTGTTGAAAAACCACTTTTCACACTTGTGTTAGTGTTGAAAAACCACTTTTCGCACTTGTGTTAGTGTGGAAAAAACACTTTTCGCACTTGTGTTAGTGTTGAAAAACCACTTTTCGCACTTGTGTTAGTGTTGAAAAACCACTTTTCGCACTTGTGTTAGTGTTGAAAAACCACTTTTTGCACTTGTGTTGGTGCAGGAAACCACTTTTGCACTTGTATTAGTGTGGAAAAAACACTTTTTGCACTTGTGATAGTGTTGAAAAACCACTTTTCGCACTTGTGTTAGTGTTGAAAAACCACTTTTCGCACTTGTGTTGGTGCAGGAAACCACTTTTGCACTTGTATTAGTGTGGAAAAATCACTTTTTGCACTTGTGATAGTGTTGAAAAACCACTTTTTGCACTTGTGTTAGTGTTGAAAAACCACTTTTCGCACTTGTGTTTGTGCAGGAAACCACTTTTGCACTTGTATTAGTGTGGAAAAAACACTTTTCGCACTGGTGTTAGTGTTGAAAAACCACTTTTCACACTTGTGTTAGTGTTGAAAAACCACCTTTCGCACTTGTGTTAGTGTTGAAAAACCACTTTTCGCACTTGTGTTAGTGTTGAAAAACCACTTTTCGCACTTGTGTTGGTGCCGGAAACCACTTTTGCACTTATATTAATGTGGAAAAACCACTTTTCGCACTTGTGTTAGTGTTGAAAAACCACTTTTTGCACATGTGTTGGTGCAGGAAACCACTTTTGCACTTGTATTAGTGTGGAAAAAACACTTTTTGCACTTGTGATAGTGTTGAAAAACCACTTTTCGCACTTGTGTTAGTGTTGAAAAACCACTTTTCGCACTTGTGTTGGTGCAGGAAACCACTTTTGCACTTTTATTAGTGTGGAAAAAACACTTTTAGCACTTGTGATATTGTTGAAAAACCACTTTTCGCACTTGTGTTAGTGTTGAAAAACCACTTTTCACACTTGTGTTGGTGCAGGAAACCACTTTTGCACTTGTATTAGTGTTGAAAAACCACTTCGCACTTGTGTTAGTGTTGAAAAACCACTTTTCGCACTTGTGTTAGTGTTGAAAAACCACTTTTCGCACTTGTGTTGGTGCAGGAAACCACTTTTGCACTTGTATTAGTGTGGAAAAAACACTTTTCGCACTTGTGTTAGTGTTGAAAAACCACCTTTCGCACTTATGTTAGTGTTGAAAAACCACTTTTCGCACTTGTGTTAGTGTTGAAAAACCACTTTTCGCACTTGTGTTGGTGCCGGAAACCACTTTTGCACTTATATTAATGTGGAAAAACCACTTTTCGCACTTGTGTTAGTGTTGAAAAACCACTTTTCGCACTTGTGTTAGTGTTGAAAAACCACTTTTTGCACTTGTGTTGGTGCAGGAAACCACTTTTGCACTTGTATTAGTGTGTAAAAAACACTTTTTGCACTTGTGATACTGTTGAAAAACCACTTTTCGCACTTGTGTTAGTGTTGAAAAACCACTTTTCGCACTTGTGTTGGTGCAGGAACCCACTTTTGCACTTGTATTAGTGTGGAAAAACCACTTTTCGCACTTGTGTTAGTGTTGAAAAAACACTTTTCGCACTTGTGTTAGTGTTGAAAAACCACTTTTCGCACTTGTGTTGGTGCAGGAAACCACTTTTGCACTTGTATTAGTGTGGAAAAACGACTTTTCGCACCTGTGTTAGTGTTGAAAAACCACTTTTCGCACTTGTGTTAGTGTTGAAAAACCACTTTTCGCACTTGTGTTAGTGTTGAAAAACCATTTTTCGCACTTGTGTTGGTGCAGGAAACCACTTTTGCACTTGTATTAGTGTGGAAAAACCACTTTTCGCACTTGTGTTAGTGTTGAAAAACCACTTTTCGCACTTGTGTTAGTGTTGAAAAACCACTTTTCGCACTTGTGTTGGTGCAGGAAACCACTTTTGCACTTGTATTAGTGTGGAAAAAACACTTTTTGCACTTGTGATAGTGTTGAAAAACCACTTTTCGCACTTGTGTTAGTGTTGAAAAACCACTTTTCGCACTTGTGTTGGTGCAGGAAACCACTTTTGCACTTGTATTAGTGTGGAAAAACCACTTTTCGCACTGGTGTTAGTGTTGAAAAACCACTTTTTGCACTTGTGTTAGTGTTGAAAAACCACTTTTCGCACTTGTGTTAGTGTTGAAAAACCACTTTTCGCACTTGTGTTAGTGTTGAAAAACCACTTTTCGCACTTGTGTTTGTGCAGGAAACCACTTTTGCACTTGTATTAGTGTGGAAAAAACACTTTTCGCACTTGTGTTAGTGTTGAAAAACCACTTTTCGCACTTGTGTTAATGTTGAAAAACCACTTTTCGCACTTGTGTTAGTGTTGAAAAACCACTTTTCGCACTTGTGTTGGTGCTGGAAACCACTTTTGCACCTGTATTAGTGTGGAAAAACCACTTTTCTCACTTGTGTTAGTGTTGAAAAACCACTTTTCGCACTTGTGTTAGTGTAAAAAACCAATTTTCGCACTTGTGTTGGTGCAGGAAACCACTTTTGCACTTATATTAGTGTGGAAAAAACACTTTTTGCACTTGTGATATTGTTGAAAAACCACTTTTCGCACTTGTGTTAGTGTTGAAAAACCACTTTTCGCACTTGTGTTGGTGCAGGAAACCACTTTTGCACTTGTATTAGTGTGGAAAAACCACTTTTCGCACTTGTGTTAGTGTTGAAAAACCACTTTTCGCACTTGTGTTAGCGTTGAAAAACCACTTTTCACACTTGTGTTCGTGTTGAAAAACCACTTTTCGCACTTGTGTTGGTGCAGGAAACCACTTTTGCACTTGTATTAGTGTGGAAAAAAACACTTTTTGCACTTGTGATAGTGTTGAAAAACCACTTTTCTCACTTGTGTTAGTGTTGAAAAACCACTTTTCGCACTTGTGTTGGTGCAGGAAACCACTTTTCGCACTTGTGTTAGTGTTGAAAAACCACTTTTCGCACTTGTGTTGGTGCAGGAAACCACTTTTGCACCTGTATTAGTGTGGAAAAACCACTTTTCGCACTTGTGTTAGTGTTGAAAAACCACTTTTCGCACTTGTGTTAGTGTTGAAAAACCACTTTTTGCACTTGTGTTTGTGCAGGAAACCACTTTTGCACTTGTATTAGTGTGGAAAAAACACTTTTTGCACTTGTGATAGTGTTGAAAAACCACCTTTCGCACTTGTGTTAGTGTTGAAAAACCACTTTTCGCACTTGTGTTAGTGTTGAAAAACCACTTTTCGCACTTGTGTTGGTGCCGGAAACCACTTTTGCACTTATATTAATGTGGAAAAACCACTTTTCGCACTTGTGTTAGTGTTGAAAAACCACTTTTCGCACTTGTGTTAGTGTTGAAAAACCACTTTTTGCACTTGTGTTGGTGCAGGAAACCACTTTTGCACTTGTATTAGTGTGGAAAAAACACTTTTTGCACTTGTGATAGTGTTGAAAAACCACTTTTCGCACTTGTGTTAGTGTTGAAAAACCACTTTTCGCACTTGTGTTGGTGCAGGAAACCACTTTTGCACTTTTATTAGTGTGGAAAAAACACTTTTAGCACTTGTGATATTGTTGAAAAACCACTTTTCGCACTTGTGTTAGTGTTGAAAAACCACTTTTCGCACTTGTGTTGGTGCAGGAAACCACTTTTGCACTTGTATTAGTGTTGAAAAACCACTTCGCACTTGTGTTAGTGTTGAAAAACCACTTTTCGCACTTGTGTTAGTGTTGAAAAACCACTTTTCGCACTTGTGTTGGTGCAGGAAACCACTTTTGCACTTGTATTAGTGTGGAAAAAACACTTTTCGCACTTGTGTTAGTGTTGAAAATCCACCTTTCGCACTTATGTTAGTGTTGAAAAACCACTTTTCGCACTTGTGTTAGTGTTGAAAAACCACTTTTCGCACTTGTGTTGGTGCAGGAAACCACTTTTGCACTTGTATTAGTGTGGAAAAAACACTTTTCGCACTTGTGTTAGTGTTGAAAAACCACTTTTCGCACTTGTGTTAATGTTGAAAAACCACTTTCCGCACTTGTGTTAGTGTTGAAAAACCACTTTTCGCACTTGTGTTGGTGCAGGAAACCACTTTTGCACCTGTATTAGTGTGGAAAAACCACTTTTCGCACTTGTGTTAGTGTTGAAAAACCACTTTTCGCACTTGTGTTAGTGTTGAAAAACCACTTTTTGCACTTGTGTTGGTGCAGGAAACCACTTTTGCACTTGTATTAGTGTGGAAAAATCACTTTTTGCACTTATGATAGTGTTGAAAAATCACTTTTCGCACTTGTGTTAGTGTTGAAAAACCACTTTTCGCACTTGTGTTTGTGCAGGAAACCACTTTTGCACTTGTATTAGTGTGGAAAAAACACTTTTTGCACTTGTGATAGTGTTGAAAAACCACCTTTCGCACTTGTGTTAGTGTTGAAAAACCACTTTTCGCACTTGTGTTAGTGTTGAAAAACCACTTTTCGCACTTGTGTTGGTGCCGGAAACCACTTTTGCACTTATATTAATGTGGAAAAACCACTTTTCGCACTTGTGTTAGTGTTGAAAAACCACTTTTTGCACATGTGTTGGTGCAGGAAACCACTTTTGCACTTGTATTAGTGTGGAAAAAACACTTTTTGCACTTGTGATAGTGTTGAAAAACCACTTTTCGCACTTGTGTTAGTGTTGAAAAACCACTTTTCGCACTTGTGTTGGTGCAGGAAACCACTTTTGCACTTTTATTAGTGTGGAAAAAACACTTTTAGCACTTGTGATATTGTTGAAAAACCACTTTTCGCACTTGTGTTAGTGTTGAAAAACCACTTTTCGCACTTGTGTTGGTGCAGGAAACCACTTTTGCACTTGTATTAGTGTTGAAAAACCACTTCGCACTTGTGTTAGTGTTGAAAAACCACTTTTCGCACTTGTGTTAGTGTTGAAAAACCACTTTTCGCACTTGTGTTGGTGCAGGAAACCACTTTTGCACTTGTATTAGTGTGGAAAAAACACTTTTCGCACTTGTGTTAGTGTTGAAAAACCACCTTTCGCACTTATGTTAGTGTTGAAAAACCACTTTTTGCACTTGTGTTAGTGTTGAAAAACCACTTTTCGCACTTGTGTTGGTGCCGGAAACCACTTTTGCACTTATATTAATGTGGAAAAACCACTTTTCGCACTTGTGTTAGTGTTGAAAAACCACTTTTCGCACTTGTGTTAGTGTTGAAAAACCACTTTTTGCACTTGTGTTGGTGCAGGAAACCACTTTTGCACTTGTATTAGTGTGTAAAAAACACTTTTTGCACTTGTGATACTGTTGAAAAACCACTTTTCGCACTTGTGTTAGTGTTGAAAAACCACTTTTCGCACTTGTGTTGGTGCAGGAACCCACTTTTGCACTTGTATTAGTATGGAAAAACCACTTTTCGCACTTGTGTTAGTGTTGAAAAAACACTTTTCGCACTTGTGTTAGTGTTGAAAAACCACTTTTCGCACTTGTGTTGGTGCAGGAAACCACTTTTGCACTTGTATTAGTGTGGAAAAACGACTTTTCGCACCTGTGTTAGTGTTGAAAAACCACTTTTCGCACTTGTGTTAGTGTTGAAAAACCACTTTTCGCACTTGTGTTAGTGTTGAAAAACCATTTTTCGCACTTGTGTTGGTGCAGGAAACCACTTTTGCACTTGTATTAGTGTGGAAAAACCACTTTTCGCACTTGTGTTAGTGTTGAAAAACCACTTTTCGCACTTGTGTTAGTGTTGAAAAACCACTTTTCGCACTTGTGTTGGTGCAGGAAACCACTTTTGCACTTGTATTAGTGTGGAAAAAACACTTTTTGCACTTGTGATAGTGTTGAAAAACCACTTTTCGCACTTGTGTTAGTGTTGAAAAACCACTTTTCGCACTTGTGTTGGTGCAGGAAACCACTTTTGCACTTGTATTAGTGTGGAAAAACCACTTTTCGCACTGGTGTTAGTGTTGAAAAACCACTTTTTGCACTTGTGTTAGTGTTGAAAAACCACTTTTCGCACTTGTGTTAATGTTGAAAAACCACTTTTCGCACTTGTGTTAGTGTTGAAAAACCACTTTTCGCACTTGTGTTGGTGCTGGAAACCACTTTTGCACCTGTATTAGTGTGGAAAAACCACTTTTCTCACTTGTGTTAGTGTTGAAAAACCACTTTTCGCACTTGTGTTAGTGTAAAAAACCAATTTTCGCACTTGTGTTGGTGCAGGAAACCACTTTTGCACTTATATTAGTGTGGAAAAAACACTTTTTGCACTTGTGATATTGTTGAAAAACCACTTTTCGCACTTGTGTTAGTGTTGAAAAACCACTTTTCGCACTTGTGTTGGTGCAGGAAACCACTTTTGCACTTGTATTAGTGTGGAAAAACCACTTTTCGCACTTGTGTTAGTGTTGAAAAACCACTTTTCGCACTTGTGTTAGCGTTGAAAAACCACTTTTCACACTTGTGTTCGTGTTGAAAAACCACTTTTCGCACTTGTGTTGGTGCAGGAAACCACTTTTGCACTTGTATTAGTGTGGAAAAAAACACTTTTTGCACTTGTGATAGTGTTGAAAAACCACTTTTCTCACTTGTGTTAGTGTTGAAAAACCACTTTTCGCACTTGTGTTGGTGCAGGAAACCACTTTTCGCACTTGTGTTAGTGTTGAAAAACCACTTTTCGCACTTGTGTTGGTGCAGGAAACCACTTTTGCACCTGTATTAGTGTGGAAAAACCACTTTTCGCACTTGTGTTAGTGTTGAAAAACCACTTTTCGCACTTGTGTTAGTGTTGAAAAACCACTTTTTGCACTTGTGTTGGTGCAGGAAACCACTTTTGCACTTGTATTAGTGTGGAAAAATCACTTTTTGCACTTATGATAGTGTTGAAAAATCACTTTTCGCACTTGTGTTAGTGTTGAAAAACCACTTTTCGCACTTGTGTTTGTGCAGGAAACCACTTTTGCACTTGTATTAGTGTGGAAAAAACACTTTTTGCACTTGTGATAGTGTTGAAAAACCACCTTTCGCACTTGTGTTAGTGTTGAAAAACCACTTTTCGCACTTGTGTTAGTGTTGAAAAACCACTTTTCGCACTTGTGTTGGTGCCGGAAACCACTTTTGCACTTATATTAATGTGGAAAAACCACTTTTCGCACTTGTGTTAGTGTTGAAAAACCACTTTTCGCACTTGTGTTAGTGTTGAAAAACCACTTTTTGCACTTGTGTTGGTGCAGGAAACCACTTTTGCACTTGTATTAGTGTGGAAAAAACACTTTTTGCACTTGTGATAGTGTTGAAAAACCACTTTTCGCACTTGTGTTAGTGTTGAAAAACCACTTTTCGCACTTGTGTTGGTGCAGGAAACCACTTTTGCACTTTTATTAGTGTGGAAAAAACACTTTTAGCACTTGTGATATTGTTGAAAAACCACTTTTCGCACTTGTGTTAGTGTTGAAAAACCACTTTTCGCACTTGTGATGGTGCAGGAAACCACTTTTGCACTTGTATTAGTGTTGAAAAACCACTTCGCACTTGTGTTAGTGTTGAAAAACCACTTTTCGCACTTGTGTTAGTGTTGAAAAACCACTTTTCGCACTTGTGTTGGTGCAGGAAACCACTTTTGCACTTGTATTAGTGTGGAAAAAACACTTTTCGCACTTGTGTTAGTGTTGAAAAACCACCTTTCGCACTTATGTTAGTGTTGAAAAACCACTTTTCGCACTTGTGTTAGTGTTGAAAAACCACTTTTCGCACTTGTGTTGGTGCAGGAAACCACTTTTGCACTTGTATTAGTGTGGAAAAACCACTTTTCGCACTGGTGTTAGTGTTGAAAAACCACTTTTCACACTTGTGTTAGTGTTGAAAAACCACTTTTCGCACTTGTGTTAGTGTTGAAAAACCACTTTTCGCACTTGTGTTAGTGTTGAAAAACCACTTTTCGCACTTGTGTTTGTGCAGGAAACCACTTTTGCACTTGTATTAGTGTGGAAAAAACACTTTTCGCACTTGTGTTAGTGTTGAAAAACCACTTTTCGCACTTGTGTTAATGTTGAAAAACCACTTTCCGCACTTGTGTTAGTGTTGAAAAACCACTTTTCGCACTTGTGTTGGTGCAGGAAACCACTTTTGCACCTGTATTAGTGTGGAAAAACCACTTTTCGCACTTGTGTTAGTGTTGAAAAACCACTTTTCGCACTTGTGTTAGTGTTGAAAAACCACTTTTTGCACTTGTGTTGGTGCAGGAAACCACTTTTGCACTTGTATTAGTGTGGAAAAATCACTTTTTGCACTTATGATAGTGTTGAAAAATCACTTTTCGCACTTGTGTTAGTGTTGAAAAACCACTTTTCGCACTTGTGTTTGTGCAGGAAACCACTTTTGCACTTGTATTAGTGTGGAAAAAACACTTTTTGCACTTGTGATAGTGTTGAAAAACCACCTTTCGCACTTGTGTTAGTGTTGAAAAACCACTTTTCGCACTTGTGTTAGTGTTGAAAAACCACTTTTCGCACTTGTGTTGGTGCCGGAAACCACTTTTGCACTTATATTAATGTGGAAAAACCACTTTTCGCACTTGTGTTAGTGTTGAAAAACCACTTTTTGCACATGTGTTGGTGCAGGAAACCACTTTTGCACTTGTATTAGTGTGGAAAAAACACTTTTTGCACTTGTGATAGTGTTGAAAAACCACTTTTCGCACTTGTGTTAGTGTTGAAAAACCACTTTTCGCACTTGTGTTGGTGCAGGAAACCACTTTTGCACTTTTATTAGTGTGGAAAAAACACTTTTAGCACTTGTGATATTGTTGAAAAACCACTTTTCGCACTTGTGTTAGTGTTGAAAAACCACTTTTCGCACTTGTGTTGGTGCAGGAAACCACTTTTGCACTTGTATTAGTGTTGAAAAACCACTTCACACTTGTGTTAGTGTTGAAAAACCACTTTTCGCACTTGTGTTAGTGTTGAAAAACCACTTTTCGCACTTGTGTTGGTGCAGGAAACCACTTTTGCACTTGTATT
This sequence comes from Myxine glutinosa, assembly GCF_964187855.1. Classification (NCBI taxonomy): domain Eukaryota; kingdom Metazoa; phylum Chordata; class Myxini; order Myxiniformes; family Myxinidae; genus Myxine; species Myxine glutinosa. The sequence continues at coordinate 299,647 of NW_027616402.1, forward strand.
AGTGTGGAAAAAACACTTTTCGCACTTGTGTTAGTGTTGAAAAACCACCTTTCGCACTTATGTTAGTGTTGAAAAACCACTTTTTGCACTTGTGTTAGTGTTGAAAAACCACTTTTCGCACTTGTGTTGGTGCCGGAAACCACTTTTGCACTTATATTAATGTGGAAAAACCACTTTTCGCACTTGTGTTAGTGTTGAAAAACCACTTTTCGCACTTGTGTTAGTGTTGAAAAACCACTTTTTGCACTTGTGTTGGTGCAGGAAACCACTTTTGCACTTGTATTAGTGTGTAAAAAACACTTTTTGCACTTGTGATACTGTTGAAAAACCACTTTTCGCACTTGTGTTAGTGTTGAAAAACCACTTTTCGCACTTGTGTTGGTGCAGGAACCCACTTTTGCACTTGTATTAGTGTGGAAAAACCACTTTTCGCACTTGTGTTAGTGTTGAAAAAACACTTTTCGCACTTGTGTTAGTGTTGAAAAACCACTTTTCGCACTTGTGTTGGTGCAGGAAACCACTTTTGCACTTGTATTAGTGTGGAAAAACGACTTTTCGCACCTGTGTTAGTGTTGAAAAACCACTTTTCGCACTTGTGTTAGTGTTGAAAAACCACTTTTCGCACTTGTGTTAGTGTTGAAAAACCATTTTTCGCACTTGTGTTGGTGCAGGAAACCACTTTTGCACTTGTATTAGTGTGGAAAAACCACTTTTCGCACTTGTGTTAGTGTTGAAAAACCACTTTTCGCACTTGTGTTAGTGTTGAAAAACCACTTTTCGCACTTGTGTTGGTGCAGGAAACCACTTTTGCACTTGTATTAGTGTGGAAAAAACACTTTTTGCACTTGTGATAGTGTTGAAAAACCACTTTTCGCATTTGTGTTAGTGTTGAAAAACCACTTTTCGCACTTGTGTTGGTGCAGGAAACCACTTTTGCACTTGTATTAGTGTGGAAAAACCACTTTTCGCACTGGTGTTAGTGTTGAAAAACCACTTTTTGCACTTGTGTTAGTGTTGAAAAACCACTTTTCGCACTTGTGTTAGTGTTGAAAAACCACTTTTCGCACTTGTGTTAGTGTTGAAAAACCACTTTTCGCACTTGTGTTTGTGCAGGAAACCACTTTTGCACTTGTATTAGTGTGGAAAAACACTTTTCGCACTTGTGTTAGTGTTGAAAAACCACTTTTCGCACTTGTGTAATGTTGAAAAACCACTTTTCGCACTTGTGTTAGTGTTGAAAAACCACTTTTCGCACTTGTGTTGGTGCTGGAAACCACTTTTGCACCTGTATTAGTGTGGAAAAACCACTTTTCTCACTTGTGTTAGTGTTGAAAAACCACTTTTCGCACTTGTGTTAGTGTAAAAAACCAATTTTCGCACTTGTGTTGGTGCAGGAAACCACTTTTGCACTTATATTAGTGTGGAAAAAACACTTTTTGCACTTGTGATATTGTTGAAAAACCACTTTTCGCACTTGTGTTAGTGTTGAAAAACCACTTTTCGCACTTGTGTTGGGTGCAGGAAACCACTTTTGCACTTGTATTAGTGTGGAAAAACCACTTTCGCACTTGTGTTAGTGTTGAAAAACCACTTTTCGCACTTGTGTTAGCGTTGAAAAACCACTTTTCACACTTGTGTTCGTGTTGAAAAACCACTTTTCGCACTTGTGTTGGTGCAGGAAACCACTTTTGCACTTGTATTAGTGTGGAAAAAAACACTTTTTGCACTTGTGATAGTGTTGAAAAACCACTTTTCTCACTTGTGTTAGTGTTGAAAAACCACTTTTCGCACTTGTGTTGGTGCAGGAAACCACTTTTCGCACTTGTGTTAGTGTTGAAAAACCACTTTTCGCACTTGTGTTGGTGCAGGAAACCACTTTTGCACCTGTATTAGTGTGGAAAAAACCACTTTCGCACTTGTGTTAGTGTTGAAAAACACTTTTCGCACTTGTGTTAGTGTTGAAAAACCACTTTTTGCACTTGTGTTGGTGCAGGAAACCACTTTTGCACTTGTATTAGTGTGGAAAAATCACTTTTTGCACTTATGATAGTGTTGAAAAATCACTTTTCGCACTTGTGTTAGTGTTGAAAAACCACTTTTCGCACTTGTGTTTGTGCAGGAAACCACTTTTGCACTTGTATTAGTGTGGAAAAAACACTTTTTGCACTTGTGATAGTGTTGAAAAACCACCTTTCGCACTTGTGTTAGTGTTGAAAAACCACTTTTCGCACTTGTGTTAGTGTTGAAAAACCACTTTTCGCACTTGTGTTGGTGCCGGAAACCACTTTTTGCATTTATATTAATGTGGAAAAACCACTTTTCGCACTTGTGTTAGTGTTGAAAAACCACTTTTCGCACTTGTGTTAGTGTTGAAAAACCACTTTTTGCACTTGTGTTGGTGCAGGAAACCACTTTTGCACTTGTATTAGTGTGGAAAAAACACTTTTTGCACTTGTGATAGTGTTGAAAAACCATCTTTTCGCACTTGTGTTAGTGTTGAAAAACCACTTTTCGCACTTGTGTTGGTGCAGGAAACCACTTTTGCACTTTTATTAGTGTGGAAAAAACACTTTTAGCACTTGTGATATTGTTGAAAAACACTTTTCGCACTTGTGTTAGTGTTGAAAAACCACTTTTCGCACTTGTGTTGGTGCAGGAAACCACTTTTGCACTTGTATTAGTGTTGAAAACCACTTCGCACTTGTGTTAGTGTTGAAAAACCACTTTTCGCACTTGTGTTAGTGTTGAAAAACCACTTTTCGCACTTGTGTTGGTGCAGGAAACCACTTTTGCACTTGTATTAGTGTGGAAAAAACACTTTTCGCACTTGTGTTAGTGTTGAAAAACCACCTTTCGCACTTATGTTAGTGTTGAAAAACCACTTTTCGCACTTGTGTTAGTGTTGAAAAACCACTTTTCGCACTTGCTTGTGTTGGTGCCGGAAACCACTTTTGCACTTATATTAATGTGGAAAAACCACTTTTCGCACTTGTGTTAGTGTTGAAAAACCACTTTTCGCACTTGTGTTAGTGTTGAAAAACCACTTTTTGCACTTGTGTTGGTGCAGGAAACCACTTTTGCACTTGTATTAGTGTGTAAAAACACTTTTTGCACTTGTGATAGTGTTGAAAAACCACTTTTCGTACTTGTGTTAGTGTTGAAAAACCACTTTTCGCACTTGTGTTGGTGCAGGAACCCACTTTTGCACTTGTATTAGTGTGGAAAAACCACTTTTCGCACTTGTGTTAGTGTTGAAAAAACACTTTTCGCACTTGTGTTAGTGTTGAAAAACCACTTTTCGCACTTGTGTTGGTGCAGGAAACCACTTTTGCACTTGTATTAGTGTGGAAAAACGACTTTTCGCACCTGTGTTAGTGTTGAAAAACCACTTTTCGCACTTGTGTTAGTGTTGAAAAACCACTTTTCGCACTTGTGTTAGTGTTGAAAAACCATTTTTCGCACTTGTGTTGGTGCAGGAAACCACTTTTGCACTTGTATTAGTGTGGAAAAACCACTTTTCGCACTTGTGTTAGTGTTGAAAAACCACTTTTCGCACTTGTGTTAGTGTTGAAAAACCACTTTTCGCACTTGTGTTGGTGCAGGAAACCACTTTTGCACTTGTATTAGTGTGGAAAAAACACTTTTTGCACTTGTGATAGTGTTGAAAAACCACTTTTCTCACTTGTGCTAGTGTTGAAAAACCACTTTTCGCACTTGTGTTGGTGCAGGAAACCACTTTTGCACTTGTATTAGTGTGGAAAAAACACTTTTTGCACCTGCGATAGTGTTGAAAAACCACTTTTCGCACTTGCGTTAGTGTTGAAAAACCATTTTTCGCACTTGTGTTGGTGCAGGAAACCACTTTTGCACTTGTATTAGTGTGGAAAAACCACTTTTCGCACTTGTGTTTGTGTTGAAAAACCACTTTTCGCACTTGTGTTAGTGTTGAAAAACCACTTTTCGCACTTGTGTTGGTGCAGGAAACCACTTTTGCACTTGCATTAGTGTGGAAAAAACACTTTTTGCACTTGTGATAGTGTTGAACAACCACTTTTCGCACTTGTGTTAGTGTTGAAAAACCACTTTTCGCACTTGTGTTGGTGCAGGAAACCACTTTTGCACTTGTATTAGTGTGGAAAACCACTTTTCGAACTTGTGTTAGTGTTGAAAAACCACTTTTCGCACTTGTGTTAGTGTTGAAAAACCACTTTTCGCACTTGTGTTAGTGTTGAAAAACCACTTTTCGCACTTGTGTTGGTGCAGGAAACCACTTTTGCACTTGTATTAGTGTGGAAAAAACACTTTTCGCACTTGTGTTAGTGTTGAAAAACCACCTTTCGCACTTGTGTTAGTGTTGAAAAACCACTTTTCGCACTTGTGTTAGTGTTGAAAAACCACTTTTCGCACTTGTGTTGGTGCCGGAAACCACTTTTGCACTTATATTAATGTGGAAAAACCACTTTTCGCACTTGTGTTAGTGTTGAAAAACCACTTTTCGCACTTGTGTTAGTGTTGAAAAGCCACTTTTTGCACTTGTGTTGGTGCAGGAAACCACTTTTGCACTTGTATTAGTGTGGAAAAACCACTTTTCGCACTTGTGTTAGTGTTGAAAAACCACTTTTCGCACTTGTGTTAGTGTTGAAAAACCATTTTTCGCACTTGTGTTGGTGCAGGAAACCACTTTTGCACTTGTATTAGTGTGGAAAAACCACTTTTCGCACTTGTGTTAGTGTTGAAAAACCACTTTTCGCACTTGTGTTAGTGTTGAAAAACCACTTTTCGCACTTGTGTTGGTGCAGGAAACCACTTTTGCACTTGTATTAGTGTGGAAAAAACACTTTTTGCACTTGTGATAGTGTTGAAAAACCACTTTTCGCACTTGTGTTAGTGTTGAAAAACCACTTTTCGCACTTGTGTTGGTGCAGGAAACCACTTTTGCACTTGTATTAGTGTGGAAAAACCACTTTTCGCACTGGTGTTAGTGTTGAAAAACCACTTTTCACACTTGTGTTAGTGTTGAAAAACCACTTTTCGCACTTGTGTTAGTGTTGAAAAACCACTTTTCGCACTTGTGTTAGTGTTGAAAAACCACTTTTCGCACTTGTGTTTGTGCAGGAAGCCACTTTTGCACTTGTATTAGTGTGGACAAAACAGTTTTCGCACTTGTGTTAGTGTTGAAAAACCACTTTTCGCACTTGTGTTAATGTTGAAAAACCACTTTTCGCACTTGTGTTAGTGTTGAAAAACCACTTTTCGCACTTGTGTTTGTGCAGGAAACCACTTTTGCACTTGTATTAGTGTGGAAAAAACACTTTTCGCACTTGTGTTAGTGTTGAAAAACCACTTTTCGCACTTGTGTTAATGTTGAAAAACCACTTTCCGCACTTGTGTTAGTGTTGAAAAACCACTTTTCGCACTTGTGTTGGTGCAGGAAACCACTTTTGCACCTGTATTAGTGTGGAAAAACCACTTTTCGCACTTGTGTTAGTGTTGAAAAACCACTTTTCGCACTTGTGTTAGTGTTGAAAAACCACTTTTTGCACTTGTGTTGGTGCAGGAAACCACTTTTGCACTTGTATTAGTGTGGAAAAATCACTTTTTGCACTTATGATAGTGTTGAAAAATCACTTTTCGCACTTGTGTTAGTGTTGAAAAACCACTTTTCGCACTTGTGTTTGTGCAGGAAACCACTTTTGCACTTGTATTAGTGTGGAAAAAACACTTTTTGCACTTGTGATAGTGTTGAAAAACCACCTTTCGCACTTGTGTTAGTGTTGAAAAACCACTTTTCGCACTCGTGTTAGTGTTGAAAAACCACTTTTCGCACTTGTGTTGGTGCCGGAAACCACTTTTGCACTTATATTAATGTGGAAAAACCACTTTTCGCACTTGTGTTAGTGTTGAAAAACCACTTTTCGCACTTGTGTTAGTGTTGAAAAACCACTTTTTGCACTTGTGTTGGTGCAGGAAACCACTTTTGCACTTGTATTAGTGTGGAAAAAACACTTTTTGCACTTGTGATAGTGTTGAAAAACCACTTTTCGCACTTGTGTTAGTGTTGAAAAACCACTTTTCGCACTTGTGTTGGTGCAGGAAACCACTTTTGCACTTTTATTAGTGTGGAAAAAACACTTTTAGCACTTGTGATATTGTTGAAAAACCACTTTTCGCACTTGTGTTAGTGTTGAAAAACCACTTTTCGCACGTGTGTTGGTGCAGGAAACCACTTTTGCACTTGTATTAGTGTTGAAAAACCACTTCGCACTTGTGTTAGTGTTGAAAAACCACTTTTCGCACTTGTGTTAGTGTTGAAAAACCACTTTTCGCACTTGTGTTGGTGCAGGAAACCACTTTTGCACTTGTATTAGTGTGGAAAAAACACTTTTCGCACTTGTGTTAGTGTTGAAAAACCACCTTTCGCACTTATGTTAGTGTTGAAAAACCACTTTTCGCACTTGTGTTAGTGTTGAAAAACCACTTTTCGCACTTGTGTTGGTGCCGGAAACCACTTTTGCACTTATATTAATGTGGAAAAACCACTTTTCGCACTTGTGTTAGTGTTGAAAAACCACTTTTCGCACTTGTGTTAGTGTTGAAAAACCACTTTTTGCACTTGTGTTGGTGCAGGAAACCACTTTTGCACTTGTATTAGTGTGTAAAAAACACTTTTTGCACTTGTGATACTGTTGAAAAACCACTTTTCGCACTTGTGTTAGTGTTGAAAAACCACTTTTCGCACTTGTGTTGGTGCAGGAACCCACTTTTGCACTTGTATTAGTGTGGAAAAACCACTTTTCGCACTTGTGTTAGTGTTGAAAAAACACTTTTCGCACTTGTGTTAGTGTTGAAAAACCACTTTTCGCACTTGTGTTGGTGCAGGAAACCACTTTTGCACTTGTATTAGTGTGGAAAAACGACTTTTCGCACCTGTTTTAGTGTTGAAAAACCACTTTTCGCACTTGTGTTAGTGTTGAAAAACCACTTTTCGCACTTGTGTTAGTGTTGAAAAACCATTTTTCGCACTTGTGTTGGTGCAGGAAACCACTTTTGCACTTGTATTAGTGTGGAAAAACCACTTTTCGCACTTGTGTTAGTGTTGAAAAACCACTTTTCGCACTTGTGTTAGTGTTGAAAAACCACTTTTCGCACTTGTGTTGGTGCAGGAAACCACTTTTGCACTTGTATTAGTGTGGAAAAAACACTTTTTGCACTTGTGATAGTGTTGAAAAACCACTTTTCGCACTTGTGTTAGTGTTGAAAAACCACTTTTCGCACTTGTGTTGGTGCAGGAAACCACTTTTGCACTTGTATTAGTGTGGAAAAACCACTTTTCGCACTGGTGTTAGTGTTGAAAAACCACTTTTTGCACTTGTGTTAGTGTTGAAAAACCACTTTTCGCACTTGTGTTAGTGTTGAAAAACCACTTTTCGCACTTGTGTTAGTGTTGAAAAACCACTTTTCGCACTTGTGTTTGTGCAGGAAACCACTTTTGCACTTGTATTAGTGTGGAAAAAACACTTTTCGCACTTGTGTTAGTGTTGAAAAACCACTTTTCGCACTTGTGTTAATGTTGAAAAACCACTTTTCGCACTTGTGTTAGTGTTGAAAAACCACTTTTCGCACTTGTGTTGGTGCTGGAAACCACTTTTGCACCTGTATTAGTGTGGAAAAACCACTTTTCTCACTTGTGTTAGTGTTGAAAAACCACTTTTCGCACTTGTGTTAGTGTAAAAAACCAATTTTCGCACTTGTGTTGGTGCAGGAAACCACTTTTGCACTTATATTAGTGTGGAAAAAACACTTTTTGCACTTGTGATATTGTTGAAAAACCACTTTTCGCACTTGTGTTAGTGTTGAAAAACCACTTTTCGCACTTGTGTTGGTGCAGGAAACCACTTTTGCACTTGTATTAGTGTGGAAAAACCACTTTTCGCACTTGTGTTAGTGTTGAAAAACCACTTTTCGCACTTGTGTTAGCGTTGAAAAACCACTTTTCACACTTGTGTTCGTGTTGAAAAACCACTTTTCGCACTTGTGTTGGTGCAGGAAACCACTTTTGCACTTGTATTAGTGTGGAAAAAAACACTTTTTGCACTTGTGATAGTGTTGAAAAACCACTTTTCTCACTTGTGTTAGTGTTGAAAAACCACTTTTCGCACTTGTGTTGGTGCAGGAAACCACTTTTCGCACTTGTGTTAGTGTTGAAAAACCACTTTTCGCACTTGTGTTGGTGCAGGAAACCACTTTTGCACCTGTATTAGTGTGGAAAAACCACTTTTCGCACTTGTGTTAGTGTTGAAAAACCACTTTTCGCACTTGTGTTAGTGTTGAAAAACCACTTTTTGCACTTGTGTTGGTGCAGGAAACCACTTTTGCACTTGTATTAGTGTGGAAAAATCACTTTTTGCACTTATGATAGTGTTGAAAAATCACTTTTCGCACTTGTGTTAGTGTTGAAAAACCACTTTTCGCACTTGTGTTTGTGCAGGAAACCACTTTTGCACTTGTATTAGTGTGGAAAAAACACTTTTTGCACTTGTGATAGTGTTGAAAAACCACCTTTCGCACTTGTGTTAGTGTTGAAAAACCACTTTTCGCACTTGTGTTAGTGTTGAAAAACCACTTTTCGCACTTGTGTTGGTAACGGAAACCACTTTTGCACTTATATTAATGTGGAAAAACCACTTTTCGCACTTGTGTTAGTGTTGAAAAACCACTTTTCGCACTTGTGTTAGTGTTGAAAAACCACTTTTTGCACTTGTGTTGGTGCAGGAAACCACTTTTGCACTTGTATTAGTGTGGAAAAAACACTTTTTGCACTTGTGATAGTGTTGAAAAACCACTTTTCGCACTTGTGTTAGTGTTGAAAAACCACTTTTCGCACTTGTGTTGGTGCAGGAAACCACTTTTGCACTTTTATTAGTGTGGAAAAAACACTTTTAGCACTTGTGATATTGTTGAAAAACCACTTTTCGCACTTGTGTTAGTGTTGAAAAACCACTTTTCGCACTTGTGTTGGTGCAGGAAACCACTTTTGCACTTGTATTAGTGTTGAAAAACCACTTCGCACTTGTGTTAGTGTTGAAAAACCACTTTTCGCACTTGTGTTAGTGTTGAAAAACCACTTTTCGCACTTGTGTTGGTGCAGGAAACCACTTTTGCACTTGTATTAGTGTGGAAAAAACACTTTTCGCACTTGTGTTAGTGTTGAAAAACCACCTTTCGCACTTATGTTAGTGTTGAAAAACCACTTTTCGCACTTGTGTTAGTGTTGAAAAACCACTTTTCGCACTTGTGTTGGTGCCAGAAACCACTTTTGCACTTATATTAATGTGGAAAAACCACTTTTCGCACTTGTGTTAGTGTTGAAAAACCACTTTTCGCACTTGTGTTAGTGTTGAAAAACCACTTTTTGCACTTGTGTTGGTGCAGGAAACCACTTTTGCACTTGTATTAGTGTGTAAAAAACACTTTTTGCACTTGTGATAGTGTTGAAAAACCACTTTTCGCACTTGTGTTAGTGTTGAAAAACCACTTTTCGCACTTGTGTTGGTGCAGGAACCCACTTTTGCACTTGTATTAGTGTGGAAAAACCACTTTTCGCACTTGTGTTAGTGTTGAAAAAACACTTTTCGCACTTGTGTTAGTGTTGAAAAACCACTTTTCGCACTTGTGTTGGTGCAGGAAACCACTTTTGCACTTGTATTAGTGTGGAAAAACGACTTTTCGCACCTGTGTTAGTGTTGAAAAACCACTTTTCGCACTTGTGTTAGTGTTGAAAAACCACTTTTCGCACTTGTGTTAGTGTTGAAAAACCATTTTTCGCACTTGTGTTGGTGCAGGAAACCACTTTTGCACTTGTATTAGTGTGGAAAAACCACTTTTCGCACTTGTGTTAGTGTTGAAAAACCACTTTTCGCACTTGTGTTAGTGTTGAAAAACCACTTTTCGCACTTGTGTTGGTGCAGGAAACCACTTTTGCACTTGTATTAGTGTGGAAAAAACACTTTTTGCACTTGTGATAGTGTTGAAAAACCACTTTTCGCACTTGTGTTAGTGTTGAAAAACCACTTTTCGCACTTGTGTTGGTGCAGGAAACCACTTTTGCACTTGTATTAGTGTGGAAAAACCACTTTTCGCACTGGTGTTAGTGTTGAAAAACCACTTTTTGCACTTGTGTTAGTGTTGAAAAACCACTTTTCGCACTTGTGTTAGTGTTGAAAAACCACTTTTCGCACTTGTGTTAGTGTTGAAAAACCACTTTTCGCACTTGTGTTTGTGCAGGAAACCACTTTTGCACTTGTATTAGTGTGGAAAAAACACTTTTCGCACTTGTGTTAGTGTTGAAAAACCACTTTTCGCACTTGTGTTAATGTTGAAAAACCACTTTTCGCACTTGTGTTAGTGTTGAAAAACCACTTTTCGCACTTGTGTTGGTGCTGGAAACCACTTTTGCACCTGTATTAGTGTGGAAAAACCACTTTTCTCACTTGTGTTAGTGTTGAAAAACCACTTTTCGCACTTGTGTTAGTGTAAAAAACCAATTTTCGCACTTGTGTTGGTGCAGGAAACCACTTTTGCACTTATATTAGTGTGGAAAAAACACTTTTTGCACTTGTGATATTGTTGAAAAACCACTTTTCGCACTTGTGTTAGTGTTGAAAAACCACTTTTCGCACTTGTGTTGGTGCAGGAAACCACTTTTGCACTTGTATTAGTGTGGAAAAACCACTTTTCGCACTTGTGTTAGTGTTGAAAAACCACTTTTCGCACTTGTGTTAGCGTTGAAAAACCACTTTTCACACTTGTGTTCGTGTTGAAAAACCACTTTTCGCACTTGTGTTGGTGCAGGAAACCACTTTTGCACTTGTATTAGTGTGGAAAAAAACACTTTTTGCACTTGTGATAGTGTTGAAAAACCACTTTTCTCACTTGTGTTAGTGTTGAAAAACCACTTTTCGCACTTGTGTTGGTGCAGGAAACCACTTTTCGCACTTGTGTTGGTGCAGGAAACCACTTTTGCACTTGTATTAGTGTGGAAAAACCACTTTTCGCACTGGTGTTAGTGTTAAAAAACCACTTTTCGCACTTGTGTTAGTGTTGAAAAACCACTTTTCGCACTTGTGTTAGTGTTGAAAAACCACTTTTCGCACTTGTGTTAGTGTTGAAAAACCACTTTTCGCACTTGTGTTTGTGCAGGAAACCACTTTTGCACTTGTATTAGTGTGGAAAAAACACTTTTCGCACTTGTGTTAGTGTTGAAAAACCACTTTTCGCACTTGTGTTAATGTTGAAAAACCACTTTTCGCACTTGTGTTAGTGTTGAAAAACCACTTTTCGCACTTGTGTTGGTGCAGGAAACCACTTTTGCACCTGTATTAGTGTGGAAAAACCACTTTTCGCACTTGTGTTAGTGTTGAAAAACCACTTTTCGCACTTGTGTTAGTGTAAAAAACCAATTTTCGCACTTGTGTTGGTGCAGGAAACCACTTTTGCACTTATATTAGTGTGGAAAAAACACTTTTTGCACTTGTGATATTGTTGAAAAACCACTTTTCGCACTTGTGTTCGTGTTGAAAAACCACTTTTCGCACTTGTGTTGGTGCAGGAAACCACTTTTGCACTTGTATTCGTGTGGAAAAATCACTTTTTGCACTTATGATAGTGTTGAAAAATCACTTTTCGCACTTGTGTTAGTGTTGAAAAACCACTTCGCACTTGTGTTGGTGCAGGAAACCACTTTTGCACTTGTATTAGTGTGGAAAAAACACTTTTTGCACTTGTGATAGTGTTGAAAAACCACGTTTCTCACTTGTGTTAGTGTTGAAAAACCACTTTTCGCACTTGTGTTGGTGCAGGAAACCACTTTTGCACTTGTATTAGTGTGGAAAAACCACTTTTCGCACTTGTGTTAGTGTTGAAAAACCACTTTTCGCACTTGTGTTTGTGTTGAAAAACCACTTTTCGCACTTGTGTTAGTGTTGAAAAACCACTTTTCGCACTTGTGTTGGTGCAGGAAACCACTTTTGCACTTGTATTAGTGTGGAATAAACACTTTTTGCACTTGTGATAGTGTTGAAAAACCACTTTTCTTACTTGTGTTAGTGTTGAAAAACCACTTTTCGCACTTGTGTTGGTGCAGGAAACCACTTTTGCACTTGTATTAGTGTGGAAAAACCACTTTTCGCACTTGTGTTAGTGTTGAAAAACCAGTTTTCGCACTTGTGTTAGCGTTGAAAAACCACTTTTCGCACTTGTGTTAGTGTTGAAAAACCACTTTTCGCACTTGTGTTGGTGCAGGAAACCACTTTTGCACTTGTATTAGTGTGGAAAAAAACACTTTTTGCACTTGTGATAGTGTTGAAAAACCACTTTTCGCACTTGTGTTAGTGTGAAAAACCACTTTTCGCACTTGTGTTGGTGCAGGAAACCACTTTTGCACTTGTATTAGTGTGGAAAAACCACTTTTTGCACTTGTGTTAGTGTTGAAAAACCACTTTTCGCACTTGTGTTAGTGTTGAAAAACCACTTTTCGCACTTGTGTTGGTGCAGGCAACCACTTTTGCACTTGTATTAGTGTGGAAAAAACACTTTTTGCACTTGTGATAGTGTTGAAAAACCACTTTTCGCACTTGTGTTGGTGTTTGAAAACCACTTTTCGCACTTGTGTTGGTGCAGGAAACCACTTTTGCACTTGTATTAGTGTGGAAAACCACTTTTCGCACTTGTGTTAGTGTTGAAAAACCACTTTTCGCACTTGTGTTGGTGCAGGAAACCACTTTTGCACTTGTATTAGTGTGGAAAAAACACTTTTTGCACTTGTGATAGTGTTGAAAAACCACTTTTCGCACTTGTGTTAGTGTTGAAAAACCACTTTTCGCACTTGTGTTGGTGCAGGAAACCACTTTTGCACTTGTATTAGTGTGGAAAAAACACTTTTTGCACTTGTGATAGTGTTGAAAAACCACTTTTCGCACTTGTGTTAGTGTTGAAAAACCACTTTTCGCACTTGTGTTAGTGTTGAAAAACCACTTTTTGCACTTGTGTTGGTGCAGGAAACCACTTTTGCACTTGTATTAGTGTGGAAAAAACACTTTTTGCACTTGTGATATTGTTGAAAAACCACTTTTCGCACTTGTGTTAGTGTTGAAAAACCACTTTTCGCACTTGTGTTGGTGCAGGAAACCACTTTTGCACTTGTATTAGTGTGGAAAAAATACTTTTTGCACTTGTGATATTGTTGAAAAACCACTTTTCTCACTTGTGTTAGTGTTGAAAAACCACTTTTCGCACTTGTGTTGGTGCAGGAAACCACTTTTGCACTTGTATTAGTGTGGAAAAAACACTTTTTGCACTTGTGATAGTGTTGAAAAACCACTTTTCGCACTCGTGTTAGTGTTGAAAAACCACTTTTCGCACTTGTGTTGGTGCAGGAAACCACTTTTGCACTTGTATTAGTGTGGAAAAAACCACTTTTCGCACTTCTGTTAGTGTTGAAAAACCACTTTTCGCAATTGTGTTAGTGTTGAAAAACCACTTTTCGCACTTGTGTTGGTGCAGGAAACCACTTTTGCACTTGTATTAGTGTGGAAAAAACACTTTTTGCACTTGTGATAGTGTTGAAAAACCACTTTTCTCACTTGTGCTAGTGTTGAAAAACCACTTTTCGCACTTGTGTTGGTGCAGGAAACCACTTTTGCACTTGTATTAGTGTGGAAAAAACACTTTTTGCACCTGCGATAGTGTTGAAAAACCACTTTTCGCACTTGCGTTAGTGTTGAAAAACCATTTTTCGCACTTGTGTTGGTGCAGGAAACCACTTTTGCACTTGTATTAGTGTGGAAAAACCACTTTTCGCACTTGTGTTAGTGTTGAAAAACCACTTTTCGCACTTGTGTTAGTGTTGAAAAACCACTTTTCGCACTTGTGTTGGTGCAGGAAACCACTTTTGCACTTTTATTAGTGTGGAAAAAACACTTTTAGCACTTGTGATATTGTTGAAAAACCACTTTTCGCACTTGTGTTAGTGTTGAAAAACCACTTTTCGCACTTGTGTTGGTGCAGGAAACCACTTTTGCACTTGTATTAGTGTTGAAAAACCACTTCGCACTTGTGTTAGTGTTGAAAAACCACTTTTCGCACTTGTGTTAGTGTTGAAAAACCACTTTTCGCACTTGTGTTGGTGCAGGAAACCACTTTTGCACTTGTATTAGTGTGGAAAAAACACTTTTCGCACTTGTGTTAGTGTTGAAAAACCACCTTTCGCACTTATGTTAGTGTTGAAAAACCACTTTTCGCACTTGTGTTAGTGTTGAAAAACCACTTTTCGCACTTGTGTTGGTGCCAGAAACCACTTTTGCACTTATATTAATGTGGAAAAACCACTTTTCGCACTTGTGTTAGTGTTGAAAAACCACTTTTCGCACTTGTGTTAGTGTTGAAAAACCACTTTTTGCACTTGTGTTGGTGCAGGAAACCACTTTTGCACTTGTATTAGTGTGTAAAAAACACTTTTTGCACTTGTGATAGTGTTGAAAAACCACTTTTCGCACTTGTGTTAGTGTTGAAAAACCACTTTTCGCACTTGTGTTGGTGCAGGAACCCACTTTTGCACTTGTATTAGTGTGGAAAAACCACTTTTCGCACTTGTGTTAGTGTTGAAAAAACACTTTTCGCACTTGTGTTAGTGTTGAAAAACCACTTTTCGCACTTGTGTTGGTGCAGGAAACCACTTTTGCACTTGTATTAGTGTGGAAAAACGACTTTTCGCACCTGTGTTAGTGTTGAAAAACCACTTTTCGCACTTGTGTTAGTGTTGAAAAACCACTTTTCGCACTTGTGTTAGTGTTGAAAAACCATTTTTCGCACTTGTGTTGGTGCAGGAAACCACTTTTGCACTTGTATTAGTGTGGAAAAACCACTTTTCGCACTTGTGTTAGTGTTGAAAAACCACTTTTCGCACTTGTGTTAGTGTTGAAAAACCACTTTTCGCACTTGTGTTGGTGCAGGAAACCACTTTTGCACTTGTATTAGTGTGGAAAAAACACTTTTTGCACTTGTGATAGTGTTGAAAAACCACTTTTCGCACTTGTGTTAGTGTTGAAAAACCACTTTTCGCACCTGTGTTGGTGCAGGAAACCACTTTTGCACTTGTATTAGTGTGGAAAAACCACTTTTCGCACTGGTGTTAGTGTTGAAAAACCACTTTTTGCACTTGTGTTAGTGTTGAAAAACCACTTTTCGCACTTGTGTTAGTGTTGAAAAACCACTTTTCGCACTTGTGTTAGTGTTGAAAAACCACTTTTCGCACTTGTGTTTGTGCAGGAAACCACTTTTGCACTTGTATTAGTGTGGAAAAAACACTTTTCGCACTTGTGTTAGTGTTGAAAAACCACTTTTCGCACTTGTGTTAATGTTGAAAAACCACTTTTCGCACTTGTGTTAGTGTTGAAAAACCACTTTTCGCACTTGTGTTGGTGCTGGAAACCACTTTTGCACCTGTATTAGTGTGGAAAAACCACTTTTCTCACTTGTGTTAGTGTTGAAAAACCACTTTTCGCACTTGTGTTAGTGTAAAAAACCAATTTTCGCACTTGTGTTGGTGCAGGAAACCACTTTTGCACTTATATTAGTGTGGAAAAAACACTTTTTGCACTTGTGATATTGTTGAAAAACCACTTTTCGCACTTGTGTTAGTGTTGAAAAACCACTTTTCGCACTTGTGTTGGTGCAGGAAACCACTTTTCGCACTTGTGTTGGTGCTGGAAACCACTTTTGCACCTGTATTAGTGTGGAAAAACCACTTTTCTCACTTGTGTTAGTGTTGAAAAACCACTTTTCGCACTTGTGTTAGTGTAAAAAACCAATTTTCGCACTTGTGTTGGTGCAGGAAACCACTTTTGCACTTATATTAGTGTGGAAAAAACACTTTTTGCACTTGTGATATTGTTGAAAAACCACTTTTCGCACTTGTATTAGTGTGGAAAAACCACTTTTCGCACTTGTGTTAGTGTTGAAAAACCACTTTTCGCACTTGTGTTAGCGTTGAAAAACCACTTTTCACACTTGTGTTCGTGTTGAAAAACCACTTTTCGCACTTGTGTTGGTGCAGGAAACCACTTTTGCACTTGTATTAGTGTGGAAAAAAACACTTTTTGCACTTGTGATAGTGTTGAAAAACCACTTTTCTCACTTGTGTTAGTGTTGAAAAACCACTTTTCGCACTTGTGTTGGTGCAGGAAACCACTTTTCGCACTTGTGTTGGTGCAGGAAACCACTTTTGCACTTGTATTAGTGTGGAAAAACCACTTTTCGCACTGGTGTTAGTGTTAAAAAACCACTTTTCGCACTTGTGTTAGTGTTGAAAAACCACTTTTCGCACTTGTGTTAGTGTTGAAAAACCACTTTTCGCACTTGTGTTAGTGTTGAAAAACCACTTTTCGCACTTGTGTTTGTGCAGGAAACCACTTTTGCACTTGTATTAGTGTGGAAAAAACACTTTTCGCACTTGTGTTAGTGTTGAAAAACCACTTTTCGCACTTGTGTTAATGTTGAAAAACCACTTTTCGCACTTGTGTTAGTGTTGAAAAACCACTTTTCGCACTTGTGTTGGTGCAGGAAACCACTTTTGCACCTGTATTAGTGTGGAAAAACCACTTTTCGCACTTGTGTTAGTGTTGAAAAACCACTTTTCGCACTTGTGTTAGTGTAAAAAACCAATTTTCGCACTTGTGTTGGTGCAGGAAACCACTTTTGCACTTATATTAGTGTGGAAAAAACACTTTTTGCACTTGTGATATTGTTGAAAAACCACTTTTCGCACTTGTGTTCGTGTTGAAAAACCACTTTTCGCACTTGTGTTGGTGCAGGAAACCACTTTTGCACTTGTATTCGTGTGGAAAAATCACTTTTTGCACTTATGATAGTGTTGAAAAATCACTTTTCGCACTTGTGTTAGTGTTGAAAAACCACTTCGCACTTGTGTTGGTGCAGGAAACCACTTTTGCACTTGTATTAGTGTGGAAAAAACACTTTTTGCACTTGTGATAGTGTTGAAAAACCACGTTTCTCACTTGTGTTAGTGTTGAAAAACCACTTTTCGCACTTGTGTTGGTGCAGGAAACCACTTTTGCACTTGTATTAGTGTGGAAAAACCACTTTTCGCACTTGTGTTAGTGTTGAAAAACCACTTTTCGCACTTGTGTTTGTGTTGAAAAACCACTTTTCGCACTTGTGTTAGTGTTGAAAAACCACTTTTCGCACTTGTGTTGGTGCAGGAAACCACTTTTGCACTTGTATTAGTGTGGAATAAACACTTTTTGCACTTGTGATAGTGTTGAAAAACCACTTTTCTTACTTGTGTTAGTGTTGAAAAACCACTTTTCGCACTTGTGTTGGTGCAGGAAACCACTTTTGCACTTGTATTAGTGTGGAAAAACCACTTTTCGCACTTGTGTTAGTGTTGAAAAACCAGTTTTCGCACTTGTGTTAGCGTTGAAAAACCACTTTTCGCACTTGTGTTAGTGTTGAAAAACCACTTTTCGCACTTGTGTTGGTGCAGGAAACCACTTTTGCACTTGTATTAGTGTGGAAAAAAACACTTTTTGCACTTGTGATAGTGTTGAAAAACCACTTTTCGCACTTGTGTTAGTGTGAAAAACCACTTTTCGCACTTGTGTTGGTGCAGGAAACCACTTTTGCACTTGTATTAGTGTGGAAAAACCACTTTTTGCACTTGTGTTAGTGTTGAAAAACCACTTTTCGCACTTGTGTTAGTGTTGAAAAACCACTTTTCGCACTTGTGTTGGTGCAGGCAACCACTTTTGCACTTGTATTAGTGTGGAAAAAACACTTTTTGCACTTGTGATAGTGTTGAAAAACCACTTTTCGCACTTGTGTTGGTGTTTGAAAACCACTTTTCGCACTTGTGTTGGTGCAGGAAACCACTTTTGCACTTGTATTAGTGTGGAAAACCACTTTTCGCACTTGTGTTAGTGTTGAAAAACCACTTTTCGCACTTGTGTTGGTGCAGGAAACCACTTTTGCACTTGTATTAGTGTGGAAAAAACACTTTTTGCACTTGTGATAGTGTTGAAAAACCACTTTTCGCACTTGTGTTAGTGTTGAAAAACCACTTTTCGCACTTGTGTTGGTGCAGGAACCCACTTTTGCACTTGTATTAGTGTGGAAAAAACACTTTTTGCACTTGTGATAGTGTTGAAAAACCACTTTTCGCACTTGTGTTAGTGTTGAAAAACCACTTTTCGCACTTGTGTTAGTGTTGAAAAACCACTTTTTGCACTTGTGTTGGTGCAGGAAACCACTTTTGCACTTGTATTAGTGTGGAAAAAACACTTTTTGCACTTGTGATATTGTTGAAAAACCACTTTTCGCACTTGTGTTAGTGTTGAAAAACCACTTTTCGCACTTGTGTTGGTGCAGGAAACCACTTTTGCACTTGTATTAGTGTGGAAAAAATACTTTTTGCACTTGTGATATTGTTGAAAAACCACTTTTCTCACTTGTGTTAGTGTTGAAAAACCACTTTTCGCACTTGTGTTGGTGCAGGAAACCACTTTTGCACTTGTATTAGTGTGGAAAAAACACTTTTTGCACTTGTGATAGTGTTGAAAAACCACTTTTCGCACTCGTGTTAGTGTTGAAAAACCACTTTTCGCACTTGTGTTGGTGCAGGAAACCACTTTTGCACTTGTATTAGTGTGGAAAAAACCACTTTTCGCACTTCTGTTAGTGTTGAAAAACCACTTTTCGCAATTGTGTTAGTGTTGAAAAACCACTTTTCGCACTTGTGTTGGTGCAGGAAACCACTTTTGCACTTGTATTAGTGTGGAAAAAACACTTTTTGCACTTGTGATAGTGTTGAAAAACCACTTTTCTCACTTGTGCAAGTGTTGAAAAACCACTTTTCGCACTTGTGTTGGTGCAGGAAACCACTTTTGCACTTGTATTAGTGTGGAAAAAACACTTTTTGCACCTGCGATAGTGTTGAAAAACCACTTTTCGCACTTGCGTTAGTGTTGAAAAACCATTTTTCGCACTTGTGTTGGTGCAGGAAACCACTTTTGCACTTGTATTAGTGTGGAAAAACCACTTTTCGCACTTGTGTTTGTGTTGAAAAACCACTTTTCGCACTTGTGTTAGTGTTGAAAAACCACTTTTCGCACTTGTGTTGGTGCAGGAAACCACTTTTGCACTTGCATTAGTGTGGAAAAAACACTTTTTGCACTTGTGATAGTGTTGAACAACCACTTTTCGCACTTGTGTTAGTGTTGAAAAACCACTTTTCGCACTTGTGTTGGTGCAGGAAACCACTTTTGCACTTGTATTAGTGTGGAAAACCACTTTTCGCACTTGTGTTTGTGCAGGAAACCACTTTTGCACTTGTATTAGTGTGGAAAAAACACTTTTCGCACTTGTGTTAGTGTTGAAAAACCACTTTTCGCACTTGTGTTAATGTTGAAAAACCACTTTTCGCACTTGTGTTAGTGTTGAAAAACCACTTTTCGCACTTGTGTTGGTGCTGGAAACCACTTTTGCACCTGTATTAGTGTGGAAAAACCACTTTTCTCACTTGTGTTAGTGTTGAAAAACCACTTTTCGCACTTGTGTTAGTGTAAAAAACCAATTTTCGCACTTGTGTTGGTGCAGGAAACCACTTTTGCACTTATATTAGTGTGGAAAAAACACTTTTTGCACTTGTGATATTGTTGAAAAACCACTTTTCGCACTTGTGTTAGTGTTGAAAAACCACTTTTCGCACTTGTGTTGGTGCAGGAAACCACTTTTGCACTTGTATTAGTGTGGAAAAACAACTTTTCGCACTTGTGTTAGTGTTGAAAAACCACTTTTCGCACTTGTGTTAGCGTTGAAAAACCACTTTTCACACTTGTGTTCGTGTTGAAAAACCACTTTTCGCACTTGTGTTGGTGCAGGAAACCACTTTTGCACTTGTATTAGTGTGGAAAAAAACACTTTTTGCACTTGTGATAGTGTTGAAAAACCACTTTTCTCACTTGTGTTAGTGTTGAAAAACCACTTTTCGCACTTGTGTTGGTGCAGGAAACCACTTTTCGCACTTGTGTTGGTGCAGGAAACCACTTTTGCACTTGTATTAGTGTGGAAAAACCACTTTTCGCACTGGTGTTAGTGTTAAAAAACCACTTTTCGCACTTGTGTTAGTGTTGAAAAACCACTTTTCGCACTTGTGTTAGTGTTGAAAAACCACTTTTCGCACTTGTGTTAGTGTTGAAAAACCACTTTTCGCACTTGTGTTTGTGCAGGAAACCACTTTTGCACTTGTATTAGTGTGGAAAAAACACTTTTCGCACTTGTGTTAGTGTTGAAAAACCACTTTTCGCACTTGTGTTAATGTTGAAAAACCACTTTTCGCACTTGTGTTAGTGTTGAAAAACCACTTTTCGCACTTGTGTTGGTGCAGGAAACCACTTTTGCACCTGTATTAGTGTGGAAAAACCACTTTTCGCACTTGTGTTAGTGTTGAAAAACCACTTTTCGCACTTGTGTTAGTGTAAAAAACCAATTTTCGCACTTGTGTTGGTGCAGGAAACCACTTTTGCACTTATATTAGTGTGGAAAAAACACTTTTTGCACTTGTGATATTGTTGAAAAACCACTTTTCGCACTTGTGTTCGTGTTGAAAAACCACTTTTCGCACTTGTGTTGGTGCAGGAAACCACTTTTGCACTTGTATTCGTGTGGAAAAATCACTTTTTGCACTTATGATAGTGTTGAAAAATCACTTTTCGCACTTGTGTTAGTGTTGAAAAACCACTTCGCACTTGTGTTGGTGCAGGAAACCACTTTTGCACTTGTATTAGTGTGGAAAAAACACTTTTTGCACTTGTGATAGTGTTGAAAAACCACGTTTCTCACTTGTGTTAGTGTTGAAAAACCACTTTTCGCACTTGTGTTGGTGCAGGAAACCACTTTTGCACTTGTATTAGTGTGGAAAAACCACTTTTCGCACTTGTGTTAGTGTTGAAAAACCACTTTTCGCACTTGTGTTTGTGTTGAAAAACCACTTTTCGCACTTGTGTTAGTGTTGAAAAACCACTTTTCGCACTTGTGTTGGTGCAGGAAACCACTTTTGCACTTGTATTAGTGTGGAATAAACACTTTTTGCACTTGTGATAGTGTTGAAAAACCACTTTTCTTACTTGTGTTAGTGTTGAAAAACCACTTTTCGCACTTGTGTTGGTGCAGGAAACCACTTTTGCACTTGTATTAGTGTGGAAAAACCACTTTTCGCACTTGTGTTAGTGTTGAAAAACCAGTTTTCGCACTTGTGTTAGCGTTGAAAAACCACTTTTCGCACTTGTGTTAGTGTTGAAAAACCACTTTTCGCACTTGTGTTGGTGCAGGAAACCACTTTTGCACTTGTATTAGTGTGGAAAAAAACACTTTTTGCACTTGTGATAGTGTTGAAAAACCACTTTTCGCACTTGTGTTAGTGTGAAAAACCACTTTTCGCACTTGTGTTGGTGCAGGAAACCACTTTTGCACTTGTATTAGTGTGGAAAAACCACTTTTTGCACTTGTGTTAGTGTTGAAAAACCACTTTTCGCACTTGTGTTAGTGTTGAAAAACCACTTTTCGCACTTGTGTTGGTGCAGGCAACCACTTTTGCACTTGTATTAGTGTGGAAAAAACACTTTTTGCACTTGTGATAGTGTTGAAAAACCACTTTTCGCACTTGTGTTGGTGTTTGAAAACCACTTTTCGCACTTGTGTTGGTGCAGGAAACCACTTTTGCACTTGTATTAGTGTGGAAAACCACTTTTCGCACTTGTGTTAGTGTTGAAAAACCACTTTTCGCACTTGTGTTGGTGCAGGAAACCACTTTTGCACTTGTATTAGTGTGGAAAAAACACTTTTTGCACTTGTGATAGTGTTGAAAAACCACTTTTCGCACTTGTGTTAGTGTTGAAAAACCACTTTTCGCACTTGTGTTGGTGCAGGAAACCACTTTTGCACTTGTATTAGTGTGGAAAAAACACTTTTTGCACTTGTGATAGTGTTGAAAAACCACTTTTCGCACTTGTGTTAGTGTTGAAAAACCACTTTTCGCACTTGTGTTAGTGTTGAAAAACCACTTTTTGCACTTGTGTTGGTGCAGGAAACCACTTTTGCACTTGTATTAGTGTGGAAAAAACACTTTTTGCACTTGTGATATTGTTGAAAAACCACTTTTCGCACTTGTGTTAGTGTTGAAAAACCACTTTTCGCACTTGTGTTGGTGCAGGAAACCACTTTTGCACTTGTATTAGTGTGGAAAAAATACTTTTTGCACTTGTGATATTGTTGAAAAACCACTTTTCTCACTTGTGTTAGTGTTGAAAAACCACTTTTCGCACTTGTGTTGGTGCAGGAAACCACTTTTGCACTTGTATTAGTGTGGAAAAAACACTTTTTGCACTTGTGATAGTGTTGAAAAACCACTTTTCGCACTCGTGTTAGTGTTGAAAAACCACTTTTCGCACTTGTGTTGGTGCAGGAAACCACTTTTGCACTTGTATTAGTGTGGAAAAAACCACTTTTCGCACTTCTGTTAGTGTTGAAAAACCACTTTTCGCAATTGTGTTAGTGTTGAAAAACCACTTTTCGCACTTGTGTTGGTGCAGGAAACCACTTTTGCACTTGTATTAGTGTGGAAAAAACACTTTTTGCACTTGTGATAGTGTTGAAAAACCACTTTTCTCACTTGTGCTAGTGTTGAAAAACCACTTTTCACACTTGTGTTGGTGCAGGAAACCACTTTTGCACTTGTATTAGTGTGGAAAAAACACTTTTTGCACCTGCGATAGTGTTGAAAAACCACTTTTCGCACTTGCGTTAGTGTTGAAAAACCATTTTTCGCACTTGTGTTGGTGCAGGAAACCACTTTTGCACTTGTATTAGTGTGGAAAAACCACTTTTCGCACTTGTGTTTGTGTTGAAAAACCACTTTTCGCACTTGTGTTAGTGTTGAAAAACCACTTTTCGCACTTGTGTTGGTGCAGGAAACCACTTTTGCACTTGCATTAGTGTGGAAAAAACACTTTTTGCACTTGTGATAGTGTTGAACAACCACTTTTCGCACTTGTGTTAGTGTTGAAAAACCACTTTTCGCACTTGTGTTGGTGCAGGAAACCACTTTTGCACTTGTATTAGTGTGGAAAACCACTTTTCGAACTTGTGTTAGTGTTGAAAAACCACTTTTCGCACTTGTGTTAGTGTTGAAAAACCACTTTTCGCACTTGTGTTAGTGTTGAAAAACCACTTTTCGCACACGTGTTGGTGCAGGAAACCACTTTTGCACTTGTATTAGTGTGGAAAAAACCACTTTTCGCACTTCTGTTAGTGTTGAAAAACCACTTTTCGCAATTGTGTTAGTGTTGAAAAACCACTTTTCGCACTTGTGTTGGTGCAGGAAACCACTTTTGCACTTGTATTAGTGTGGAAAAAACACTTTTTGCACTTGTGATAGTGTTGAAAAACCACTTTTCTCACTTGTGCAAGTGTTGAAAAACCACTTTTCGCACTTGTGTTGGTGCAGGAAACCACTTTTGCACTTGTATTAGTGTGGAAAAAACACTTTTTGCACCTGCGATAGTGTTGAAAAACCACTTTTCGCACTTGCGTTAGTGTTGAAAAACCATTTTTCGCACTTGTGTTGGTGCAGGAAACCACTTTTGCACTTGTATTAGTGTGGAAAAACCACTTTTCGCACTTGTGTTTGTGTTGAAAAACCACTTTTCGCACTTGTGTTAGTGTTGAAAAACCACTTTTCGCACTTGTGTTGGTGCAGGAAACCACTTTTGCACTTGCATTAGTGTGGAAAAAACACTTTTTGCACTTGTGATAGTGTTGAACAACCACTTTTCGCACTTGTGTTAGTGTTGAAAAACCACTTTTCGCACTTGTGTTGGTGCAGGAAACCACTTTTGCACTTGTATTAGTGTGGAAAACCACTTTTCGCACTTGTGTTTGTGCAGGAAACCACTTTTGCACTTGTATTAGTGTGGAAAAAACACTTTTCGCACTTGTGTTAGTGTTGAAAAACCACTTTTCGCACTTGTGTTAATGTTGAAAAACCACTTTTCGCACTTGTGTTAGTGTTGAAAAACCACTTTTCGCACTTGTGTTGGTGCTGGAAACCACTTTTGCACCTGTATTAGTGTGGAAAAACCACTTTTCTCACTTGTGTTAGTGTTGAAAAACCACTTTTCGCACTTGTGTTAGTGTAAAAAACCAATTTTCGCACTTGTGTTGGTGCAGGAAACCACTTTTGCACTTATATTAGTGTGGAAAAAACACTTTTTGCACTTGTGATATTGTTGAAAAACCACTTTTCGCACTTGTGTTAGTGTTGAAAAACCACTTTTCGCACTTGTGTTGGTGCAGGAAACCACTTTTGCACTTGTATTAGTGTGGAAAAACCACTTTTCGCACTTGTGTTAGTGTTGAAAAACCACTTTTCGCACTTGTGTTAGCGTTGAAAAACCACTTTTCACACTTGTGTTCGTGTTGAAAAACCACTTTTCGCACTTGTGTTGGTGCAGGAAACCACTTTTGCACTTGTATTAGTGTGGAAAAAAACACTTTTTGCACTTGTGATAGTGTTGAAAAACCACTTTTCTCACTTGTGTTAGTGTTGAAAAACCACTTTTCGCACTTGTGTTGGTGCAGGAAACCACTTTTCGCACTTGTGTTGGTGCAGGAAACCACTTTTGCACTTGTATTAGTGTGGAAAAACCACTTTTCGCACTGGTGTTAGTGTTAAAAAACCACTTTTCGCACTTGTGTTAGTGTTGAAAAACCACTTTTCGCACTTGTGTTAGTGTTGAAAAACCACTTTTCGCACTTGTGTTAGTGTTGAAAAACCACTTTTCGCACTTGTGTTTGTGCAGGAAACCACTTTTGCACTTGTATTAGTGTGGAAAAAACACTTTTCGCACTTGTGTTAGTGTTGAAAAACCACTTTTCGCACTTGTGTTAATGTTGAAAAACCACTTTTCGCACTTGTGTTAGTGTTGAAAAACCACTTTTCGCACTTGTGTTGGTGCAGGAAACCACTTTTGCACCTGTATTAGTGTGGAAAAACCACTTTTCGCACTTGTGTTAGTGTTGAAAAACCACTTTTCGCACTTGTGTTAGTGTAAAAAACCAATTTTCGCACTTGTGTTGGTGCAGGAAACCACTTTTGCACTTATATTAGTGTGGAAAAAACACTTTTTGCACTTGTGATATTGTTGAAAAACCACTTTTCGCACTTGTGTTCGTGTTGAAAAACCACTTTTCGCACTTGTGTTGGTGCAGGAAACCACTTTTGCACTTGTATTCGTGTGGAAAAATCACTTTTTGCACTTATGATAGTGTTGAAAAATCACTTTTCGCACTTGTGTTAGTGTTGAAAAACCACTTCGCACTTGTGTTGGTGCAGGAAACCACTTTTGCACTTGTATTAGTGTGGAAAAAACACTTTTTGCACTTGTGATAGTGTTGAAAAACCACGTTTCTCACTTGTGTTAGTGTTGAAAAACCACTTTTCGCACTTGTGTTGGTGCAGGAAACCACTTTTGCACTTGTATTAGTGTGGAAAAACCACTTTTCGCACTTGTGTTAGTGTTGAAAAACCACTTTTCGCACTTGTGTTTGTGTTGAAAAACCACTTTTCGCACTTGTGTTAGTGTTGAAAAACCACTTTTCGCACTTGTGTTGGTGCAGGAAACCACTTTTGCACTTGTATTAGTGTGGAATAAACACTTTTTGCACTTGTGATAGTGTTGAAAAACCACTTTTCTTACTTGTGTTAGTGTTGAAAAACCACTTTTCGCACTTGTGTTGGTGCAGGAAACCACTTTTGCACTTGTATTAGTGTGGAAAAACCACTTTTCGCACTTGTGTTAGTGTTGAAAAACCAGTTTTCGCACTTGTGTTAGCGTTGAAAAACCACTTTTCGCACTTGTGTTAGTGTTGAAAAACCACTTTTCGCACTTGTGTTGGTGCAGGAAACCACTTTTGCACTTGTATTAGTGTGGAAAAAAACACTTTTTGCACTTGTGATAGTGTTGAAAAACCACTTTTCGCACTTGTGTTAGTGTGAAAAACCACTTTTCGCACTTGTGTTGGTGCAGGAAACCACTTTTGCACTTGTATTAGTGTGGAAAAACCACTTTTTGCACTTGTGTTAGTGTTGAAAAACCACTTTTCGCACTTGTGTTAGTGTTGAAAAACCACTTTTCGCACTTGTGTTGGTGCAGGCAACCACTTTTGCACTTGTATTAGTGTGGAAAAAACACTTTTTGCACTTGTGATAGTGTTGAAAAACCACTTTTCGCACTTGTGTTGGTGTTTGAAAACCACTTTTCGCACTTGTGTTGGTGCAGGAAACCACTTTTGCACTTGTATTAGTGTGGAAAACCACTTTTCGCACTTGTGTTAGTGTTGAAAAACCACTTTTCGCACTTGTGTTGGTGCAGGAAACCACTTTTGCACTTGTATTAGTGTGGAAAAAACACTTTTTGCACTTGTGATAGTGTTGAAAAACCACTTTCGCACTTGTGTTAGTGTTGAAAAACCACTTTTCGCACTTGTGTTGGTGCAGGAAACCACTTTTGCACTTGTATTAGTGTGGAAAAAACACTTTTTGCACTTGTGATAGTGTTGAAAAACCACTTTTCGCACTTGTGTTAGTGTTGAAAAACCACTTTTCGCACTTGTGTTAGTGTTGAAAAACCACTTTTTGCACTTGTGTTGGTGCAGGAAACCACTTTTGCACTTGTATTAGTGTGGAAAAAACACTTTTTGCACTTGTGATATTGTTGAAAAACCACTTTTCGCACTTGTGTTAGTGTTGAAAAACCACTTTTCGCACTTGTGTTGGTGCAGGAAACCACTTTTGCACTTGTATTAGTGTGGAAAAAATACTTTTTGCACTTGTGATATTGTTGAAAAACCACTTTTCTCACTTGTGTTAGTGTTGAAAAACCACTTTTCGCACTTGTGTTGGTGCAGGAAACCACTTTTGCACTTGTATTAGTGTGGAAAAAACACTTTTTGCACTTGTGATAGTGTTGAAAAACCACTTTTCGCACTCGTGTTAGTGTTGAAAAACCACTTTTCGCACTTGTGTTGGTGCAGGAAACCACTTTTGCACTTGTATTAGTGTGGAAAAAACCACTTTTCGCACTTCTGTTAGTGTTGAAAAACCACTTTTCGCAATTGTGTTAGTGTTGAAAAACCACTTTTCGCACTTGTGTTGGTGCAGGAAACCACTTTTGCACTTGTATTAGTGTGGAAAAAACACTTTTTGCACTTGTGATAGTGTTGAAAAACCACTTTTCTCACTTGTGCTAGTGTTGAAAAACCACTTTTCACACTTGTGTTGGTGCAGGAAACCACTTTTGCACTTGTATTAGTGTGGAAAAAACACTTTTTGCACCTGCGATAGTGTTGAAAAACCACTTTTCGCACTTGCGTTAGTGTTGAAAAACCATTTTTCGCACTTGTGTTGGTGCAGGAAACCACTTTTGCACTTGTATTAGTGTGGAAAAACCACTTTTCGCACTTGTGTTTGTGTTGAAAAACCACTTTTCGCACTTGTGTTAGTGTTGAAAAACCACTTTTCGCACTTGTGTTGGTGCAGGAAACCACTTTTGCACTTGCATTAGTGTGGAAAAAACACTTTTTGCACTTGTGATAGTGTTGAACAACCACTTTTCGCACTTGTGTTAGTGTTGAAAAACCACTTTTCGCACTTGTGTTGGTGCAGGAAACCACTTTTGCACTTGTATTAGTGTGGAAAACCACTTTTCGAACTTGTGTTAGTGTTGAAAAACCACTTTTCGCACTTGTGTTAGTGTTGAAAAACCACTTTTCGCACTTGTGTTAGTGTTGAAAAACCACTTTTCGCACACGTGTTGGTGCAGGAAACCACTTTTGCACTTGTATTAGTGTGGAAAAAACACTTTTCGCACTTGTGTTAGTGTTGAAAAACCACCTTTCGCACTTGTGTTAGTGTTGAAAAACCACTTTTCGCACTTGTGTTAGTGTTGAAAAACCACTTTTCGCACTTGTGTTGGTGCCGGAAACCACTTTTGCACTTATATTAATGTGGAAAAACCACTTTTCGCACTTGTGTTAGTGTTGAAAAACCACTTTTCGCACTTGTGTTAGTGTTGAAAAGCCACTTTTTGCACTTGTGTTGGTGCAGGAAACCACTTTTGCACTTGTATTAGTGTGGAAAAAACACTTTTTGCACTTGTGATAGTGTTGAAAAACCACTTTTCGCACTTGTGTTAGTGTTGAAAAACCACTTTTCGCACTTGAGTTGGTGCAGGAACCCACTTTTGCACTTGTATTAGTGTGGAAAAACCACTTTTCGCACTTGTGTTAGTGTTGAAAAAACACTTTTCGCACTTGTGTTAGTGTTGAAAAACCACTTTTCGCACTTGTGTTGGTGCAGGAAATCACTTTTGCACTTGTATTAGTGTGGAAAAACCACTTTTCGCACCTGTGTTAGTGTTGAAAAACCACTTTTCGCACTTGTGTTAGTGTTGAAAAACCACTTTTCGCACTTGTGTTAGTGTTGAAAAACCATTTTTCGCACTTGTGTTGGTGCAGGAAACCACTTTTGCACTTGTATTAGTGTGGAAAAACCACTTTTCGCACTTGTGTTAGTGTTGAAAAACCACTTTTCGCACTTGTGTTAGTGTTGAAAAACCACTTTTCGCACTTGTGTTGGTGCAGGAAACCACTTTTGCACTTGTATTAGTGTGGAAAAAAACACTTTTTGCACTTGTGATAGTGTTGAAAAACCACTTTTCGCACTTGTGTTAGTGTTGAAAAACCACTTTTCGCACTTGTGTTGGTGCAGGAAACCACTTTTGCACTTGTATTAGTGTGGAAAAACCACTTTTCGCACTGGTGTTAGTGTTGAAAAACCACTTTTCACACTTGTGTTAGTGTTGAAAAACCACTTTTCGCACTTGTGTTAGTGTTGAAAAACCACTTTTCGCACTTGTGTTAGTGTTGAAAAACCACTTTTCGCACTTGTGTTTGTGCAGGAAACCACTTTTGCACTTGTATTAGTGTGGAAAAAACACTTTTCGCACTTGTGTTAGTGTTGAAAAACCACTTTTCGCACTTGTGTTAATGTTGAAAAACCACTTTTCGCACTTGTGTTAGTGTTGAAAAACCACTTTTCGCACTTGTGTTGGTGCAGGAAACCACTTTTGCACCTGTATTAGTGTGGAAAAACCACTTTTCGCACTTGTGTTAGTGTTGAAAAACCACTTTTCGCACTTGTGTTAGTGTTGAAAAACCACTTTTTGCACTTGTGTTGGTGCAGGAAACCACTTTTGCACTTATATTAATGTGGAAAAACCACTTTTCGCACTTGTGTTAGTGTTGAAAAACCACTTTTCGCACTTGTGTTAGTGTTGAAAAACCACTTTTTGCACTTGTGTTGGTGCAGGAAACCACTTTTGCACTTGTATTAGTGTGTAAAAAACACTTTTTGCACTTGTGATAGTGTTGAAAAACCACTTTTCGCACTTGTGTTAGTGTTGAAAAACCACTTTTCGCACTTGTGTTGGTGCAGGAACCCACTTTTGCACTTGTATTAGTGTGGAAAAAACCACTTTTCGCACTTGTGTTAGTGTTGAAAAAACACTTTTCGCACTTGTGTTAGTGTTGAAAAACCACTTTTCGCACTTGTGTTGGTGCAGGAAACCACTTTTGCACTTGTATTAATGTGGAAAAACGACTTTTCGCACCTGTGTTAGTGTTGAAAAACCACTTTTCGCACTTGTGTTAGTGTTGAAAAACCACTTTTCGCACTTGTGTTAGTGTTGAAAAACCATTTTTCGCACTTGTGTTGGTGCAGGAAACCACTTTTGCACTTGTATTAGTGTGGAAAAACCACTTTTCGCACTTGTGTTAGTGTTGAAAAACCACTTTTCGCACTTGTGTTAGTGTTGAAAAACCACTTTTCGCACTTGTGTTGGTGCAGGAAACCACTTTTGCACTTGTATTAGTGTGGAAAAAACACTTTTTGCACTTGTGATAGTGTTGAAAAACCACTTTTTGCACTTGTGTTAGTGTTGAAAAACCACTTTTCGCACTTGTGTTGGTGCAGGAAACCACTTTTGCACTTGTATTAGTGTGGAAAAACCACTTTTCGCACTGGTGTTAGTGTTGAAAAACCACTTTTCGCACTTGTGTTAGTGTTGAAAAACCACTTTTCGCACTTGTGTTAGTGTTGAAAAACCACTTTTCGCACTTGTGTTAGTGTTGAAAAACCACTTTTCGCACTTGTGTTTGTGCAGGAAACCACTTTTGCACTTGTATTAGTGTGGAAAAAACACTTTTCGCACTTGTGTTAGTGTTGAAAAACCACTTTTCGCACTTGTGTTAATGTTGAAAAACCACTTTTCGCACTTGTGTTAGTGTTGAAAAACCACTTTTCGCACTTGTGTTGGTGCTGGAAACCACTTTTGCACCTGTATTAGTGTGGAAAAACCACTTTTCTCACTTGTGTTAGTGTTGAAAAACCACTTTTCGCACTTGTGTTAGTGTAAAAAACCAATTTTCGCACTTGTGTTGGTGCAGGAAACCACTTTTGCACTTATATTAGTGTGGAAAAAACACTTTTTGCACTTGTGATATTGTTGAAAAACCACTTTTCGCACTTGTGTTAGTGTTGAAAAACCACTTTTCGCACTTGTGTTGGTGCAGGAAACCACTTTTGCACTTGTATTAGTGTGGAAAAACCACTTTTCGCACTTGTGTTAGTGTTGAAAAACCACTTTTCGCACTTGTGTTAGCGTTGAAAAACCACTTTTCACACTTGTGTTCGTGTTGAAAAACCACTTTTCGCACTTGTGTTGGTGCAGGAAACCACTTTTGCACTTGTATTAGTGTGGAAAAAAAACACTTTTTGCACTTGTGATAGTGTTGAAAAACCACTTTTCGCACTTGTGTTAGTGTTGAAAAACCACTTTTCGCACTTGTGTTTGTGCAGGAAACCACTTTTGCACTTGTATTAGTGTGGAAAAAACACTTTTCGCACTTGTGTTAGTGTTGAAAAACCACTTTTCGCACTTGTGTTAATGTTGAAAAACCACTTTTCGCACTTGTGTTAGTGTTGAAAAACCACTTTTCGCACTTGTGTTGGTGCAGGAAACCACTTTTGCACCTGTATTAGTGTGGAAAAACCACTTTTCGCACTTGTGTTAGTGTTGAAAAACCACTTTTCGCACTTGTGTTAGTGTTGAAAAACCACTTTTTGCACTTGTGTTGGTGCAGGAAACCACTTTTGCACTTGTATTATTGTGGAAAAATCACTTTTTGCACTTATGATAGTGTTGAAAAATCACTTTTCGCACTTGTGTTAGTGTTGAAAACCACTTTTCGCACTTGTGTTTGTGCAGGAAACCACTTTTGCACTTGTATTAGTGTGGAAAAAACACTTTTTGCACTTGTGATAGTGTTGAAAAACCACCTTTCGCACTTGTGTTAGTGTTGAAAAACCACTTTTCGCACTTGTGTTAGTGTTGAAAAACCACTTTTCGCACTTGTGTTGGTGCCGGAAACCACTTTTGCACTTATATTAATGTGGAAAAACCACTTTTCGCACTTGTGTTAGTGTTGAAAATCCACTTTTCGCACTTGTGTTAGTGTTGAAAAACCACTTTTTGCACTTGTGTTGGTGCAGGAAACCACTTTTGCACTTGTATTAGTGTGGAAAAAACACTTTTTGCACTTGTGATAGTGTTGAAAAACCACTTTTCGCACTTGTGTTAGTGTTGAAAAACCACTTTTCGCACTTGTGTTGGTGCAGGAAACCACTTTTGCACTTTTATTAGTGTGGAAAAAACACTTTTAGCACTTGTGATATTGTTGAAAAACCACTTTTCGCACTTGTGTTAGTGTTGAAAAACCACTTTTCGCACTTGTGTTGGTGCAGGAAACCACTTTTGCACTTGTATTAGTGTTGAAAAACCACTTCGCACTTGTGTTAGTGTTGAAAAACCACTTTTCGCACTTGTGTTAGTGTTGAAAAACCACTTTTCGCACTTGTGTTGGTGCAGGAAACCACTTTTGCACTTGTATTAATGTGGAAAAACGACTTTTCGCACCTGTGTTAGTGTTGAAAAACCACTTTTCGCACTTGTGTTAGTGTTGAAAAACCACTTTTCGCACTTGTGTTAGTGTTGAAAAACCATTTTTCGCACTTGTGTTGGTGCAGGAAACCACTTTTGCACTTGTATTAGTGTGGAAAAACCACTTTTCGCACTTGTGTTAGTGTTGAAAAACCACTTTTCGCACTTGTGTTAGTGTTGAAAAACCACTTTGCGCACTTGTGTTGGTGCAGGAAACCACTTTTGCACTTGTATTAGTGTGGAAAAAACACTTTTTGCACTTGTGATAGTGTTGAAAAACCACTTTTCGCACTTGTGTTAGTGTTGAAAAACCACTTTTCGCACTTGTGTTGGTGCAGGAAACCACTTTTGCACTTGTATTAGTGTGGAAAAAACCACTTTTCGCACTGGTGTTAGTGTTGAAAAACCACTTTTCGCACTTGTGTTAGTGTTGAAAAACCACTTTTCGCACTTGTGTTAGTGTTGAAAAACCACTTTTCGCACTTGTGTTAGTGTTGAAAAACCACTTTTCGCACTTGTGTTTGTGCAGGAAACCACTTTTGCACTTGTATTAGTGTGGAAAAATTTTTTTTCGCACTTGTGTTAGTGTTGAAAAACCACTTTTCGCACTTGTGTTAATGTTGAAAAACCACTTTTCGCACTTGTGTTAGTGTTGAAAAACCACTTTTCGCACTTGTGTTGGTGCTGGAAACCACTTTTGCACCTGTATTAGTGTGGAAAAACCACTTTTCTCACTTGTGTTAGTGTTGAAAAACCACTTTTCGCACTTGTGTTAGTGTAAAAAACCAATTTTCGCACTTGTGTTGGTGCAGGAAACCACTTTTGCACTTATATTAGTGTGGAAAAAACACTTTTTGCACTTGTGATATTGTTGAAAAACCACTTTTCGCACTTGTGTTAGTGTTGAAAAACCACTTTTCGCACTTGTGTTGGTGCAGGAAACCACTTTTGCACTTGTATTAGTGTAGAAAAACCACTTTTCGCACTTGTGTTAGTGTTGAAAAACCACTTTTCGCACTTGTGTTAGCGTTGAAAAACCACTTTTCACACTTGTGTTCGTGTTGAAAAACCACTTTTCGCACTTGTGTTGGTGCAGGAAACCACTTTTGCACTTGTATTAGTGTGGAAAAAAACACTTTTTGCACTTGTGATAGTGTTGAAAAACCACTTTTCGCACTTGTGTTAGTGT
This sequence comes from Myxine glutinosa, assembly GCF_964187855.1. Lineage (NCBI taxonomy): Eukaryota > Metazoa > Chordata > Myxini > Myxiniformes > Myxinidae > Myxine > Myxine glutinosa. Next base: position 333,022 of record NW_027616402.1, read on the forward strand.
TGAAAAACCACTTTTCGCACTTGTGTTTGTGCAGGAAACCACTTTTGCACTTGTATTAGTGTGGAAAAAACACTTTTCGCACTTGTGTTAGTGTTGAAAAACCACTTTTCGCACTTGTGTTAATGTTGAAAAACCACTTTTCGCACTTGTGTTAGTGTTGAAAAACCACTTTTCGCACTTGTGTTGGTGCAGGAAACCACTTTTGCACCTGTATTAGTGTGGAAAAACCACTTTTCGCACTTGTGTTAGTGTTGAAAAACCACTTTTCGCACTTGTGTTAGTGTTGAAAAACCACTTTTTGCACTTGTGTTGGTGCAGGAAACCACTTTTGCACTTGTATTAGTGTGGAAAAATCACTTTTTGCACTTATGATAGTGTTGAAAAATCACTTTTCGCACTTGTGCTAGTGTTGAAAAACCACTTTTCGCACTTGTGTTTGTGCAGGAAACCACTTTTGCACTTGTATTAGTGTGGAAAAAACACTTTTTGCACTTGTGATAGTGTTGAAAAACCACCTTTCGCACTTGTGTTAGTGTTGAAAAACCACTTTTCGCACTTGTGTTAGTGTTGAAAAACCACTTTTCGCACTTGTGTTGGTGCCGGAAACCACTTTTGCACTTATATTAATGTGGAAAAACCACTTTTCGCACTTGTGTTAGTGTTGAAAATCCACTTTTCGCACTTGTGTTAGTGTTGAAAAACCACTTTTTGCACTTGTGTTGGTGCAGGAAACCACTTTTGCACTTGTATTAGTGTGGAAAAAACACTTTTTGCACTTGTGATAGTGTTGAAAAACCACTTTTCGCACTTGTGTTAGTGTTGAAAAACCACTTTTCGCACTTGTGTTGGTGCAGGAAACCACTTTTGCACTTTTATTAGTGTGGAAAAAACACTTTTAGCACTTGTGATATTGTTGAAAAACCACTTTTCGCACTTGTGTTAGTGTTGAAAAACCACTTTTCGCACTTGTGTTGGTGCAGGAAACCACTTTTGCACTTGTATTAGTGTTGAAAAACCACTTCGCACTTGTGTTAGTGTTGAAAAACCACTTTTCGCACTTGTGTTAGTGTTGAAAAACCACTTTTCGCACTTGTGTTGGTGCAGGAAACCACTTTTGCACTTGTATTAGTGTGGAAAAAACACTTTTCGCACTTGTGTTAGTGTTGAAAAACCACCTTTCGCACTTGTGTTAGTGTTGAAAAACCACTTTTCGCATTTGTGTTAGTGTTGAAAAACCACTTTTCGCACTTGTGTTGGTGCCGGAAACCACTTTTGCACTTATATTAATGTGGAAAAACCACTTTTCGCACTTGTGTTAGTGTTGAAAAACCACTTTTCGCACTTGTGTTAGTGTTGAAAAACCACTTTTTGCACTTGTGTTGGTGCAGGAAACCACTTTTGCACTTGTATTAGTGTGTAAAAAACACTTTTTGCACTTGTGATAGTGTTGAAAAACCACTTTTCGCACTTGTGTTAGTGTTGAAAAACCACTTTTCGCACTTGTGTTGGTGCAGGAACCCACTTTTGCACTTGTATTAGTGTGGAAAAACCACTTTTCGCACTTGTGTTAGTGTTGAAAAAACACTTTTCGCACTTGTGTTAGTGTTGAAAAACCACTTTTCGCACTTGTGTTGGTGCAGGAAACCACTTTTGCACTTGTATTAATGTGGAAAAAACGACTTTTCGCACCTGTGTTAGTGTTGAAAAACCACTTTTCGCACTTGTGTTAGTGTTGAAAAACCACTTTTCGCACTTGTGTTAGTGTTGAAAAACCATTTTTCGCACTTGTGTTGGTGCAGGAAACCACTTTTGCACTTGTATTAGTGTGGAAAAACCACTTTTCGCACTTGTGTTAGTGTTGAAAAACCACTTTTCGCACTTGTGTTAGTGTTGAAAAACCACTTTTCGCACTTGTGTTGGTGCAGGAAACCACTTTTGCACTTGTATTAGTGTGGAAAAAACACTTTTTGCACTTGTGATAGTGTTGAAAAACCACTTTTCGCACTTGTGTTAGTGTTGAAAAACCACTTTTCGCACTTGTGTTGGTGCAGGAAACCACTTTTGCACTTGTATTAGTGTGGAAAAACCACTTTTCGCACTGGTGTTAGTGTTGAAAAACCACTTTTCGCACTTGTGTTAGTGTTGAAAAACCACTTTTCGCACTTGTGTTAGTGTTGAAAAACCACTTTTCGCACTTGTGTTAGTGTTGAAAAACCACTTTTCGCACTTGTGTTTGTGCAGGAAACCACTTTTGCACTTGTATTAGTGTGGAAAAAACACTTTTCGCACTTGTGTTAGTGTTGAAAAACCACTTTTCGCACTTGTGTTAATGTTGAAAAACCACTTTTCGCACTTGTGTTAGTGTTGAAAAACCACTTTTCGCACTTGTGTTGGTGCTGGAAACCACTTTTGCACCTGTATTAGTGTGGAAAAACCACTTTTCTCACTTGTGTTAGTGTTGAAAAACCACTTTTCGCACTTGTGTTAGTGTAAAAAACCAATTTTCGCACTTGTGTTGGTGCAGGAAACCACTTTTGCACTTATATTAGTGTGGAAAAAACACTTTTTGCACTTGTGATATTGTTGAAAAACCACTTTTCGCACTTGTGTTAGTGTTGAAAAACCACTTTTCGCACTTGTGTTGGTGCAGGAAACCACTTTTGCACTTGTATTAGTGTGGAAAAACCACTTTTCGCACTTGTGTTAGTGTTGAAAAACCACTTTTCGCACTTGTGTTAGCGTTGAAAAACCACTTTTCACACTTGTGTTCGTGTTGAAAAACCACTTTTCGCACTTGTGTTGGTGCAGGAAACCACTTTTGCACTTGTATTAGTGTGGAAAAAAACACTTTTTGCACTTGTGATAGTGTTGAAAAACCACTTTTCTCACTTGTGTTAGTGTTGAAAAACCACTTTTCGCACTTGTGTTGGTGCAGGAAACCACTTTTCGCACTTGTGTTGGTGCAGGAAACCACTTTTGCACTTGTATTAGTGTGGAAAAACCACTTTTCGCACTGGTGTTAGTGTTAAAAAACCACTTTTCGCACTTGTGTTAGTGTTGAAAAACCACTTTTCGCACTTGTGTTAGTGTTGAAAAACCACTTTTCGCACTTGTGTTAGTGTTGAAAAACCACTTTTCGCACTTGTGTTTGTGCAGGAAACCACTTTTGCACTTGTATTAGTGTGGAAAAAACACTTTTCGCACTTGTGTTAGTGTTGAAAAACCACTTTTCGCACTTGTGTTAATGTTGAAAAACCACTTTTCGCACTTGTGTTAGTGTTGAAAAACCACTTTTCGCACTTGTGTTGGTGCAGGAAACCACTTTTGCACCTGTATTAGTGTGGAAAAACCACTTTTCGCACTTGTGTTAGTGTTGAAAAACCACTTTTCGCACTTGTGTTAGTGTAAAAAACCAATTTTCGCACTTGTGTTGGTGCAGGAAACCACTTTTGCACTTATATTAGTGTGGAAAAAACACTTTTTGCACTTGTGATATTGTTGAAAAACCACTTTTCGCACTTGTGTTCGTGTTGAAAAACCACTTTTCGCACTTGTGTTGGTGCAGGAAACCACTTTTGCACTTGTATTCGTGTGGAAAAATCACTTTTTGCACTTATGATAGTGTTGAAAAATCACTTTTCGCACTTGTGTTAGTGTTGAAAAACCACTTCGCACTTGTGTTGGTGCAGGAAACCACTTTTGCACTTGTATTAGTGTGGAAAAAACACTTTTTGCACTTGTGATAGTGTTGAAAAACCACGTTTCTCACTTGTGTTAGTGTTGAAAAACCACTTTTCGCACTTGTGTTGGTGCAGGAAACCACTTTTGCACTTGTATTAGTGTGGAAAAACCACTTTTCGCACTTGTGTTAGTGTTGAAAAACCACTTTTTGCACTTGTGTTTGTGTTGAAAAACCACTTTTCGCACTTGTGTTAGTGTTGAAAAACCACTTTTCGCACTTGTGTTGGTGCAGGAAACCACTTTTGCACTTGTATTAGTGTGGAATAAACACTTTTTGCACTTGTGATAGTGTTGAAAAACCACTTTTCCTACTTGTGTTAGTGTTGAAAAACCACTTTTCGCACTTGTGTTGGTGCAGGAAACCACTTTTGCACTTGTATTAGTGTGGAAAAACCACTTTTCGCACTTGTGTTAGTGTTGAAAAACCACTTTTCGCACTTGTGTTAGCGTTGAAAAACCACTTTTCGCACTTGTGTTAGTGTTGAAAAACCACTTTTCGCACTTGTGTTGGTGCAGGAAACCACTTTTGCACTTGTATTAGTGTGGAAAAAAACACTTTTTGCACTTGTGATAGTGTTGAAAAACCACTTTTCGCACTTGTGTTTGTGTGAAAAACCACTTTTCGCACTTGTGTTGGTGCAGGAAACCACTTTTGCACTTGTATTAGTGTGGAAAAACCACTTTTTGCACTTGTGTTAGTGTTGAAAAACCACTTTTCGCACTTGTGTTAGTGTTGAAAAACCACTTTTCGCACTTGTGTTGGTGCAGGCAACCACTTTTGCACTTGTATTAGTGTGGAAAAAACACTTTTTGCACTTGTGATAGTGTTGAAAAACCACTTTTCGCACTTGTGTTAGTGTTTGAAAACCACTTTTCGCACTTGTGTTGGTGCAGGAAACCACTTTTGCACTTGTATTAGTGTGGAAAACCACTTTTCGCACTTGTGTTAGTGTTGAAAAACCACTTTTCGCACTTGTGTTGGTGCAGGAAACCACTTTTGCACTTGTATTAGTGTGGAAAAAACACTTTTTGCACTTGTGATAGTGTTGAAAAACCACTTTTCGCACTTGTGTTAGTGTTGAAAAACCACTTTTCGCACTTGTGTTGGTGCAGGAAACCACTTTTGCACTTGTATTAGTGTGGAAAAAACACTTTTTGCACTTGTGATAGTGTTGAAAAACCACTTTTCGCACTTGTGTTAGTGTTGAAAAACCACTTTTCGCACTTGTGTTAGTGTTGAAAAACCACTTTTTGCACTTGTGTTGGTGCAGGAAACCACTTTTGCACTTGTATTAGTGTGGAAAAAACACTTTTTGCACTTGTGATATTGTTGAAAAACCACTTTTCGCACTTGTGTTAGTGTTGAAAAACCACTTTTCGCACTTGTGTTGGTGCAGGAAACCACTTTTGCACTTGTATTAGTGTGGAAAAAATACTTTTTGCACTTGTGATAGTGTTGAAAAACCACTTTTCTCACTTGTGTTAGTGTTGAAAAACCACTTTTCGCACTTGTGTTGGTGCAGGAAACCACTTTTGCACTTGTATTAGTGTGGAAAAAACACTTTTTGCACTTGTGATAGTGTTGAAAAACCACTTTTCGCACTCGTGTTAGTGTTGAAAAACCACTTTTCGCACTTGTGTTGTTGCAGGAAACCACTTTTGCACTTGTATTAGTGTGGAAAAACCACTTTTCGCACTTCTGTTAGTGTTGAAAAACCACTTTTCGCAATTGTGTTAGTGTTGAAAAACCACTTTTCGCACTTGTGTTGGTGCAGGAAACCACTTTTGCACTTGTATTAGTGTGGAAAAAACACTTTTTGCACTTGTGATAGTGTTGAAAAACCACTTTTCTCACTTGTGCTAGTGTTGAAAAACCACTTTTCGCACTTGTGTTGGTGCAGGAAACCACTTTTGCACTTGTATGAGTGTGGAAAAAACACTTTTTGCACCTGCGATAGTGTTGAAAAACCACTTTTCGCACTTGCGTTAGTGTTGAAAAACCATTTTTCGCACTTGTGTTGGTGCAGGAAACCACTTTTGCACTTGTATTAGTGTGGAAAAACCACTTTTCGCACTTGTGTTTGTGTTGAAAAACCACTTTTCGCACTTGTGTTAGTGTTGAAAAACCACTTTTCGCACTTGTGTTGGTGCAGGAAACCACTTTTGCACTTGCATTAGTGTGGAAAAAACACTTTTTGCACTTGTGATAGTGTTGAACAACCACTTTTCGCACTTGTGTTAGTGTTGAAAAACCACTTTTCGCACTTGTGTTGGTGCAGGAAACCACTTTTGTACTTGTATTAGTGTGGAAAACCACTTTTCGAACTTGTGTTAGTGTTGAAAAACCACTTTTCGCACTTGTGTTAGTGTTGAAAAACCACTTTTCGCACTTGTGTTAGTGTTGAAAAACCACTTTTCGCACTTGTGTTGGTGCAGGAAACCACTTTTGCACTTGTATTAGTGTGGAAAAAACACTTTTCGCACTTGTGTTAGTGTTGAAAAACCACCTTTCGCACTTGTGTTAGTGTTGAAAAACCACTTTTCGCACTTGTGTTAGTGTTGAAAAACCACTTTTCGCACTTGTGTTGGTGCCGGAAACCACTTTTGCACTTATATTAATGTGGAAAAACCACTTTTCGCACTTGTGTTAGTGTTGAAAAACCACTTTTCGCACTTGTGTTAGTGTTGAAAAGCCACTTTTTGCACTTGTGTTGGTGCAGGAAACCACTTTTGCACTTGTATTAGTGTGGAAAAAACACTTTTTGCACTTGTGATAGTGTTGAAAAACCACTTTTCGCACTTGTGTTAGTGTTGAAAAACCACTTTTCGCACTTGTGTTGGTGCAGGAACCCACTTTTGCACTTGTATTAGTGTGGAAAAACCACTTTTCGCACTTGTGTTAGTGTTGAAAAACCACTTTTCGCACTTGTGTTAGTGTTGAAAAACCACTTTTCGCACTTGTGTTGGTGCAGGAAACCACTTTTGCACTTGTATTAGTGTGGAAAAAACACTTTTTGCACTTGTGATAGTGTTGAAAAACCACTTTTCGCACTTGTGTTAGTGTTGAAAAACCACTTTTCGCACTTGTGTTGGTGCAGGAAACCACTTTTGCACTTGTATTAGTGTGGAAAAACCACTTTTCGCACTGGTGTTAGTGTTGAAAAACCACTTTTCACACTTGTGTTAGTGTTGAAAAACCACTTTTCGCACTTGTGTTAGTGTTGAAAAACCACTTTTCGCACTTGTGTTAGTGTTGAAAAACCACTTTTCGCACTTGTGTTTGTGCAGGAAACCACTTTTGCACTTGTATTAGTGTGGAAAAAACACTTTTCGCACTTGTGTTAGTGTTGAAAAACCACTTTTCGCACTTGTGTTAATGTTGAAAAACCACTTTTCGCACTTGTGTTAGTGTTGAAAAACCACTTTTCGCACTTGTGTTGGTGCAGGAAACCACTTTTGCACCTGTATTAGTGTGGAAAAACCACTTTTCGCACTTGTGTTAGTGTTGAAAAACCACTTTTCGCACTTGTGTTAGTGTTGAAAAACCACTTTTTGCACTTGTGTTGGTGCAGGAAACCACTTTTGCACTTGTATTAGTGTGGAAAAATCACTTTTTGCACTTATGATAGTGTTGAAAAATCACTTTTCGCACTTGTGTTAGTGTTGAAAAACCACTTTTCGCACTTGTGTTTGTGCAGGAAACCACTTTTGCACTTGTATTAGTGTGGAAAAAACACTTTTTGCACTTGTGATAGTGTTGAAAAACCACCTTTCGCACTTGTGTTAGTGTTGAAAAACCACTTTTCGCACTTGTGTTAGTGTTGAAAAACCATTTTTCGCACTTGTGTTGGTGCAGGAAACCACTTTTGCACTTGTATTAGTGTGGAAAAACCACTTTTCGCACTTGTGTTTGTGTTGAAAAACCACTTTTCGCACTTGTGTTAGTGTTGAAAAACCACTTTTCGCACTTGTGTTGGTGCAGGAAACCACTTTTGCACTTGCATTAGTGTGGAAAAAACACTTTTTGCACTTGTGATAGTGTTGAACAACCACTTTTCGCACTTGTGTTAGTGTTGAAAAACCACTTTTCGCACTTGTGTTGGTGCAGGAAACCACTTTTGCACTTGTATTAGTGTGGAAAACCACTTTTCGAACTTGTGTTAGTGTTGAAAAACCACTTTTCGCACTTGTGTTAGTGTTGAAAAACCACTTTTCGCACTTGTGTTAGTGTTGAAAAACCACTTTTCGCACTTGTGTTGGTGCAGGAAACCACTTTTGCACTTGTATTAGTGTGGAAAAAACACTTTTCGCACTTGTGTTAGTGTTGAAAAACCACCTTTCGCACTTGTGTTAGTGTTGAAAAACCACTTTTCGCACTTGTGTTAGTGTTGAAAAACCACTTTTCGCACTTGTGTTGGTGCCGGAAACCACTTTTGCACTTATATTAATGTGGAAAAACCACTTTTCGCACTTGTGTTAGTGTTGAAAAACCACTTTTCGCACTTGTGTTAGTGTTGAAAAGCCACTTTTTGCACTTGTGTTGGTGCAGGAAACCACTTTTGCACTTGTATTAGTGTGGAAAAAACACTTTTTGCACTTGTGATAGTGTTGAAAAACCACTTTTCGCACTTGTGTTAGTGTTGAAAAACCACTTTTCGCACTTGTGTTGGTGCAGGAACCCACTTTTGCACTTGTATTAGTGTGGAAAAACCACTTTTCGCACTTGTGTTAGTGTTGAAAAAACACTTTTCGCACTTGTGTTAGTGTTGAAAAACCACTTTTCGCACTTGTGTTGGTGCAGGAAACCACTTTTGCACTTGTATTAGTGTGGAAAAACCACTTTTCGCACCTGTGTTAGTGTTGAAAAACCACTTTTCGCACTTGTGTTAGTGTTGAAAAACCACTTTTCGCACTTGTGTTAGTGTTGAAAAACCATTTTTCGCACTTGTGTTGGTGCAGGAAACCACTTTTGCACTTGTATTAGTGTGGAAAAACCACTTTTCGCACTTGTGTTAGTGTTGAAAAACCACTTTTCGCACTTGTGTTAGTGTTGAAAAACCACTTTTCGCACTTGTGTTGGTGCAGGAAACCACTTTTGCACTTGTATTAGTGTGGAAAAAACACTTTTTGCACTTGTGATAGTGTTGAAAAACCACTTTTCGCACTTGTGTTAGTGTTGAAAAACCACTTTTCGCACTTGTGTTGGTGCAGGAAACCACTTTTGCACTTGTATTAGTGTGGAAAAACCACTTTTCGCACTGGTGTTAGTGTTGAAAAACCACTTTTCACACTTGTGTTAGTGTTGAAAAACCACTTTTCGCACTTGTGTTAGTGTTGAAAAACCACTTTTCGCACTTGTGTTAGTGTTGAAAAACCACTTTTCGCACTTGTGTTTGTGCAGGAAACCACTTTTGCACTTGTATTAGTGTGGAAAAAACACTTTTCGCACTTGTGTTAGTGTTGAAAAACCACTTTTCGCACTTGTGTTAATGTTGAAAAACCACTTTTCGCACTTGTGTTAGTGTTGAAAAACCACTTTTCGCACTTGTGTTGGTGCAGGAAACCACTTTTGCACCTGTATTAGTGTGGAAAAACCACTTTTCGCACTTGTGTTAGTGTTGAAAAACCACTTTTCGCACTTGTGTTAGTGTTGAAAAACCACTTTTTGCACTTGTGTTGGTGCAGGAAACCACTTTTGCACTTGTATTAGTGTGGAAAAATCACTTTTTGCACTTATGATAGTGTTGAAAAATCACTTTTCGCACTTGTGTTAGTGTTGAAAAACCACTTTTCGCACTTGTGTTTGTGCAGGAAACCACTTTTGCACTTGTATTAGTGTGGAAAAAACACTTTTTGCACTTGTGATAGTGTTGAAAAACCACCTTTCGCACTTGTGTTAGTGTTGAAAAACCACTTTTCGCACTTGTGTTAGTGTTGAAAAACCACTTTTCGCACTTGTGTTGGTGCCGGAAACCACTTTTGCACTTATATTAATGTGGAAAAACCACTTTTCGCACTTGTGTTAGTGTTGAAAAACCACTTTTCGCACTTGTGTTAGTGTTGAAAAACCACTTTTTGCACTTGTGTTGGTGCAGGAAACCACTTTTGCACTTGTATTACTGTGGAAAAAACACTTTTTGCACTTGTGATAGTGTTGAAAAACCACTTTTCGCACTTGTGTTAGTGTTGAAAAACCACTTTTCGCACTTGTGTTGGTGCAGGAAACCACTTTTGCACTTGTATTAGTGTGGAAAAAACACTTTTTGCACTTGTGATAGTGTTGAAAAACCACTTTTCACACTTGTGTTAGTGTTGAAAAACCACTTTTCGCACTTGTGTTGGTGCAGGAAACCACTTTTGCACTTGTATTAGTGTGGAAAAACCACTTTTCGCACTGGTGTTAGTGTTGAAAAACCACTTTTCACACTTGTGTTAGTGTTGAAAAACCACTTTTCGCACTTGTGTTAGTGTTGAAAAACCACTTTTCGCACTTGTGTTAGTGTTGAAAAACCACTTTTCGCACTTGTGTTTGTGCAGGAAACCACTTTTGCACTTGTATTAGTGTGGAAAAAACACTTTTCGCACTTGTGTTAGTGTTGAAAAACCACTTTTCGCACTTGTGTTAATGTTGAAAAACCACTTTTCGCACTTGTGTTAGTGTTGAAAAACCACTTTTCGCACTTGTGTTGGTGCAGGAAACCACTTTTGCACCTGTATTAGTGTGGAAAAACCACTTTTCGCACTTGTGTTAGTGTTGAAAAACCACTTTTCGCACTTGTGTTGGTGCAGGAAACCACTTTTGCACTTTTATTAGTGTGGAAAAACACTTTTTGCACTTGTGATATTGTTGAAAAACCACTTTTCGCACTTGTGTTAGTGTTGAAAAACCACTTTTCGCACTTGTGTTGGTGCAGGAAACCACTTTTGCACTTGTATTAGTGTTGAAAAACCACTTCGCACTTGTGTTAGTGTTGAAAAACCACTTTTCGCACTTGTGTTAGTGTTGAAAAACCACTTTTCGCACTTGTGTTGGTGCAGGAAACCACTTTTGCACTTGTATTAGTGTGGAAAAAACACTTTTCGCACTTGTGTTAGTGTTGAAAAACCACCTTTCGCACTTGTGTTAGTGTTGAAAAACCACTTTTCGCACTTGTGTTAGTGTTGAAAAACCACTTTTCGCACTTGTGTTGGTGCCGGAAACCACTTTTGCACTTATATTAATGTGGAAAAACCACTTTTCGCACTTGTGTTAGTGTTGAAAAACCACTTTTCGCACTTGTGTTAGTGTTGAAAAACCACTTTTTGCACTTGTGTTGGTGCAGGAAACCACTTTTGCACTTGTATTAGTGTGGAAAAAACACTTTTTGCACTTGTGATAGTGTTGAAAAACCACTTTTTGCACTTGTGTTAGTGTTGAAAAAACACTTTTCGCACTTGTGTTGGTGCAGGAACCCACTTTTGCACTTGTATTAGTGTGGAAAAACCACTTTTCGCACTTGTGTTAGTGTTGAAAAAACACTTTTCGCACTTGTGTTAGTGTTGAAAAACCACTTTTCGCACTTGTGTTGGTGCAGGAAACCACTTTTGCACTTGTATTAGTGTGGAAAAACGACTTTTCGCACCTGTGTTAGTGTTGAAAAACCACTTTTCGCACTTGTGTTAGTGTTGAAAAACCACTTTTCGCACTTGTGTTAGTGTTGAAAAACCATTTTTCGCACTTGTGTTGGTGCAGGAAACCACTTTTGCACTTGTATTAGTGTGGAAAAACCACTTTTCGCACTTGTGTTAGTGTTGAAAAACCACTTTTCGCACTTGTGTTAGTGTTGAAAAACCACTTTTCGCACTTGTGTTGGTGCAGGAAACCACTTTTGCACTTGTATTAGTGTGGAAAAAACACTTTTTGCACTTGTGATAGTGTTGAAAAACCACTTTTCGCACTTGTGTTAGTGTTGAAAAACCACTTTTCGCACTTGTGTTGGTGCAGGAAACCACTTTTGCACTTTGTATTAGTGTGGAAAAACCACTTTTCGCACTGGTGTTAGTGTTGAAAAACCACTTTTCGCACTTGTGTTAGTGTTGAAAAACCACTTTTCGCACTTGTGTTAGTGTTGAAAAACCACTTTTCGCACTTGTGTTAGTGTTGAAAAACCACTTTTCGCACTTGTGTTAGTGTTGAAAAACCACTTTTCGCACTTGTGTTAGTGTTGAAAAACCACTTTTCGCACTTGTGTTTGTGCAGGAAACCACTTTTGCACTTGTATTAGTGTGGAAAAAACACTTTTCGCACTTGTGTTAGTGTTGAAAAACCACTTTTCGCACTTGTGTTAATGTTGAAAAACCACTTTTCGCACTTGTGTTAGTGTTGAAAAACCACTTTTCGCACTTGTGTTGGTGCTGGAAACCACTTTTGCACCTGTATTAGTGTGGAAAAACCACTTTTCTCACTTGTGTTAGTGTTGAAAAACCACTTTTCGCACTTGTGTTAGTGTAAAAAACCAATTTTCGCACTTGTGTTGGTGCAGGAAACCACTTTTGCACTTATATTAGTGTGGAAAAAACACTTTTTGCACTTGTGATATTGTTGAAAAACCACTTTTCGCACTTGTGTTAGTGTTGAAAAACCACTTTTCGCACTTGTGTTGGTGCAGGAAACCACTTTTGCACTTGTATTCGTGTGGAAAAATCACTTTTTGCACTTATGATAGTGTTGAAAAATCACTTTTCGCACTTGTGTTAGTGTTGAAAAACCACTTCGCACTTGTGTTGGTGCAGGAAACCACTTTTGCACTTGTATTAGTGTGGAAAAAACACTTTTTGCACTTGTGATAGTGTTGAAAAACCACTTTTCTCACTTGTGTTAGTGTTGAAAAACCACTTTTCGCACTTGTGTTGGTGCAGGAAACCACTTTTGCACTTGTATTAGTGTGGAAAAACCACTTTTCGCACTTGTGTTAGTGTTGAAAAACCACTTTTCGCACTTGTGTTTGTGTTGAAAAACCACTTTTCGCACTTGTGTTAGTGTTGAAAAACCACTTTTCGCACTTGTGTTGGTGCATGAAACCACTTTTGCACTTGTATTAGTGTGGAATAAACACTTTTTGCACTTGTGATAGTGTTGAAAAACCACTTTTCCTACTTGTGTTAGTGTTGAAAAACCACTTTTCGCACTTGTGTTGGTGCAGGAAACCACTTTTGCACTTGTATTAGTGTGGAAAAACCACTTTTCGCACTTGTGTTAGTGTTGAAAAACCACTTTTCGCACTTGTGTTCGCGTTGAAAAACCACTTTTCACACTTGTGTTAGTGTTGAAAAACCACTTTTCGCACTTGTGTTGGTGCAGGAAACCACTTTTGCACTTGTATTAGTGTGGAAAAAAACACTTTTTGCACTTGTGATAGTGTTGAAAAACCACTTTTCGCACTTGTGTTAGTGTGAAAAACCACTTTTCGCACTTGTGTTGGTGCAGGAAACCACTTTTGCACTTGTATTAGTGTGGAAAAACCACTTTTTGCACTTGTGTTAGTGTTGAAAAACCACTTTTCGCACTTGTGTTAGTGTTGAAAAACCACTTTTCGCACTTGTGTTGGTGCAGGCAACCACTTTTGCACTTGTATTAGTGTGGAAAAAACACTTTTTGCACTTGTGATAGTGTTGAAAAACCACTTTTCGCACTTGTGTTAGTGTTGAAAAACCACTTTTCGCACTTGTGTTGGTGCAGGAAACCACTTTTGCACTTGTATTAGTGTGGAAAACCACTTTTCGCACTTGTGTTAGTGTTGAAAAACCACTTTTTGCACTTGTGTTGGTGCAGGAAACCACTTTTGCACTTGTATTAGTGTGGAAAAAACACTTTTTGCACTTGTGATAGTGTTGAAAAACCACTTTTCGCACTTGTGTTAGTGTTGAAAAACCACTTTTCGCACTTGTGTTGGTGCAGGAAACCACTTTTGCACTTGTATTAGTGTGGAAAAAAACACTTTTTGCACTTGTGATAGTGTTGAAAAACCACTTTTCGCACTTGTGTTAGTGTTGAAAAACCACTTTTCGCACTTGTGTTAGTGTTGAAAAACCACTTTTTGCACTTGTGTTGGTGCAGGAAACCACTTTTGCACTTGTGTTGGTGCAGGAAACCACTTTTGCACTTGTATTAGTGTGGAAAAAACACTTTTTGCACTTGTGATAGTGTTGAAAAACCACTTTTCGCACTTGTGTTAGTGTTGAAAAACCACTTTTCGCACTTGTGTTGGTGCAGGAAACCACTTTTGCACTTGTATTAGTGTGGAAAAAAACACTTTTTGCACTTGTGATAGTGTTGAAAAACCACTTTTCGCACTTGTGTTAGTGTTGAAAAACCACTTTTCGCACTTGTGTTAGTGTTGAAAAACCACTTTTCGCACTTGTGTTAGTGTTGAAAAACCACTTTTCGCACTTGTGTTGGTGCAGGCAACCACTTTTGCACTTGTATTAGTGTGGAAAAAACACTTTTTGCACTTGTGATAGTGTTGAAAAACCACTTTTCGCACTTGTGTTAGTGTTGAAAAACCACTTTTCGCACTTGTGTTGGTGCAGGAAACCACTTTTGCACTTGTATTAGTGTGGAAAACCACTTTTCGCACTTGTGTTAGTGTTGAAAAACCACTTTTTGCACTTGTGTTGGTGCAGGAAACCACTTTTGCACTTGTATTAGTGTGGAAAAAACACTTTTTGCACTTGTGATAGTGTTGAAAAACCACTTTTCGCACTTGTGTTAGTGTTGAAAAACCACTTTTCGCACTTGTGTTGGTGCAGGAAACCACTTTTGCACTTGTATTAGTGTGGAAAAAAACACTTTTTGCACTTGTGATAGTGTTGAAAAACCACTTTTCGCACTTGTGTTAGTGTTGAAAAACCACTTTTCGCACTTGTGTTAGTGTTGAAAAACCACTTTTCGCACTTGTGTTGGTGCAGGCAACCACTTTTGCACTTGTATTAGTGTGGAAAAAACACTTTTTGCACTTGTGATAGTGTTGAAAAACCACTTTTCGCACTTGTGTTAGTGTTGAAAAACCACTTTTCGCACTTGTGTTGGTGCAGGAAACCACTTTTGCACTTGTATTAGTGTGGAAAACCACTTTTCGCACTTGTGTTAGTGTTGAAAAACCACTTTTTGCACTTGTGTTGGTGCAGGAAACCACTTTTGCACTTGTATTAGTGTGGAAAAAACACTTTTTGCACTTGTGATAGTGTTGAAAAACCACTTTTCGCACTTGTGTTAGTGTTGAAAAACCACTTTTCGCACTTGTGTTGGTGCAGGAAACCACTTTTGCACTTGTATTAGTGTGGAAAAAAACACTTTTTGCACTTGTGATAGTGTTGAAAAACCACTTTTCGCACTTGTGTTAGTGTTGAAAAACCACTTTTCGCACTTGTGTTAGTGTTGAAAAACCACTTTTTGCACTTGTGTTGGTGCAGGAAACCACTTTTGCACTTGTATTAGTGTGGAAAAAACACTTTTTGCACTTGTGATATTGTTGAAAAACCACTTTTCGCACTTGTGTTAGTGTTGAAAAACCACTTTTCGCACTTGTGTTGGTGCAGGAAACCACTTTTGCACTTGTATTAGTGTGGAAAAACCACTTTTCGCACTTGTGTTAGTGTTGAAAAACCACTTTTCGCACTTGTGTTAGTGTTGAAAAACCACTTTTCACACTTGTGTTGGTGCAGGAAACCACTTTTGCACTTGTATTAGTGTGGAAAAAATACTTTTTGCACTTGTGATAGTGTTGAAAAACCACTTTTCTCACTTGTGTTAGTGTTGAAAAACCACTTTTCGCACTTGTGTTGGTGCAGGAAACCACTTTTGCACTTGTATTAGTGTGGAAAAAACACTTTTTGCACTTGTGATAGTGTTGAAAAACCACTTTTCACACTCATGTTAGTGTTGAAAAACCACTTTTCACACTTGTGTTAGTGTTGAAAAACCACTTTTCGCACTTGTGTTGGTGCAGGAAACCACTTTTGCACTTGTATTAGTGTGGAAAAAACACTTTTTGCACTTGTGATAGTGTTGAAAAACCACTTTTCGCACTTGTGTTAGTGTTGAAAAACCACTTTTCGCACTTGTGTTGGTGCAGGAAACCACTTTTGCACTTGTATTAGTGTGGAAAAACCACTTTTCGCACTTGTGTTAGTGTTGAAAAACCACTTTTCGCACTTGTGTTAGTGTTGAAAAACCACTTTTCGCACTTGTGTTAGTGTTGAAAAACCACTTTTCGCACTTGTGTTGGTGCAGGAAACCACTTTTGCACTTGTATTAGTGTGGAAAAACCCCGTTTTGCACTTGTGTTAGTGTTGAAAAACCACTTTTCGCACTTGTGTTAGTGTTGAAAAACCACTTTTCGCACTTGTGTTGGTGCAGGAAACCACTTTTGCACTTTTATTAGTGTGGAAAAAACACTTTTTGCACTTGTGATATTGTTGAAAAACCACTTTTCGCACTTGTGTTAGTGTTGAAAAACCACTTTTCGCACTTGTGTTGGTGCAGGAAACCACTTTTGCACTTCTATTAGTGTGGAAAAATCACTTTTTGCACTTATGATAGTGTTGAAATCACTTTTCGCACTTGTGTTAGTGTTGAAAAACCACTTTTCGCACTTGTGTTTGTGCAGGAAACCACTTTTGCACTTGTATTAGTGTGGAAAAAACACTTTTTGCACTTGTGATAGTGTTGAAAAACCACCTTTCGCACTTGTGTTAGTGTTGAAAAACCACTTTTCGCACTTGTGTTAGTGTTGAAAAACCACTTTTCGCACTTGTGTTGGTGCCGGAAACCACTTTTGCACTTATATTAATGTGGAAAAACCACTTTTCGCACTTGTGTTAGTGTTGAAAAACCACTTTTCGCACTTGTGTTAGTGTTGAAAAACCACTTTTTGCACTTGTGTTGGTGCAGGAAACCACTTTTGCACTTGTATTAGTGTGGAAAAAACACTTTTTGCACTTGTGATAGTGTTGAAAAACCACTTTTCGCACTTGTGTTAGTGTTGAAAAACCACTTTTCGCACTTGTGTTGGTGCAGGAAACCACTTTTGCACTTTTATTAGTGTGGAAAAAACACTTTTTGCACTTGTGATATTGTTGAAAAACCACTTTTCGCACTTGTGTTAGTGTTGAAAAACCACTTTTCGCACTTGTGTTGGTGCAGGAAACCACTTTTGCACTTGTATTAGTGTTGAAAAACCACTTTTCGCACTTGTGTTAGTGTTGAAAAACCACTTTTCGCACTTGTGTTAGTGTTGAAAAACTACTTTTCGCACTTGTGTTGGTGCAGGAAACCACTTTTGCACTTGTATTAGTGTGGAAAAAACACTTTTCGCACTTGCGTTAGTGTTGAAAAACCACCTTTCGCACTTGCGTTAGTGTTGAAAAACCACTTTTCGCACTTGTGTTAGTGTTGAAAAACCACTTTTCGCACTTGTGTTGGTGCAGGAACCCACTTTTGCACTTGTATTAGTGTGGAAAAACCACTTTTCGCACTTGTGTTAGTGTTGAAAAAACACTTTTGCACTTGTATTAGTGTGGAAAAAACACTTTTTGCACTTGTGTTAGTGTTGAAAAACCACTTTTCGCACTTGTGTTGGTGCAGGAAACCACTTTTGCACTTGTATTAGTGTGGAAAAAACACTTTTTGCACTTGTGATAGTGTTGAAAAACCACTTTTCACACTCATGTTAGTGTTGAAAAACCACTTTTCACACTTGTGTTAGTGTTGAAAAACCACTTTTCGCACTTGTGTTGGTGCAGGAAACCACTTTTGCACTTGTATTAGTGTGGAAAAAACACTTTTTGCACTTGTGATAGTGTTGAAAAACCACTTTTCGCACTTGTGTTAGTGTTGAAAAACCACTTTTCGCACTTGTGTTGGTGCAGGAAACCACTTTTGCACTTGTATTAGTGTGGAAAAACCACTTTTCGCACTTGTGTTAGTGTTGAAAAACCACTTTTCGCACTTGTGTTAGTGTTGAAAAACCACTTTTCGCACTTGTGTTAGTGTTGAAAAACCACTTTTCGCACTTGTGTTGGTGCAGGAAACCACTTTTGCACTTGTATTAGTGTGGAAAAACCCCGTTTTGCACTTGTGTTAGTGTTGAAAAACCACTTTTCGCACTTGTGTTAGTGTTGAAAAACCACTTTTCGCACTTGTGTTGGTGCAGGAAACCACTTTTGCACTTTTATTAGTGTGGAAAAAACACTTTTTGCACTTGTGATATTGTTGAAAAACCACTTTTCGCACTTGTGTTAGTGTTGAAAAACCACTTTTCGCACTTGTGTTGGTGCAGGAAACCACTTTTGCACTTCTATTAGTGTGGAAAAATCACTTTTTGCACTTATGATAGTGTTGAAATCACTTTTCGCACTTGTGTTAGTGTTGAAAAACCACTTTTCGCACTTGTGTTTGTGCAGGAAACCACTTTTGCACTTGTATTAGTGTGGAAAAAACACTTTTTGCACTTGTGATAGTGTTGAAAAACCACCTTTCGCACTTGTGTTAGTGTTGAAAAACCACTTTTCGCACTTGTGTTAGTGTTGAAAAACCACTTTTCGCACTTGTGTTGGTGCCGGAAACCACTTTTGCACTTATATTAATGTGGAAAAACCACTTTTCGCACTTGTGTTAGTGTTGAAAAACCACTTTTCGCACTTGTGTTAGTGTTGAAAAACCACTTTTTGCACTTGTGTTGGTGCAGGAAACCACTTTTGCACTTGTATTAGTGTGGAAAAAACACTTTTTGCACTTGTGATAGTGTTGAAAAACCACTTTTCGCACTTGTGTTAGTGTTGAAAAACCACTTTTCGCACTTGTGTTGGTGCAGGAAACCACTTTTGCACTTTTATTAGTGTGGAAAAAACACTTTTTGCACTTGTGATATTGTTGAAAAACCACTTTTCGCACTTGTGTTAGTGTTGAAAAACCACTTTTCGCACTTGTGTTGGTGCAGGAAACCACTTTTGCACTTGTATTAGTGTTGAAAAACCACTTTTCGCACTTGTGTTAGTGTTGAAAAACCACTTTTCGCACTTGTGTTAGTGTTGAAAAACTACTTTTCGCACTTGTGTTGGTGCAGGAAACCACTTTTGCACTTGTATTAGTGTGGAAAAAACACTTTTCGCACTTGTGTTAGTGTTGAAAAACCACCTTTCGCACTTGCGTTAGTGTTGAAAAACCACTTTTCGCACTTGTGTTAGTGTTGAAAAACCACTTTTCGCACTTGTGTTGGTGCCGGAAACCACTTTTGCACTTATATTAATGTGGAAAAACCACTTTTCGCACTTGTGTTAGTGTTGAAAAACCACTTTTCGCACTTGTGTTAGTGTTGAAAAACCACTTTTTGCACTTGTGTTGGTGCAGGAAACCACTTTTGCACTTGTATTAGTGTGGAAAAAACACTTTTTGCACTTGTGATAGTGTTGAAAAACCACTTTTCGCACTTGTGTTAGTGTTGAAAAACCACTTTTCGCACTTGTGTTGGTGCCGGAAACCACTTTTGCACTTATATTAATGTGGAAAAACCACTTTTCGCACTTGTGTTAGTGTTGAAAAACCACTTTTTGCACTTGTGTTAGTGTTGAAAAACCACTTTTTGCACTTGTGTTGGTGCAGGAAACCACTTTTGCACTTGTATTAGTGTGGAAAAAACACTTTTTGCACTTGTGATAGTGTTGAAAAACCACTTTTCGCACTTGTGTTAGTGTTGAAAAACCACTTTTCGCACTTGTGTTGGTGCAGGAACCCACTTTTGCACTTGTATTAGTGTGGAAAAACCACTTTTCGCACTTGTGTTAGTGTTGAAAAAACACTTTTGCACTTGTATTAGTGTGGAAAAAACACTTTTTGCACTTGTGATAGTGTTGAAAAACCACTTTTCTCACTTGTGTTAGTGTTGAAAAACCACTTTTCGCACTTGTGTTGGTGCAGGAAACCACTTTTGCACTTGTATTAGTGTGGAAAAACCACTTTTCGCACTTGTGTTAGTGTTGAAAAACCACTTTTCGCACTTGTGTTTGTGTTGAAAAACCACTTTTCGCACTTGTGTTAGTGTTGAAAAACCACTTTTCGCACTTGTGTTGGTGCAGGAAACCACTTTTGCACTTGTATTAGTGTGGAATAAACACTTTTTGCACTTGTGATAGTGTTGAAAAACCACTTTTCCTACTTGTGTTAGTGTTGAAAAACCACTTTTCGCACTTGTGTTGGTGCAGGAAACCACTTTTGCACTTGTATTAGTGTGGAAAAACCACTTTTCGCACTTGTGTTAGTGTTGAAAAACCACTTTTCGCACTTGTGTTAGCGTTGAAAAACCACTTTTCGCACTTGTGTTAGTGTTGAAAAACCACTTTTCGCACTTGTGTTGGTGCAGGAAACCACTTTTGCACTTGTATTAGTGTGGAAAAAAACACTTTTTGCACTTGTGATAGTGTTGAAAAACCACTTTTCGCACTTGTGTTAGTGTTGAAAAACTACTTTTCGCACTTGTGTTGGTGCAGGAAACCACTTTTGCACTTGTATTAGTGTGGAAAAAACACTTTTCGCACTTGTGTTAGTGTTGAAAAACCACCTTTCGCACTTGTGTTAGTGTTGAAAAACCACTTTTCGCACTTGTGATAGTGTTGAAAAACCACTTTTCGCACTTGTGTTAGTGTGAAAAACCACTTTTCGCACTTGTGTTGGTGCAGGAAACCACTTTTGCACTTGTATTAGTGTGGAAAAACCACTTTTTGCACTTGTGTTAGTGTTGAAAAACCACTTTTCGCACTTGTGTTAGTGTTGAAAAACCACTTTTCGCACTTGTGTTGGTGCAGGCAACCACTTTTGCACTTGTATTAGTGTGGAAAAAACACTTTTTGCACTTGTGATAGTGTTGAAAAACCACTTTTCGCACTTGTGTTAGTGTTGAAAAACCACTTTTCGCACTTGTGTTGGTGCAGGAAACCACTTTTGCACTTGTATTAGTGTGGAAAACCACTTTTCGCACTTGTGTTAGTGTTGAAAAACCACTTTTCGCACTTGTGTTGGTTCAGGAAACCACTTTTGCACTTGTATTAGTGTGGAAAAAACACTTTTTGCACTTGTGATAGTGTTGAAAAACCACTTTTCGCACTTGTGTTAGTGTTGAAAAACCACTTTTCGCACTTGTGTTGGTGCAGGAAACCACTTTTGCACTTGTATTAGTGTGGAAAAAACACTTTTTGCACTTGTGATAGTGTTGAAAAACCACTTTTCGCACTTGTGTTAGTGTTGAAAAACCACTTTTCGCACTTGTGTTAGTGTTGAAAAACCACTTTTTGCACTTGTGTTGGTGCAGGAAACCACGTTTGCACTTGTATTAGTGTGGAAAAAACACTTTTTGCACTTGTGATATTGTTGAAAAACCACTTTTCGCACTTGTGTTAGTGTTGAAAAACCACTTTTCGCACTTGTGTTGGTGCAGGAAACCACTTTTGCACTTGTATTAGTGTGGAAAAACCACTTTTCGCACTTGTGTTATTGTTGAAAAACCACTTTTCGCACTTGTGTTAGTGTTGAAAAACCACTTTTCACACTTGTGTTGGTGCAGGAAACCACTTTTGCACTTGTATTAGTGTGGAAAAAATACTTTTTGCACTTGTGATAGTGTTGAAAAACCACTTTTCTCACTTGTGTTAGTGTTGAAAAACCACTTTTCGCACTTGTGTTGGTGCAGGAAACCACTTTTGCACTTGTATTAGTGTGGAAAAAACACTTTTTGCACTTGTGATAGTGTTGAAAAACCACTTTTCACACTCATGTTAGTGTTGAAAAACCACTTTTCACACTTGTGTTAGTGTTGAAAAACCACTTTTCGCACTTGTGTTGGTGCAGGAAACCACTTTTGCACTTGTATTAGTGTGGAAAAAACACTTTTTGCACTTGTGATAGTGTTGAAAAACCACTTTTCGCACTTGTGTTAGTGTTGAAAAACCACTTTTCGCACTTGTGTTGGTGCAGGAAACCACTTTTGCACTTGTATTAGTGTGGAAAAACCACTTTTCGCACTTGTGTTAGTGTTGAAAAACCACTTTTCGCACTTGTGTTGGTGTTGAAAAACCACTTTTCGCACTTGTGTTAGTGTTGAAAAACCACTTTTCGCACTTGTGTTAGTGTTGAAAAACCACTTTTCGCACTTGTGTTGTTGCAGGAAACCACTTTTGCACTTGTTTTAGTGTGGAAAAACCCCGTTTCGCACTTGTGTTAGTGTTGAAAAACCACTTTTCGCACTTGTGTTAGTGTTGAAAAACCACTTTTCGCACTTGTGTTGGTGCAGGAAACCACTTTTGCACTTTTATTAGTGTGGAAAAAACACTTTTTGCACTTGTGATATTGTTGAAAAACCACTTTTCGCACTTGTGTTAGTGTTGGAAAACCACTTTTCGCACTTGTGTTGGTGCAGGAAACCACTTTTGCACTTCTATTAGTGTGGAAAAATCACTTTTTGCACTTATGATAGTGTTGAAAAATCACTTTTCGCACTTGTGTTAGTGTTGAAAAACCACTTTTCGCACTTGTGTTTGTGCAGGAAACCACTTTTGCACTTGTATTAGTGTGGAAAAAACACTTTTTGCACTTGTGATAGTGTTGAAAAACCACCTTTCGCACTTGTGTTAGTGTTGAAAAACCACTTTTCGCACTTGTGTTAGTGTTGAAAAACCACTTTTCGCACTTGTGTTGGTGCCGGAAACCACTTTTGCACTTATATTAATGTGGAAAAACCACTTTTCGCACTTGTGTTAGTGTTGAAAAACCACTTTTCGCACTTGTGTTAGTGTTGAAAAACCACTTTTTGCACTTGTGTTGGTGCAGGCAACCACTTTTGCACTTGTATTAGTGTGGAAAAAACACTTTTTGCACTTGTGATAGTGTTGAAAAACCACTTTTCGCACTTGTGTTAGTGTTGAAAAACCACTTTTCGCACTTGTGTTGGTGCAGGAAACCACTTTTGCACTTTTATTAGTGTGGAAAAAACACTTTTTGCACTTGTGATATTGTTGAAAAACCACTTTTCGCACTTGTCTTAGTGTTGAAAAACCACTTTTCGCACTTGTGTTGGTGCAGGAAACCACTTTTGCACTTGTATTAGTGTTGAAAAACCACTTTTCGCACTTGTGTTAGTGTTGAAAAACCACTTTTCGCACTTGTGTTAGTGTTGAAAAACTACTTTTCGCACTTGTGTTGGTGCAGGAAACCACTTTTGCACTTGTATTAGTGTGGAAAAAACACTTTTCGCACTTGTGTTAGTGTTGAAAAACCACCTTTCGCACTTGTGTTAGTGTTGAAAAACCACTTTTCGCACTTGTGTTAGTGTTGAAAAACCACTTTTCGCACTTGTGTTGGTGCCGGAAACCACTTTTGCACTTATATTAATGTGGAAAAACCACTTTTCGCACTTGTGTTAGTGTTGAAAAACCACTTTTCGCACTTGTGTTAGTGTTGAAAAACCACTTTTTGCACTTGTGTTGGTGCAGGAAACCACTTTTGCACTTGTATTAGTGTGGAAAAAACACTTTTTGCACTTGTGATAGTGTTGAAAAACCACTTTTCACACTTGTGTTAGTGTTGAAAAACCACTTTTCGCACTTGTGTTGGTGCAGGAAACCACTTTTGCACTTGTATTAGTGTGGAAAAACGACTTTTCGCACCTGTGTTAGTGTTGAAAAACCACTTTTCGCACTTGTGTTAGTGTTGAAAAACCACTTTTCGCACTTGTGTTAGTGTTGAAAAACCATTTTTCGCACTTGTGTTGGTGCAGGAAACCACTTTTGCACTTATATTAATGTGGAAAAACCACTTTTCGCACTTGTGTTAGTGTTGAAAAACCACCTTTCGCACTTGTGTTAGTGTTGAAAAACCACTTTTGCACTTGTATTAGTGTGGAAAAACCACTTTTCGCACTTGTGTTAGTGTTGAAAAACCACTTTTCGCACTTGTGTTAGTGTTGAAAAACCACTTTTCGCACTTGTGTTGGTGCAGGAAACCACTTTTGCACTTGTATTAGTGTGGAAAAAATACTTTTTGCACTTGTGATAGTGTTGAAAAACCACTTTTCTCACTTGTGTTAGTGTTGAAAAACCACTTTTCGCACTTGTGTTGGTGCAGGAAACCACTTTTGCACTTGTATTAGTGTGGAAAAAACACTTTTTGCACTTGTGATAGTGTTGAAAAACCACTTTTCGCACTCGTGTTAGTGTTGAAAAACCACTTTTCGCACTTGTGTTGGTGCAGGAAACCACTTTTGCACTTGTATTAGTGTGGAAAAAACCACTTTTCGCACTTCTGTTAGTGTTGAAAAACCACTTTTCGCAAGTGTGTTAGTGTTGAAAAACCACTTTTCGCACTTGTGTTGGTGCAGGAAACCACTTTTGCACTTGTATTAGTGTGGAAAAAACACTTTTTGCACTTGTGATAGTGTTGAAAAACCACTTTTCTCACTTGTGCTAGTGTTGAAAAACCACTTTTCGCACTTGTGTTGGTGCAGGAAACCACTTTTGCACTTGTATTAGTGTGGAAAAAACACTTTTTGCACTTGTGATAGTGTTGAAAAACCACTTTTCTCACTTGTGCTAGTGTTGAAAAACCACTTTTCGCACTTGTGTTGGTGCAGGAAACCACTTTTGCACTTGTATTAGTGTGGAAAAAACACTTTTTGCACCTGCGATAGTGTTGAAAAACCACTTTTCGCACTTGCGTTAGTGTTGAAAAACCATTTTTCGCACTTGTGTTGGTGCAGGAAACCACTTTTGCACTTGTATTAGTGTGGAAAAACCACTTTTCGCACTTGTGTTTGTGTTGAAAAACCACTTTTCGCACTTGTGTTAGTGTTGAAAAACCACTTTTCGCACTTGTGTTGGTGCAGGAAACCACTTTTGCACTTGCATTAGTGTGGAAAAAACACTTTTTGCACTTGTGATAGTGTTGAACAACCACTTTTCGCACTTGTGTTAGTGTTGAAAAACCACTTTTCGCACTTGTGTTGGTGCAGGAAACCACTTTTGCACTTGTATTAGTGTGGAAAACCACTTTTCGAACTTGTGTTAGTGTTGAAAAACCACTTTTCGCACTTGTGTTAGTGTTGAAAAACCACTTTTCGCACTTGTGTTAGTGTTGAAAAACCACTTTTCGCACTTGTGTTGGTGCAGGAAACCACTTTTGCACTTGTATTAGTGTGGAAAAAACACTTTTCGCACTTGTGTTAGTGTTGAAAAACCACCTTTCGCACTTGTGTTAGTGTTGAAAAACCACTTTTCGCACTTGTGTTAGTGTTGAAAAACCACTTTTCGCACTTGTGTTGGTGCCGGAAACCACTTTTGCACTTATATTAATGTGGAAAAACCACTTTTCGCACTTGTGTTAGTGTTGAAAAACCACTTTTCGCACTTGTGTTAGTGTTGAAAAGCCACTTTTTGCACTTGTGTTGGTGCAGGAAACCACTTTTGCACTTGTATTAGTGTGGAAAAACCACTTTTCGCACTTGTGTTAGTGTTGAAAAACCACTTTTCGCACTTGTGTTAGTGTTGAAAAACCATTTTTCGCACTTGTGTTGGTGCAGGAAACCACTTTTGCACTTGTATTAGTGTGGAAAAACCACTTTTCGCACTTGTGTTAGTGTTGAAAAACCACTTTTCGCACTTGTGTTAGTGTTGAAAAACCACTTTTCGCACTTGTGTTGGTGCAGGCAACCACTTTTGCACTTGTATTAGTGTGGAAAAAACACTTTTTGCACTTGTGATAGTGTTGAAAAACCACTTTTCGCACTTGTGTTAGTGTTGAAAAACCACTTTTCGCACTTGTGTTGGTGCAGGAAACCACTTTTGCACTTGTATTAGTGTGGAAAACCACTTTTCGCACTTGTGTTAGTGTTGAAAAACCACTTTTCGCACTTGTGTTGGTGCAGGAAACCACTTTTGCACTTGTATTAGTGTGGAAAAAACACTTTTTGCACTTGTGATAGTGTTGAAAAACCACTTTTCGCACTTCTGTAAGTGTTGAAAAACCACTTTTCGCACTTGTGTTGGTGCAGGAAACCACTTTTGCACTTGTATTAGTGTGGAAAAAACACTTTTTGCACTTGTGATAGTGTTGAAAAACCACTTTTCGCACTTGTGTTAGTGTTGAAAAACCACTTTTCGCACTTGTGTTAGTGTTGAAAAACCACTTTTTGCACTTGTGTTGGTGCAGGAAACCACTTTTGCACTTGTATTAGTGTGGAAAAAACACTTTTTGCACTTGTGATATTGTTGAAAAACCACTTTTCGCACTTGTGTTAGTGTTGAAAAACCACTTTTCGCACTTGTGTTGGTGCAGGAAACCACTTTTGCACTTGTATTAGTGTGGAAAAACCACTTTTCGCACTTGTGTTAGTGTTGAAAAACCACTTTTCGCACTTGTGTTAGTGTTGAAAAACCACTTTTCGCACTTGTGTTGGTGCAGGAAACCACTTTTGCACTTGTATTAGTGTGGAAAAAATACTTTTTGCACTTGTGATAGTGTTGAAAAACCACTTTTCTCACTTGTGTTAGTGTTGAAAAACCACTTTTCGCACTTGTGTTGGTGCAGGAAACCACTTTTGCACTTGTATTAGTGTGGAAAAACCACTTTTCGCACTTGTGTTAGTGTTGAAAAACCACTTTTCGCACTTGTGTTTGTGTTGAAAAACCACTTTTCGCACTTGTGTTAGTGTTGAAAAACCACTTTTCGCACTTGTGTTGGTGCAGGAAACCACTTTTGCTATTGTATTAGTGTGGAATAAACACTTTTTGCACTTGTGATAGTGTTGAAAAACCACTTTTCCTACTTGTGTTAGTGTTGAAAAACCACTTTTCGCACTTGTGTTGGTGCAGGAAACCACTTTTGCACTTGTATTAGTGTGGAAAAACCACTTTTCGCACTTGTGTTAGTGTTGAAAAACCACTTTTCGCACTTGTGTTAGCGTTGAAAAACCACTTTTCGCACTTGTGTTAGTGTTGAAAAACCACTTTTCGCACTTGTGTTGGTGCAGGAAACCACTTTTGCACTTGTATTAGTGTGGAAAAAAACACTTTTTGCACTTGTGATAGTGTTGAAAAACCACTTTTCGCACTTGTGTTAGTGTTGAAAAACTACTTTTCGCACTTGTGTTGGTGCAGGAAACCACTTTTGCACTTGTATTAGTGTGGAAAAAAACACTTTTCGCACTTGTGTTAGTGTTGAAAAACCACCTTTCGCACTTGTGTTAGTGTTGAAAAACCACTTTTCGCACTTGTGATAGTGTTGAAAAACCACTTTTCGCACTTGTGTTAGTGTGAAAAACCACTTTTCGCACTTGTGTTGGTGCAGGAAACCACTTTTGCACTTGTATTAGTGTGGAAAAACCACTTTTTGCACTTGTGTTAGTGTTGAAAAACCACTTTTCGCACTTGTGTTAGTGTTGAAAAACCACTTTTCGCACATGTGTTGGTGCAGGCAACCACTTTTGCACTTGTATTAGTGTGGAAAAAACACTTTTTGCACTTGTGATAGTGTTGAAAAACCACTTTTCGCACTTGTGTTAGTGTTGAAAAACCACTTTTCGCACTTGTGTTGGTGCAGGAAACCACTTTTGCACTTGTATTAGTGTGGAAAACCACTTTTCGCACTTGTGTTAGTGTTGAAAAACCACTTTTCGCACTTGTGTTGGTGCAGGAAACCACTTTTGCACTTGTATTAGTGTGGAAAAAACACTTTTTGCACTTGTGATAGTGTTGAAAAACCACTTTTCGCACTTGTGTTAGTGTTGAAAAACCACTTTTCGCACTTGTGTTGGTGCAGGAAACCACTTTTGCACTTGTATTAGTGTGGAAAAAACACTTTTTGCACTTGTGATAGTGTTGAAAAACAACTTTTCGCACTTGTGTTAGTGTTGAAAAACCACTTTTCGCACTTGTGTTAGTGTTGAAAAACCACTTTTTGCACTTGTGTTGGTGCAGGAAACCACGTTTGCACTTGTATTAGTGTGGAAAAAACACTTTTTGCACTTGTGATATTGTTGAAAAACCACTTTTCGCACTTGTGTTAGTGTTGAAAAACCACTTTTCGCACTTGTGTTGGTGCAGGAAACCACTTTTGCACTTGTATTAGTGTGGAAAAACCACTTTTCGCACTTGTGTTATTGTTGAAAAACCACTTTTCGCACTTGTGTTAGTGTTGAAAAACCACTTTTCACACTTGTGTTGGTGCAGGAAACCACTTTTGCACTTGTATTAGTGTGGAAAAAATACTTTTTGCACTTGTGATAGTGTTGAAAAACCACTTTTCTCACTTGTGTTAGTGTTGAAAAACCACTTTTCGCACTTGTGTTGGTGCAGGAAACCACTTTTGCACTTGTATTAGTGTGGAAAAAACACTTTTTGCACTTGTGATAGTGTTGAAAAACCACTTTTCACACTCATGTTAGTGTTGAAAAACCACTTTTCACACTTGTGTTAGTGTTGAAAAACCACTTTTCGCACTTGTGTTGGTGCAGGAAACCACTTTTGCACTTGTATTAGTGTGGAAAAAACACTTTTTGCACTTGTGATAGTGTTGAAAAACCACTTTTCGCACTTGTGTTAGTGTTGAAAAACCACTTTTCGCACTTGTGTTGGTGCAGGAAACCACTTTTGCACTTGTATTAGTGTGGAAAAACCACTTTTCGCACTTGTGTTAGTGTTGAAAAACCACTTTTCGCACTTGTGTTAGTGTTGAAAAACCACTTTTCGCACTTGTGTTAGTGTTGAAAAACCACTTTTCGCACTTGTGTTAGTGTTGAAAAACCACTTTTCGCACTTGTGTTGTTGCAGGAAACCACTTTTGCACTTGTATTAGTGTGGAAAAACCCCGTTTCGCACTTGTGTTAGTGTTGAAAAACCACTTTTCGCACTTGTGTTAGTGTTGAAAAACCACTTTTCGCACTTGTGTTGGTGCAGGAAACCACTTTTGCACTTTTATTAGTGTGGAAAAAACACTTTTTGCACTTGTGATATTGTTGAAAAACCACTTTTCGCACTTGTGTTAGTGTTGGAAAACCACTTTTCGCACTTGTGTTGGTGCAGGAAACCACTTTTGCACTTCTATTAGTGTGGAAAAATCACTTTTTGCACTTATGATAGTGTTGAAAAATCACTTTTCGCACTTGTGTTAGTGTTGAAAAACCACTTTTCGCACTTGTGTTTGTGCAGGAAACCACTTTTGCACTTGTATTAGTGTGGAAAAAACACTTTTTGCACTTGTGATAGTGTTGAAAAACCACCTTTCGCACTTGTGTTAGTGTTGAAAAACCACTTTTCGCACTTGTGTTAGTGTTGAAAAACCACTTTTCGCACTTGTGTTGGTGCCGGAAACCACTTTTGCACTTATATTAATGTGGAAAAACCACTTTTCGCACTTGTGTTAGTGTTGAAAAACCACTTTTCGCACTTGTGTTAGTGTTGAAAAACCACTTTTTGCACTTGTGTTGGTGCAGGAAACCACTTTTGCACTTGTATTAGTGTGGAAAAAACACTTTTTGCACTTGTGATAGTGTTGAAAAACCACTTTTCGCACTTGTGTTAGTGTTGAAAAACCACTTTTCGCACTTGTGTTGGTGCAGGAAACCACTTTTGCACTTTTATTAGTGTGGAAAAAACACTTTTTGCACTTGTGATATTGTTGAAAAACCACTTTTCGCACTTGTCTTAGTGTTGAAAAACCACTTTTCGCACTTGTGTTGGTGCAGGAAACCACTTTTGCACTTGTATTAGTGTTGAAAAACCACTTTTCGCACTTGTGTTAGTGTTGAAAAACCACTTTTCGCACTTGTGTTAGTGTTGAAAAACTACTTTTCGCACTTGTGTTGGTGCAGGAAACCACTTTTGCACTTGTATTAGTGTGGAAAAAACACTTTTCGCACTTGTGTTAGTGTTGAAAAACCACCTTTCGCACTTGTGTTAGTGTTGAAAAACCACTTTTCGCACTTGTGTTAGTGTTGAAAAACCACTTTTCGCACTTGTGTTGGTGCCGGAAACCACTTTTGCACTTATATTAATGTGGAAAAACCACTTTTCGCACTTGTGTTAGTGTTGAAAAACCACTTTTCGCACTTGTGTTAGTGTTGAAAAACCACTTTTTGCACTTGTGTTGGTGCAGGAAACCACTTTTGCACTTGTATTAGTGTGGAAAAAACACTTTTTGCACTTGTGATAGTGTTGAAAAACCACTTTTCACACTTGTGTTAGTGTTGAAAAACCACTTTTCGCATTTGTGTTGGTGCAGGAACCCACTTTTGCACTTGTATTAGTGTGGAAAAACCACTTTTCGCACTTGTGTTAGTGTTGAAAAAACACTTTTCGCATTTGTGTTAGTGTTGAAAAACCACTTTTCGCACTTGTGTTGGTGCAGGAAACCACTTTTGCACTTGTATTAGTGTGGAAAAACGACTTTTCGCACCTGTGTTAGTGTTGAAAAACCACTTTTCGCACTTGTGTTAGTGTTGAAAAACCACTTTTCGCACTTGTGTTAGTGTTGAAAAACCATTTTTCGCACTTGTGTTGGTGCAGGAAACCACTTTTGCACTTGTATTAGTGTGGAAAAACCACTTTTTGCACTTGTGTTAGTGTTGAAAAACCACTTTTCGCACTTGTGTTAGTGTTGAAAAACCACTTTTCGCACTTGTGTTGGTGCAGGCAACCACTTTTGCACTTGTATTAGTGTGGAAAAAACACTTTTTGCACTTGTGATAGTGTTGAAAAACCACTTTTCGCACTTGTGTTAGTGTTGAAAAACCACTTTTCGCACTTGTGTTGGTGCAGGAAACCACTTTTGCACTTGTATTAGTGTGGAAAACCACTTTTCGCACTTGTGTTAGTGTTGAAAAACCACTTTTCGCACTTGTGTTGGTGCAGGAAACCACTTTTGCACTTGTATTAGTGTGGAAAAAACACTTTTTGCACTTGTGATAGTGTTGAAAAACCACTTTTCGCACTTGTGTAAGTGTTGAAAAACCACTTTTCGCACTTGTGTTGGTGCAGGAAACCACTTTTGCACTTGTATTAGTGTGGAAAAAACACTTTTTGCACTTGTGATAGTGTTGAAAAACCACTTTTCGCACTTGTGTTAGTGTTGAAAAACCACTTTTCGCACTTGTGTTAGTGTTGAAAAACCACTTTTTGCACTTGTGTTGGTGCAGGAAACCACTTTTGCACTTGTATTAGTGTGGAAAAAACACTTTTTGCACTTGTGATATTGTTGAAAAACCACTTTTCGCACTTGTGTTAGTGTTGAAAAACCACTTTTCGCACTTGTGTTGGTGCAGGAAACCACTTTTGCACTTGTATTAGTGTGGAAAAACCACTTTTCGCACTTGTGTTAGTGTTGAAAAACCACTTTTCGCACTTGTGTTAGTGTTGAAAAACCACTTTTCGCACTTGTGTTGGTGCAGGAAACCACTTTTGCACTTGTATTAGTGTGGAAAAAATACTTTTTGCACTTGTGATAGTGTTGAAAAACCACTTTTCTCACTTGTGTTAGTGTTGAAAAACCACTTTTCGCACTTGTGTTGGTGCAGGAAACCACTTTTGCACTTGTATTAGTGTGGAAAAAACACTTTTTGCACTTGTGATAGTGTTGAAAAACCACTTTTCGCACTCGTGTTAGTGTTGAAAAACCACTTTTCGCACTTGTGTTGGTGCAGGAAACCACTTTTGCACTTGTATTAGTGTGGAAAAAACCACTTTTTGCACTTCTGTTAGTGTTGAAAAACCACTTTTCGCAATTGTGTTAGTGTTGAAAAACCACTTTTCGCACTTGTGTTGGTGCAGGAAACCACTTTTGCACTTGTATTAGTGTGGAAAAAACACTTTTTGCACTTGTGATAGTGTTGAAAAACCACTTTTCTCACTTGTGCTAGTGTTGAAAAACCACTTTTCGCACTTGTGTTAGTGCAGGAAACCACTTTTGCACTTGTATTAGTGTGGAAAAAACACTTTTTGCACCTGCGATAGTGTTGAAAAACCACTTTTCGCACTTGCGTTAGTGTTGAAAAACCATTTTTCGCACTTGTGTTGGTGCAGGAAACCACTTTTGCACTTGTATTAGTGTGGAAAAACCACTTTTCGCACTTGTGTTTGTGTTGAAAAACCACTTTTCGCACTTGTGTTAGTGTTGAAAAACCACTTTTCGCACTTGTGTTGGTGCAGGAAACCACTTTTGCACTTGCATTAGTGTGGAAAAAACACTTTTTGCACTTGTGATAGTGTTGAACAACCACTTTTCGCACTTGTGTTAGTGTTGAAAAACCACTTTTCGCACTTGTGTTGGTGCAGGAAACCACTTTTGCACTTGTATTAGTGTGGAAAACCACTTTTCGAACTTGTGTTAGTGTTGAAAAACCACTTTTCGCACTTGTGTTAGTGTTGAAAAACCACTTTTCGCACTTGTGTTAGTGTTGAAAAACCACTTTTCGCACTTGTGTTGGTGCAGGAAACCACTTTTGCACTTGTATTAGTGTGGAAAAAACACTTTTCGCACTTGTGTTAGTGTTGAAAAACCACCTTTCGCACTTGTGTTAGTGTTGAAAAACCACTTTTCGCACTTGTGTTAGTGTTGAAAAACCACTTTTCGCACTTGTGTTGGTGCCGGAAACCACTTTTGCACTTATATTAATTTGGAAAAACCACTTTTCGCACTTGTGTTAGTGTTGAAAAACCACTTTTCGCACTTGTGTTAGTGTTGAAAAGCCACTTTTTGCACTTGTGTTGGTGCAGGAAACCACTTTTGCACTTGTATTAGTGTGGAAAAACCACTTTTCGCACTTGTGTTAGTGTTGAAAAACCACTTTTCGCACTTGTGTTAGTGTTGAAAAACCATTTTTCGCACTTGTGTTGGTGCAGGAAACCACTTTTGCACTTGTATTAGTGTGGAAAAACCACTTTTCGCACTTGTGTTAGTGTTGAAAAACCACTTTTCGCACTTGTGTTAGTGTTGAAAAACCACTTTTCGCACTTGTGTTGGTGCAGGAAACCACTTTTGCACTTGTATTAGTGTGGAAAAAACACTTTTTGCACTTGTGATAGTGTTGAAAAACCACTTTTCGCACTTGTGTTAGTGTTGAAAAACCACTTTTCGCACTTGTGTTGGTGCAGGAAACCACTTTTGCACTTGTATTAGTGTGGAAAAACCACTTTTCGCACTGGTGTTAGTGTTGAAAAACCACTTTTCACACTTGTGTTAGTGTTGAAAAACCACTTTTCGCACTTGTGTTATTGTTGAAAAACCACTTTTCGCACTTGTGTTAGTGTTGAAAAACCACTTTTCGCACTTGTGTTTGTGCAGGAAACCACTTTTGCACTTGTATTAGTGTGGACAAAACACTTTTCGCACTTGTGTTAGTGTTGAAAAACCACTTTTCGCACTTGTGTTAATGTTGAAAAACCACTTTTCGCACTTGTGTTAGTGTTGAAAAACCACTTTTCGCACTTGTGTTGGTGCAGGAAACCACTTTTGCACCTGTATTAGTGTGGAAAAACCACTTTTCGCACTTGTGTTAGTGTTGAAAAACCACTTTTCGCACTTGTGTTAGTGTTGAAAAACCACTTTTTGCACTTGTGTTGGTGCAGGAAACCACTTTTGCACTTGTATTAGTGTGGAAAAATCACTTTTTGCACTTATGATATTGTTGAAAAATCACTTTTCGCACTTGTGTTAGTGTTGAAAAACCACTTTTCGCACTTGTGTTTGTGCAGGAAACCACTTTTGCACTTGTATTAGTGTGGAAAAAACACTTTTTGCACTTGTGATAGTGTTGAAAAACCACCTTTCGCACTTGTGTTAGTGTTGAAAAACCACTTTTCGCACTTGTGTTAGTGTTGAAAAACCACTTTTCGCACTTGTGTTGGTGCCGGAAACCACTTTTGCACTTATATTAATGTGGAAAAACCACTTTTCGCACTTGTGTTAGTGTTGAAAAACCACTTTTCGCACTTGTGTTAGTGTTGAAAAACCACTTTTTGCACTTGTGTTGGTGCAGGAAACCACTTTTGCACTTGTATTAGTGTGGAAAAAACACTTTTTGCACTTGTGATAGTGTTGAAAAACCACTTTTCGCACTTGTGTTAGTGTTGAAAAACCACTTTTCGCACTTGTGTTAGTGTTGAAAAACCACTTTTCGCACTTGTGTTTGTGCAGGAAACCACTTTTGCACTTGTATTAGTGTGGAAAAAACACTTTTTGCACTTGTGATAGTGTTGAAAAACCACCTTTCGCACTTGTGTTAGTGTTGAAAAACCACTTTTCGCACTTGTGTTAGTGTTGAAAAACCACTTTTCGCACTTGTGTTGGTGCCGGAAACCACTTTTGCACTTATATTAATGTGGAAAAACCACTTTTCGCACTTGTGTTAGTGTTGAAAAACCACTTTTCGCACTTGTGTTAGTGTTGAAAAACCACTTTTTGCACTTGTGTTGGTGCAGGAAACCACTTTTGCACTTGTATTAGTGTGGAAAAAACACTTTTTGCACTTGTGATAGTGTTGAAAAACCACTTTTCGCACTTGTGTTAGTGTTGAAAAACCACTTTTCGCACTTGTGTTGGTGCAGGAAACCACTTTTGCACTTGTATTAGTGTGGAAAAAACACTTTTTGCACTTGTGATAGTGTTGAAAAACCACTTTTCGCACTTGTGTTAGTGTTGAAAAACCACTTTTCGCACTTGTGTTGGTGCAGGAAACCACTTTTGCACTTGTATTAGTGTGGAAAAAACACATTTTGCACTTGTGATAGTGTTGAAAAACCACTTTTTGCACTTGTGTTAGTGTTGAAAAACCACTTTTCGCACTTGTGTTGGTGCAGGAAACCACTTTTGCACTTGTATTAGTGTGGAAAAACCACTTTTCGCACTGGTGTTAGTGTTGAAAAACCACTTTTCACACTTGTGTTAGTGTTGAAAAACCACTTTTCGCACTTGTGTTAGTGTTGAAAAACCACTTTTCGCACTTGTGTTAGTGTTGAAAAACCACTTTTCGCACTTGTGTTTGTGCAGGAAACCACTTTTGCACTTGTATTAGTGTGGAAAAAACACTTTTCGCACTTGTGTTAGTGTTGAAAAACCACTTTTCGCACTTGTGTTAATGTTGAAAAACCACTTTTCGCACTTGTGTTAGTGTTGAAAAACCACTTTTCGCACTTGTGTTGGTGCAGGAAACCACTTTTGCACCTGTATTAGTGTGGAAAAACCACTTTTCGCACTTGTGTTAGTGTTGAAAAACCACTTTTCGCACTTGTGTTAGTGTTGAAAAACCACTTTTTGCACTTGTGTTGGTGCAGGAAACCACTTTTGCACTTGTATTAGTGTGGAAAAATCACTTTTTGCACTTATGATAGTGTTGAAAAACCCCTTTTCGCACTTGTGTTAGTGTTGAAAAACCACTTTTCGCACTTGTGTTTGTGCAGGAAACCACTTTTGCACTTGTATTAGTGTGGAAAAAACACTTTTTGCACTTGTGATAGTGTTGAAAAACCACCTTTCGCACTTGTGTTAGTGTTGAAAAACCACTTTTCGCACTTGTGTTAGTGTTGAAAAACCACTTTTCGCACTTGTGTTGGTACCGGAAACCACTTTTGCACTTATATTAATGTGGAAAAACCACTTTTCGCACTTGTGTTAGTGTTGAAAAACCACTTTTCGCACTTGTGTTAGTGTTGAAAAACCACTTTTTGCACTTGTGTTGGTGCAGGAAACCACTTTTGCACTTGTATTAGTGTGGAAAAAACACTTTTTGCACTTGTGATAGTGTTGAAAAACCACTTTTCGCACTTGTGTTAGTGTTGAAAAACCACTTTTCGCACTTGTGTTGGTGCAGGAAACCACTTTTGCACTTTTATTAGTGTGGAAAAAACACTTTTAGCACTTGTGATATTGTTGAAAAACCACTTTTCGCACTTGTGTTAGTGTTGAAAAACCACTTTTCGCACTTGTGTTGGTGCAGGAAACCACTTTTGCACTTGTATTAGTGTTGAAAAACCACTTCGCACTTGTGTTAGTGTTGAAAAACCACTTTTCGCACTTGTGTTAGTGTTGAAAAACCACTTTTCGCACTTGTGTTGGTGCAGGAAACCACTTTTGCACTTGTATTAGTGTGGAAAAAACACTTTTCGCACTTGTGTTAGTGTTGAAAAACCACCTTTCGCACTTGTGTTAGTGTTGAAAAACCACTTTTCGCACTTGTGTTAGTGTTGAAAAACCACTTTTCGCACTTGTGTTGGTGCCGGAAACCACTTTTGCACTTATATTAATGTGGAAAAACCACTTTTCGCACTTGTGTTAGTGTTGAAAAACCACTTTTCGCACTTGTGTTAGTGTTGAAAAACCACTTTTTGCACTTGTGTTGGTGCAGGAAACCACTTTTGCACTTGTATTAGTGTGTAAAAAACACTTTTTGCACTTGTGATAGTGTTGAAAAACCACTTTTCGCACTTGTGTTAGTGTTGAAAAACCACTTTTCGCACTTGTGTTGGTGCAGGAACCCACTTTTGCACTTGTATTAGTGTGGAAAAACCACTTTTCGCACTTGTGTTAGTGTTGAAAAAACACTTTTCGCACTTGTGTTAGTGTTGAAAAACCACTTTTCGCACTTGTGTTGGTGCAGGAAACCACTTTTGCACTTGTATTAGTGTGGAAAAACGACTTTTCGCACCTGTGTTAGTGTTGAAAAACCACTTTTCGCACTTGTGTTAGTGTTGAAAAACCACTTTTCGCACTTGTGTTAGTGTTGAAAAACCATTTTTCGCACTTGTGTTGGTGCAGGAAACCACTTTTGCACTTGTATTAGTGTGGAAAAACCACTTTTCGCACTTGTGTTAGTGTTGAAAAACCACTTTTCGCACTTGTGTTAGTGTTGAAAAACCACTTTTCGCACTTGTGTTGGTGCAGGAAACCACTTTTGCACTTGTATTAGTGTGGAAAAAACACTTTTTGCACTTGTGATAGTGTTGAAAAACCACTTTTCGCACTTGTGTTAGTGTTGAAAAACCACTTTTCGCACTTGTGTTGGTGCAGGAAACCACTTTTGCACTTGTATTAGTGTGGAAAAACCACTTTTCGCACTGGTGTTAGTGTTGAAAAACAACTTTTCGCACTTGTGTTAGTGTTGAAAAACCACTTTTCGCACTTGTGTTAGTGTTGAAAAACCACTTTTCGCACTTGTGTTAGTGTTGAAAAACCACTTTTTGCACTTGTGTTTGTGCAGGAAACCACTTTTGCACTTGTATTAGTGTGGAAAAAACACTTTTCGCACTTGTGTTAGTGTTGAAAAACCACTTTTCGCACTTGTGTTAATGTTGAAAAACCACTTTTCGCACTTGTGTTTGTGCAGGAAACCACTTTTGCACTTGTATTAGTGTGGAAAAAACACTTTTTGCACTTGTGATAGTGTTGAAAAACCACCTTTCGCACTTGTGTTAGTGTTGAAAAACCACTTTTCGCACTTGTGTTAGTGTTGAAAAACCACTTTTCGCACTTGTGTTGGTACCGGAAACCACTTTTGCACTTATATTAATGTGGAAAAACCACTTTTCGCACTTGTGTTAGTGTTGAAAAACCACTTTTCGCACTTGTGTTAGTGTTGAAAAACCACTTTTTGCACTTGTGTTGGTGCAGGAAACCACTTTTGCACTTGTATTAGTGTGGAAAAAACACTTTTTGCACTTGTGATAGTGTTGAAAAACCACTTTTCGCACTTGTGTTAGTGTTGAAAAACCACTTTTCGCACTTGTGTTGGTGCAGGAAACCACTTTTGCACTTTTATTAGTGTGGAAAAAACACTTTTAGCACTTGTGATATTGTTGAAAAACCACTTTTCGCACTTGTGTTAGTGTTGAAAAACCACTTTTCGCACTTGTGTTGGTGCAGGAAACCACTTTTGCACTTGTATTAGTGTTGAAAAACCACTTCGCACTTGTGTTAGTGTTGAAAAACCACTTTTCGCACTTGTGTTAGTGTTGAAAAACCACTTTTCGCACTTGTGTTGGTGCAGGAAACCACTTTTGCACTTGTATTAGTGTGGAAAAAACACTTTTCGCACTTGTGTTAGTGTTGAAAAACCACCTTTCGCACTTGTGTTAGTGTTGAAAAACCACTTTTCGCACTTGTGTTAGTGTTGAAAAACCACTTTTCGCACTTGTGTTGGTGCCGGAAACCACTTTTGCACTTATATTAATGTGGAAAAACCACTTTTCGCACTTGTGTTAGTGTTGAAAAACCACTTTTCGCACTTGTGTTAGTGTTGAAAAACCACTTTTTGCACTTGTGTTGGTGCAGGAAACCACTTTTGCACTTGTATTAGTGTGTAAAAAACACTTTTTGCACTTGTGATAGTGTTGAAAAACCACTTTTCGCACTTGTGTTAGTGTTGAAAAACCACTTTTCGCACTTGTGTTGGTGCAGGAACCCACTTTTGCACTTGTATTAGTGTGGAAAAACCACTTTTCGCACTTGTGTTAGTGTTGAAAAAACACTTTTCGCACTTGTGTTAGTGTTGAAAAACCACTTTTCGCACTTGTGTTGGTGCAGGAAACCACTTTTGCACTTGTATTAGTGTGGAAAAACGACTTTTCGCACCTGTGTTAGTGTTGAAAAACCACTTTTCGCACTTGTGTTAGTGTTGAAAAACCACTTTTCGCACTTGTGTTAGTGTTGAAAAACCATTTTTCGCACTTGTGTTGGTGCAGGAAACCACTTTTGCACTTGTATTAGTGTGGAAAAACCACTTTTCGCACTTGTGTTAGTGTTGAAAAACCACTTTTCGCACTTGTGTTAGTGTTGAAAAACCACTTTTCGCACTTGTGTTGGTGCAGGAAACCACTTTTGCACTTGTATTAGTGTGGAAAAAACACTTTTTGCACTTGTGATAGTGTTGAAAAACCACTTTTCGCACTTGTGTTAGTGTTGAAAAACCACTTTTCGCACTTGTGTTGGTGCAGGAAACCACTTTTGCACTTGTATTAGTGTGGAAAAACCACTTTTCGCACTGGTGTTAGTGTTGAAAAACCACTTTTCGCACTTGTGTTAGTGTTGAAAAACCACTTTTCGCACTTGTGTTAGTGTTGAAAAACCACTTTTCGCACTTGTGTTAGTGTTGAAAAACCACTTTTTGCACTTGTGTTTGTGCAGGAAACCACTTTTGCACTTGTATTAGTGTGGAAAAAACACTTTTCGCACTTGTGTTAGTGTTGAAAAACCACTTTTCGCACTTGTGTTAATGTTGAAAAACCACTTTTCGCACTTGTGTTAGTGTTGAAAAACCACTTTTCGCACTTGTGTTGGTGCTGGAAACCACTTTTGCACCTGTATTAGTGTGGAAAAACCACTTTTCTCACTTGTGTTAGTGTTGAAAAACCACTTTTCGCACTTGTGTTAGTGTAAAAAACCAATTTTCGCACTTGTGTTGGTGCAGGAAACCACTTTTGCACTTATATTAGTGTGGAAAAAACACTTTTTGCACTTGTGATATTGTTGAAAAACCACTTTTCGCACTTGTGTTAGTGTTGAAAAACCACTTTTCGCACTTGTGTTGGTGCAGGAAACCACTTTTGCACTTGTATTAGTGTGGAAAAACCACTTTTCGCACTTGTGTTAGTGTTGAAAAACCACTTTTCGCACTTGTGTTAGCGTTGAAAAACCACTTTTCACACTTGTGTTCGTGTTGAAAAACCACTTTTCGCACTTGTGTTGGTGCAGGAAACCACTTTTGCACTTGTATTAGTGTGGAAAAAAACACTTTTTGCACTTGTGATAGTGTTGAAAAACCACTTTTCTCACTTGTGTTAGTGTTGAAAAACCACTTTTCGCACTTGTGTTGGTGCAGGAAACCACTTTTCGCACTTGTGTTGGTGCAGGAAACCACTTTTGCACTTGTATTAGTGTGGAAAAACCACTTTTCGCACTGGTGTTAGTGTTAAAAAACCACTTTTCGCACTTGTGTTAGTGTTGAAAAACCACTTTTCGCACTTGTGTTAGTGTTGAAAAACCACTTTTCGCACTTGTGTTAGTGTTGAAAAACCACTTTTCGCACTTGTGTTTGTGCAGGAAACCACTTTTGCACTTGTATTAGTGTGGAAAAAACACTTTTCACACTTGTGTTAGTGTTGAAAAACCACTTTTCGCACTTGTGTTAATGTTGAAAAACCACTTTTCGCACTTGTGTTAGTGTTGAAAAACCACTTTTCGCACTTGTGTTGGTGCAGGAAACCACTTTTGCACCTGTATTAGTGTGGAAAAACCACTTTTCGCACTTGTGTTAGTGTTGAAAAACCACTTTTCGCAGTTGTGTTAGTGTAAAAAACCAATTTTCGCACTTGTGTTGGTGCAGGAAACCACTTTTGCACTTATATTAGTGTGGAAAAAACACTTTTTGCACTTGTGATATTGTTGAAAAACCACTTTTCGCACTTGTGTTCGTGTTGAAAAACCACTTTTCGCACTTGTGTTGGTGCAGGAAACCACTTTTGCACTTGTATTCGTGTGGAAAAATCACTTTTTGCACTTATGATAGTGTTGAAAAATCACTTTTCGCACTTGTGTTAGTGTTGAAAAACCACTTCGCACTTGTGTTGGTGCAGGAAACCACTTTTGCACTTGTATTAGTGTGGAAAAAACACTTTTTGCACTTGTGATAGTGTTGAAAAACCACGTTTCTCACTTGTGTTAGTGTTGAAAAACCACTTTTCGCACTTGTGTTGGTGCAGGAAACCACTTTTGCACTTGTATTAGTGTGGAAAAACCACTTTTCGCACTTGTGTTAGTGTTGAAAAACCACTTTTCGCACTTGTGTTTGTGTTGAAAAACCACTTTTCGCACTTGTGTTAGTGTTGAAAAACCACTTTTCGCACTTGTGTTGGTGCAGGAAACCACTTTTGCACTTGTATTAGTGTGGAATAAACACTTTTTGCACTTGTGATAGTGTTGAAAAACCACTTTTCCTACTTGTGTTAGTGTTGAAAAACCACTTTTCGCACTTGTGTTGGTGCAGGAAACCACTTTTGCACTTGTATTAGTGTGGAAAAACCACTTTTCGCACTTGTGTTAGTGTTGAAAAACCACTTTTCGCACTTGTGTTAGCGTTGAAAAACCACTTTTCGCACTTGTGTTAGTGTTGAAAAACCACTTTTCGCACTTGTGTTGGTGCAGGAAACCACTTTTGCACTTGTATTAGTGTGGAAAAAAACACTTTTTGCACTTGTGATAGTGTTGAAAAACCACTTTTCGCACTTGTGTTAGTGTGAAAAACCACTTTTCGCACTTGTGTTGGTGCAGGAAACCACTTTTGCACTTGTATTAGTGTGGAAAACCACTTTTTGCACTTGTGTTAGTGTTGAAAAACCACTTTTCGCACTTGTGTTAGTGTTGAAAAACCACTTTTCGCACTTGTGTTGGTGCAGGCAACCACTTTTGCACTTGTATTAGTGTGGAAAAAACACTTTTTGCACTTGTGATAGTGTTGAAAAACCACTTTTCGCACTTGTGTTAGTGTTTGAAAACCACTTTTCGCACTTGTGTTGGTGCAGGAAACCACTTTTGCACTTGTATTAGTGTGGAAAACCACTTTTCGCACTTGTGTTAGTGTTGAAAAACCACTTTTCGCACTTGTGTTGGTGCAGGAAACCACTTTTGCACTTGTATTAGTGTGGAAAAAACACTTTTTGCACTTGTGATAGTGTTGAAAAACCACTTTTCGCACTTGTGTTAGTGTTGAAAAACCACTTTTCGCACTTGTGTTGGTGCAGGAAACCACTTTTGCACTTGTATTAGTGTGGAAAAAACACTTTTTGCACTTGTGATAGTGTTGAAAAACCACTTTTCGCACTTGTGTTAGTGTTGAAAAACCACTTTTCGCACTTGTGTTAGTGTTGAAAAACCACTTTTTGCACTTGTGTTGGTGCAGGAAACCACTTTTGCACTTGTATTAGTGTGGAAAAAACACTTTTTGCACTTGTGATATTGTTGAAAAACCACTTTTCGCACTTGTGTTAGTGTTGAAAAACCACTTTTCGCACTTGTGTTGGTGCAGGAAACCACTTTTGCACTTGTATTAGTGTGGAAAAAATACTTTTTGCACTTGTGATAGTGTTGAAAAACCACTTTTCTCACTTGTGTTAGTGTTGAAAAACCACTTTTCGCACTTGTGTTGGTGCAGGAAACCACTTTTGCACTTGTATTAGTGTGGAAAAAACACTTTTTGCACTTGTGATAGTGTTGAAAAACCACTTTTCGCACTCGTGTTAGTGTTGAAAAACCACTTTTCGCACTTGTGTTGGTGCAGGAAACCACTTTTGCACTTGTATTAGTGTGGAAAAAACCACTTTTCACACTTCTGTTAGTGTTGAAAAACCACTTTTCGCAATTGTGTTAGTGTTGAAAAACCACTTTTCGCACTTGTGTTGGTGCAGGAAACCACTTTTGCACTTGTATTAGTGTGGAAAAAACACTTTTTGCACTTGTGATAGTGTTGAAAAACCACTTTTCTCACTTGTGCTAGTGTTGAAAAACCACTTTTCGCACTTGTGTTGGTGCAGGAAACCACTTTTGCACTTGTATTAGTGTGGAAAAAACACTTTTTGCACCTGCGATAGTGTTGAAAAACCACTTTTCGCACTTGCGTTAGTGTTGAAAAACCATTTTTCGCACTTGTGTTGGTGCAGGAAACCACTTTTGCACTTGTATTAGTGTGGAAAAACCACTTTTCGCACTTGTGTTTGTGTTGAAAAACCACTTTTCGCACTTGTGTTAGTGTTGAAAAACCACTTTTCGCACTTGTGTTGGTGCAGGAAACCACTTTTGCACTTGCATTAGTGTGGAAAAAACACTTTTTGCACTTGTGATAGTGTTGAACAACCACTTTTCGCACTTGTGTTAGTGTTGAAAAACCACTTTTCGCACTTGTGTTGGTGCAGGAAACCACTTTTGCACTTGTATTAGTGTG
Source organism: Myxine glutinosa (assembly GCF_964187855.1). NCBI lineage: Eukaryota > Metazoa > Chordata > Myxini > Myxiniformes > Myxinidae > Myxine > Myxine glutinosa. The sequence goes on from NW_027616402.1 coordinate 375,756, forward strand.
GAAAACCACTTTTCGAACTTGTGTTAGTGTTGAAAAACCACTTTTCGCACTTGTGTTAGTGTTGAAAAACCACTTTTCGCACTTGTGTTAGTGTTGAAAAACCACTTTTCGCACTTGTGTTGGTGCAGGAAACCACTTTTGCACTTGTATTAGTGTGGAAAAAACACTTTTCGCACTTGTGTTAGTGTTGAAAAACCACCTTTCGCACTTGTGTTAGTGTTGAAAAACCACTTTTCGCACTTGTGTTAGTGTTGAAAAACCACTTTTCGCACTTGTGTTGGTGCCGGAAACCACTTTTGCACTTATATTAATGTGGAAAAACCACTTTTCGCACTTGTGTTAGTGTTGAAAAACCACTTTTCGCACTTGTGTTAGTGTTGAAAAGCCACTTTTTGCACTTGTGTTGGTGCAGGAAACCACTTTTGCACTTGTATTAGTGTGGAAAAAACACTTTTTGCACTTGTGATAGTGTTGAAAAACCACTTTTCGCACTTGTGTTAGTGTTGAAAAACCACTTTTCGCACTTGTGTTGGTGCAGGAACCCACTTTTGCACTTGTATTAGTGTGGAAAAACCACTTTTCGCACTTGTGTTAGTGTTGAAAAAACACTTTTCGCACTTGTGTTAGTGTTGAAAAACCACTTTTCGCACTTGTGTTGGTGCAGGAAACCACTTTTGCACTTGTATTAGTGTGGAAAAACCACTTTTCGCACCTGTGTTAGTGTTGAAAAACCACTTTTCGCACTTGTGTTAGTGTTGAAAAACCACTTTTCGCACTTGTGTTAGTGTTGAACAACCATTTTTCGCACTTGTGTTGGTGCAGGAAACCACTTTTGCACTTGTATTAGTGTGGAAAAACCACTTTTCGCACTTGTGTTAGTGTTGAAAAACCACTTTTCGCACTTGTGTTAGTGTTGAAAAACCACTTTTCGCACTTGTGTTGGTGCAGGAAACCACTTTTGCACTTGTATTAGTGTGGAAAAAACACTTTTTGCACTTGTGATAGTGTTGAAAAACCACTTTTCGCACTTGTGTTAGTGTTGAAAAACCACTTTTCGCACTTGTGTTGGTGCAGGAAACCACTTTTGCACTTGTATTAGTGTGGAAAAACCACTTTTCGCACTGGTGTTAGTGTTGAAAAACCACTTTTCACACTTGTGTTGGTGTTGAAAAACCACTTTTCGCACTTGTGTTAGTGTTGAAAAACCACTTTTCGCACTTGTGTTAGTGTTGAAAAACCACTTTT